>NC_092507.1:59739946-60064738 GCF_047511675.1 Marmota flaviventris
TTCAATTTGGTATAATTCAAATTAAATTGAATTTGGTACAATTTTTAAATTGAAAAATATATCATAAAATGTCATTCTGAAGTATAAGTTGAAAAAAAGTTTAAGTATATAAACTGCTTATTTTTAAAGCACTGGTGTGTAGAATCACTCTTTTTTTTTTTTTTTTTTTTGATGTGTTTCTTCCTGGGTTCCTGTGAAATGCTGAAGTCAGGCTACCATTACTTTAATGGGCTAGATATAAAAGAGGTTGAATATAATATTGACTTTGGAGATAAGACAAAGTTGGTTTTGAATCATGACTCTGACTTTCTGGCTGGTAACCTTGGATGATAGGCTTATTTAAACTTTCTAAGCCTCAGATTTCACAGTATTAAAATAAAGATAGCAGTAGTTAACTCAGGGTGTTGCTCTGAATATTAAATGTAATAAATCCTACAATGCTTAGCTGATTACTACCTAGTTAGTGATCAATAACTAGCATTTATTATTGTTATAGGGAATGTTCTAGACAAATACATAATGAAAATTGATTCTAGAATGAAAAAAAAAGGTTCTTCATCATTGGTGTTATTAACACTGAAAGACCTCTGGGGCCTGTGGGAACAGTAGATTAGGGGACATTAACATTTGGGGACCTCTGTCACCACTACCCAGCCTTATTAACTTGATTTTGAATTAGCATAAACTCCTGAGTTAAGCCTAAAGGTTTTCCAGTGTGAGTGCAAGAGAAAGGAATTAATATGCTCTATGCACTTACTATATATCAGGCACCACTCAAGCTACATGACAAGTACTATCTCATTTAATTTATTTCTCATACTGATCCATTTACCATTATTTAGATGAAGAAAATGTAACTCAGAGTGATAAAGTAACTTGCCCAAGATCATGCACATAGTAATGGATGATTTGGGATTTGAAACTAGAATAACTATTTCAAAAGTGCATTCTCTTTTCACTGTGACATATTAAGAGGGTTTTGTTCTAATTCCGAAACATCCATTTCAAGGATAAAAAATCAAGTGGAACTGATTGCTATAAAAATAAAAAAGAGGAAAATACATATGGTGAAATTTAAATGTAGTCTGATTCCAAAAGCACTTTTCCTTTTTTAACTCCCGTATTTGTTTAATATCTTATTTTGAGAATACATGTTTACTTTAATGACCAAGTCTTATCTTATTTCCTCTGTAGAAAATACAAGAAATTTATTATATTCTGCAAGGCTAAAGAGGTTCTTCAAGGCTTTGACTAACGGTGAACTAGGAGTAAAGCAATCCCTAAAACCAGAGCAATATCTGCATGATTGTAAAATGGTTTATAGACTCAAAACAGTGACCCCTCATACCAACTCTCTTAAAAATAATACAATCTTTTATGGATCTTTATGTAATTGAAACAATCTGAAGCAACTTAAGGACAATGACTTTGTTAATTATATATTGGGGTAGCTCACAGAATTTAAGCTAGGAATAAAGCCAGGCCTCAACCAAATACACTCATTTAGAATATGGAGTATTGTCAGGAATAACTCTCCTATTTCTGTTCTGATTTTGATTTTGTAAGATAACTTTATTTCCCTAGTGAAATATGACTGTCTGTAAGTACATAAATGGGCATGTTACATTTTGGAGCACATAAATCTCTAGCTACTCACTCAAAGTCTGAATACAATTCCAAATTATTAGGAAAGGGAGTCAGAATAGTTCAGTTTAGGCAAAAAATTAGTCACAGTGCAATTATTTGTGTACACAAGGCCATGACAATGTGTAACACACATGCGGAGCTGGTTCTTTGGGGTAGAGGAATGTTCCCCCAGAAGGAGAGAAGACTTCTTGTATGAAAAGAAGATATTTCTTTACAACACAAGCACATATCACATATTTTGCATAGAATTATAAATAACTCCCTAACCTGTCATGAACTTAGATTTAGATTTAGAAACCATTGAAAAACCTATTCTAGATATAAATATCTGCTCTCAGATCTAGTCAATTTGTTTTAGTGCTGTGTGTTTCTGTGTATAAGCACACATGTGCATCATGCTACAGGTATGGAAATTGTTTTGCATCATTTTGCAAAAGTGGGATGTATTGTTTTAAAAGCAGCTGGATCATTTTTTTTGTATGTAAATATAGGGCCAATTTACTGAAGTAAGAAAACTTTGGACTAGAGAGAGAAAAGGAAAAGTATATGTCCAAAAGGATGTACTGTGTGTAATCACTTGAGCTTTCCTGGCAGATGGGGGCTCAGCAAATGATAATGCTTTAATAATATTTGCACCCTCTGATATTCCATGCTGGTTTCATCCTGCCTTTGCCTTTGCTGTGGTCAGCACATGTTTGCTTTATCAATGTTAAGTCAGAGGTGCCAACTGTAATGAAAGGGAGACTGGAGTTAGTGCCTGTCTATTAAGAACCAAACAATGACATCTATCCATTTTTATATAGGCTTGCTGACAGGCATTTATGATAATCATTTGTGAGATTTGCTGACCTTGGTTTGATGCAATCTGTTGATTTCTGATTCAGTCATTTCCTTTAAAGTGCTTGTATATGGATGCAAATATTATTGTCAGAGAGAAAATACTTTTAAAATGTATTTTTTGGGAAAAATAAATTCCTGGAAATACTAGAGTTTTTGAGTCAATAATCTTGTATTTTTCCTGCATAATGATTTGATGAGTCTTAAGTATAATACTATTATTAAAAAGTAAATTTTTATTTTAAAATGTAACAAATCATGCTTTGTGAAAAATACAACAAATCACATCGATATTCTTTGCATCATTTTTTCCAATTCTAAGATTGCATATAGAGTTTTATGAGAATCTGAAGTGTTTAGGATATCACTGACAAAAATAAGGAATGCATATGTGATATTAATTAAATAATTATAATGATAATGTGAAGTTATGCATAGTGCAACCAAAGTATGGCCAATTCACTTGCTCTGGGATCAAGATGAGGTAGAACATCATGGTGAAAGACATAGCACAGGAAAGCAGCTCAGAACACAGCAACCAGAACAGAGAGCTCTACCAACCAGGACAAAATATAAACCCCAAAGACATGCCCAGTGACCTATCTCCTCTAGCCACAACCTACCTGCCTATGGTTACTACCCAGTTAATCCATAACAGTGGGTTAATCCATTGACTAGTTTACAACTCTCATAATCTAATCATTTCACCTCTGAAAATTCTTGCATTGTCTCACACATGAATTTGTGATGGACACCTCATATCTAATAATTGGTGAATATTAATAAACTCAACAAGAAAGGGATTATATATTTTAGAAAGAGTGATATATATTCCTTTATTTTTTCCCACATTTTTATTGGTGCAATATAGTCATACTTAATGGTGGGTTTGTTACATATCCATACATGCACACAATATAACAACATAAATTGGTCAGTATCATTCCCCAGTATTTCTGCTTTTCCTTTCTGCCTCCTTCCTCCTAAATATATTCATTTCTAAGTACAACTCATCACCACCTGCCACCTCAAAATTAATTATTTTACTAATGCAATGAATGTGACTAGAATCTGAAATAAGAACATTTATCATAGGAATGCATATAGTTTGAATAAACAAAAAGTTATCTTAAAACAGTTAAAACAGTTCATTTATTCTGAAGATGCTTAATGAAATTAACTTAGAATGTTGATAATAGGAAATAAATTTGCTTTTATGTATAAGGCTAGAGATTTTTGAAAAAATAAAACAACACACTTGACATTTTTACTTACACAAAGTAAAGTCATTTTAAGATTGACTTTTATATCTAGAAGATAATTAATAATTACCTACAATGATTTGTTTTATATGGAGTTGAAGAAGAAAATAAAGAGAGAAGGGCATATTTCAGACAAAGGATAAAAATCAACTGATTTTTTTTGTTGATAAGGACAAGGGTAACAACATGAAGTAGAAATAACTGCAACATTGCCTCTGTGCATTTAAGCAAGTAACTATTCCACTAAAGCAACAATAAATTGATACAAAAATTCAGGATCAACAGCTCTTATAATCGCACAAATAAAATGTTGTGGTGTTCACTTTTGTTTGTCAATGTGATTGGGCTAAGGAACACCCAGATGACTGGTAAAACCTTAATTTTAGGTTCATTTTTGAGGGTTTTTCCAGAAGAGATTAGCATTTGAATCAGTAGACTTTGTAAATATGATCCAGGTTTACCAATGTGGGTGGGCATCAGCAAATCCATGGATGTATTTCACACAAGAAAAATGCAGAGGAAGGGAGGATTTGTTGTATCTTTTCTTGTGGACACCAATCTTTTGCTCTGAGCAGCAAAGCTCCTGGTATTGGACGTTCTGATGTAGAAACATGTACAGGTAATTCCAGTGCTCACTGGCTTGGCAGGTTCTGAAGCCTTTAGCCTCAGAATAGGAGTTATAACATTGGCTTCCCTGGCACTCAGGCCTTCTGCCACCTGAATTACACCACTGGATTTCTGGACTCACTCTCTTTATTAGACAACAACATATCATGGAACTTCTCAGCTTCCATAATCAAGTGAGCCAATTCCATGATTAATCTCCGATCTATACAACCATCTACATCTGTCCATCCTATTGGTTCTGATTCTTTGGAAATTTTTACTAATATTTATGTATTTGATGAAATCTTACAAACCTTGATCCCCAAATTCTTGATTTTGATTTTAGCATCACGGTGAACAAACTACTCTGGGAAATCCTCCATAACAAGGGTACATTAATGTGATCTACAGCTTACAAAAAAAAAAAAAAGGAAAATTTTAATCGCTATTCCCAACATACATAACAAGTAGAGAACACTACAAATGCCAATTCCTTTCTAGGGACAAAAATGTATGGAAATAAGAGGAATAGGATTACCAAGAATGGAAGTTCAAAGCAGTATTATTACTTTGGGTATAAGAATAATAAATCTTGGATCACCAATAAGTAGAAGTCCTTAAAATCAGGAATCCTATTTAAGGTAAAAAATTTTGAGGGGATTAGAGTTAAGCATAAGAAGGGGGAAACGTTTCTAGAGGAAATCTTCTCCTGTTTAGTCCTAGAGTATGTTGAGAATTATGACAATATAATAGGAATTTTACAACATTGCAATCAAGTATCACTAAGTACTGAAAGAGAAAGTCAACATGTGCTGAAGTCCACAAAAAGTCCATAGAATGTCTAATTCCTCAGTTTTTATAATTGGCAATGTAATATCTAAGAATAAAAAATAGACAGTGGCTAAAGTTAATAGTATTATATTGTATTCTGACAGGTCTTATAAAAAGGGTAAATCTTATGTTAAGTGTTCTCACAACCAGAGAGAGAGAGAGAGAGAGAGAGAGAGAGAGAGAGAGAGAGAGAGAGAGAAGAAAAAAACTTTTAGAGGTGAAAGATCCATGATACATTTATGGCATAGATTATGGTAATGGTTTAATGGTAATTGTGTGCAAGTGTATGAGTGTGTGTATACATATGTCTGAGACAGAATCACACTAAGTTTCCAAGAAAGGCCTTGAACTTATGATTCTCCTGATTCAGCTTCCTGAGTAATTAGAATTATAAGCATGAGGCATGTAGCACAGGATACCCTTGTCATAATATATATGGATCTCCAAACTCATCATGTTTTATACATTAAATATGTACAGCTTTTTGTATGGCAGAGTTCATTAAAGTGGAAAATGCCGCAGTCCAGCTGCAGCAAAATAACCGGGGGGTGACGAACAACTTGTGTACGTTGATACAGCAGGAGTGGGAGCCGTTTATTGTAGGACAACAGAGGTATCCCCCTGGTTATTTTACTGCAGCCGGACTGCAGCAGGAATAAAAGAAAACAAAGGATAGAAAAAATGGACTCATAAAAATAATATTTTTATTTCTTGAATATTAGAAATAACTAATAGAGAAAAAAGCCAAAATAAACTTCTAGAAAGAAAAATCACTTATTTAAAATAAACTCTTAAAATATTAATAGAACAAAAAGATAAAATAGGATGAATATAGAAATAAAGGATTTTTATGAAGAAATTTTCTGTAATGCAACAGAGAAAGAGAAGCAGAATATATTAAAGCAATAGGAATGATAGATTTGTCTATATTTATTCCCAGAAATACAGAATAAAATCAAAGTCTTAAAAGCAATTGAAAAAAATTAGACAAAAAAACCCCAACAATTCAGGGTGTGCCCCATATAAGTAAATTACATGTACAGTATTCACAGTCAGTGAGCCAAATAAATGGAAGCATATATGTAAATTTGAAGATATATATATATATAATTCATAGGGTTAATATATAAGAAATAATTGGATGTCTGGAAAGTATAATAACAGGTAAATTATTCCAATGGCTTTCGATTATTAAGAATGTGGAGGAAGATATTATTTCATTTCAGATATTATTAAGGTAATATACATTATTAAATTTCAAGCATAACTACTGTATAATAAAAGCTGTAATTTCCAAACTAATGAAGAAGGAACAGTGGGACAAGAAAAAAAGAAGAATGGAAACAAATTATATCAATGAAGTATAGGGGAATATAGAGAGAAAGTGGAGGTGAGATGAGAAATATAAGAAGAAGAAAATGTGGATTTAAAAGATAGGGACTTCCAGTTCCTTCAGTAATGAGATTGGAAGTTTCCACAACTAACAACATGTAAAAAAGTGCCGCAGTCTGGCTGGGCACAAAATCACGAGCCACTCAAACAGGAACAAAACTTTAGTTTTGAAACTCCCGCCAATGCCCTGTATGCTCCAGGGAAATATGCCGACCCACACATGTGGCGTTCTCGCGGACACACACAAGTGGTGTTCTCGCGGACACACACACCAACAGGAATTCCCTCCTACCGCACTTCCCCAACCAATGGCAACTCTCCAGGAGTCCCATAGTAGGCTGAGGTGGATAGCAGGGGTCTAATATCCATTTGAATGCAGATCTTAACATGATCATATCATCTCAATGGCTTGCTGGCGTCACCTTTCAACCCAAAATGCCATGCATCATTACTACTTGGCTATGGCTCTTAGCAAAAAAGTTCACTAAAGTAAAAAAATTAACATGCTTCTTAAATTCATAAGAGAAGAAATGTTTGATAGCAAAACATTACCCCCAATATTGGAGAGACAGACAGGAGTGCACAGAGAATCACAACTTACTGAAGCTGCAACTCCTGAACAGAAATCTCCATGTGAGCTAGTGCCAAGTCCATCATTGCATAGTTATCAAGAGAAAATGACACACTAAGGAAAATGCATTTCCTTAGAGAGACACATCAAGCAGGACTGAAAATGGGCAATCCAGAGGGATTTATGATAGTATCTCTGATGAACAAAATTCCTCTTCAGTCTTCTCAGTCACACATTTTAATCAACACAGGCGATTTCAGTATGCACTTGCTACCACAGGATCAAGCCAATTCCATAGTATTAAAGAAGCATCAAGAATGAAGGGTTGGGAGGTCTATTTAGCCGGACCAGGTTCCCAGAAAACAACTTCCAGAGGAGCTAGCTTTAAAACTCAACCTCTGAGAGAAAACAGGAAAGGTTTGGTTCAGGAACAGGATGTTCAAACTGAGGAAGCAGCAATAGCAATGGCAAACATGAAAGCCACCAAACCAGATCCTTCCAGGCAACAAGAATGTTCCCATCTCTTCCAGAACTTCCATCAATCCTTATTCTTTTTCTCCTGTGGATTCTACAGCCCCCTTCGACCTCAGCCTGCAGACCCTTTTGATTTGGTCAGGGCACCCTATCTTCACGGAGAGTCTCACAAGTAATTCCCAAATGCAAGACCCTTAGTTGGAGTGGCTGGTGCTTTGTACCCTTATGCCTATGACATAGTCCAAATCATGAAACTGTACAGTTTACATGACAAAGGTGAGATATCCAGCTCTTCCTTCCACTGTCCGGATTGATATTTTTCACTTACAAGGTTCCAGCTAGAAGGATAGCACTCCTCTAAGCACCGAGGCTGGCCCAGTTATTGGTCTATCACGCAGGCAAATTTGTTCCAGTAGGACAAGTCAAAGCTTCTAAGCCTGCAGTCTGAGATAGCACAGGGTTTCAGAACCCTTCAAGTAGGGTAAACTTTGTATTTCTCTGACCACAATACTAACCAAACAAACAAACAAACAAAAACATGATTAAGAAAATATATCTGTTTTCCTTTTATATGTGGTTATCTTCTTTCTTTAGTGTGCTTTTTAACCCAAATATCTGGGCCAGTGTTACTTTGATTAGAATGACAGTATGATAAAAAAAAAAAAATAGAGTTTTTCTTTTTTCTTTCTCTTTATTTTCTTTTTTTTCTCCCAAATATAGCTCAGCATTATACAATCAACCCCAAAGCTCTCCCTGGTGACAGGTTTCCTACTCTTTTAGGTCAATGATACTCCAAGATTTCCTCTACCCAAAACTATCTTAAAATTTTAAGGAAAAGGATAGCAGCTTTAGGGGTCATTTACTTTTAACAAGAAAATTGTTATAAACTTATATTTCATTTCCGATATTTAGTTTGTGGGCTTTCTAGATGGGCTTTTAAGTCAAAATTTGAGGGGAGATCAACATCACCATTAGTTTTATTTTATTTTGGTCCTTGGGGATAGAACCAGTGAGCCACATCTCCAGCACTTTTTAGTTTTTATTTTGAGACAGGATCCTACTAAGTTTCTTAGGACCTCTCAAAGTTTCTTAGGCTGGCCTCCTGCCTTAGTCTCCCAGGTTGCTGAGATTGCAGACATGTGCCACTATGCCTGGCTTTTTCACTGCTGTGATTAAAGGACCTGACCAGCACAACTATAGAGGAGGCAGAGTTCATTTGAGGGCTCACAGTTTTCAAAGGTCTTAGTCCATAGAAGGCCAGTTCCATTCTTCAAGGCTGGAGGTGAGGCTGAAGATCATGGCAGAAGAGGGTGGCAGACAAAATCAGATTACATCACAGTGATAAAGAAGCAGAGAGAGAGAGACTCCATTTAATAGATACAAATAGATACCCAAAGCCATACCCCAATTCCCACATCCTCCAGCCACACCCTACCAGGTTAGTTACCACTCACTCAGTTAATCCCTAGCAGAGGATTAAACCACTGATTGAGTTAAGACTTTTACAACTCAATCATTTCTTCTTAGAACCTTCTTGCATTGTCTCACATGTGGGGGACACCTCATATCCTAACCACAACACTGACATATTAAAAGATAAACACCACAATTTGAAGAGAAAGAGCAAATATCAGAGATTCTGGATTTGTCAAAATGGGAATTTTAAACCATTATGATTAATAAACTGAGGCCTCTCTTGCATAAAATAGACCACATCACATATAAGAACAAATCAGCTACATAAGTAGTGGTTTAAATTCTAAGAAAGAACAAGTAAGAATGCTGTATATAAAAATATTTCAGCAAAAGAGAAACATGCCTTCAAATAGGCTTATGATTAGACTGGATGTCACTTAGGAAAGAATCTCCAAAAGAATCATTAGAAAACTACAAATAGGAATAGCAAGAAGAACAAAGGCAAAGACTAAAAACAACACCACAAAGAGGACATTTAAGTTATTATGCAGTAAATACAAAAGTACCAGAAGGAAAAGAAAGGGACAGAAGAAATAATTGAAACATTTACAAAGAATTTCCCCAAATTAATGTCAGAGAACAAACCACAGATCCAGGATAGAGCAGCAACAAAAACATCATATCTGACTTCTCATGAAATTGGCATGCAAGTAGAGACTGGAGTGTAATAATGAAAGAATGTAAACTAGAAATCAAAACCAGGAAGATATCTGGAAAATATCAAAATAAATGGGGAATAAACAGCAACTTTTAAATAACACATGGGTCAAAGAAGAAAACAATATAATAATATTACTATTTCATTTGGAACTAAATGAAAATGAAGAAGACAACTTAGCAAAATTTGTGGGAATTTGTGTGGAAAGTAGAATTCAGGCAAAGTTGATAGCATTGAATGCTTATATAACAAAAGAAGATTGATATGAATTACATCTAAATTTCCACCATATGAAACTAATAAATGAAGAGCAAAGTAAATTTAATAGACCAAATTTAAACTAAAGAAGAAATATGTAAAATTAAAAACCGGAAATTAATAGAAAAATGAACAAAGCCAAATGCTGGTTCTTTGAAAAAACCACTAAAATTGTTAAACCATGCCAACTACAGGACATAGGACACAAATTATTAATAATCAGAAATGAAAAAGGAGACATCACCACAGATACTGTACATAGTAAAAGGATAGTAAAGGTATATTACTAACAACTTTTGCCTACAAAGGATGAAATAGACCGATATTGATGAAATAGACCAATTTTCTAAAGCACAATGTGCCAAAACACTCACAAGCAAAATTTGACAATGTTTGATTCAGAAAATTGGCTGAATAATTAATACATTTCAAAAAAGAAAGTATCAGGCCCAGATAAGTTCACTGGTGAGTCCTACCAAACATTTAAGGAAGAAAATGTTTCAATTTTATTTACTTCCTTTTGGAAAATAGTAGAGATAATACTTTTTTATTCATTATATGAGATCAACATTAAACCTCAACACCAATCCTAGTATCAAGGCCATTTGAAGAAGTTGCAAGAAAACTGCAGACCTGTAATTTTCATGAACATAGAAACAAAAACCCTCAACAAAACATAAGAAAATCGGGTAAAACAATGTATATAAATAATTATAGACCAAAGTCAGATAGGATTTGTCTCAGGTATGTAAAGGTGGTTCAACAGTCAAAGATGAAAGGCAGAGCACAACAGCAGCTAAGATTCTCCAGCAATCATCTCCTGATTCATGCACCAAGTTGAACAGCTATTCAGGCACCAAATTATCTTCAAAAGAGCTATAGAATCCATGTGAGAGACCATAGAGACTAGTTTCAGTATACAAATTATTAAAGAAATCAGGGAAGAGTTCTCTTCATTACTTCTACCCCATCTCCAAGCAGTAAGGAGAGAGACACCATCCATCTGAGGGAAGGAGGAAGAAACCCAGAAATTGAAACCCAGAACCAGGCCTCCATGATGAAACCCTGTGCCAGACAGAACCTCACAATACCTGATCCCACTCCAGGACCTGTGGCCTGAGATACCAGAACTGCATAAGCCAGATAACTAGGTTACTGCCTTGACCACCTTTCCCCTCCAATCTGAGGCAGCAGAGCAGAAGAAATAAGACACTGCCCACTGATGGGCAGTGAAGTAAACATAGCAGTTTGATTTGGAGCTTGGTGTTAAGCCTGCTGTGATGGGACTGGGCACCAGAGAGAAAACAAAAGCCCTTATACCCCATCTCTGAACCTTCCTAGGCATTACACAGAGAAGTGTGTACTAGTGGGAAACTGTTCATGTTTCAACCTAAATATCCCCACCAGCTGCATCATGGACTGAGGTTCTCCCCTGAGACTGTGCAGATACACACACACATACACACACACACACACATATTTCATACTGGGGATTGAACTCAGGGGCACTCAACCGCTGAGCCACATCCCCAGCCCTATTTTGTATTTTATTTAGAGACAGGGTCTCCCTGTGTAGCTTAGTACCTCACTGTTGCTGAGTCTGTCTTTGAACTCTCAATCTTCCTGCCTCAGCCTCCTGAGCCACTGGGACTACAGGCATGCACCACTGCACCTGGCTGTGCAGGTCCCTGTAGCTATGCTATTCGGGTGGGACCCAGCTTAGCATCAGTATTGGTGCCCAAGACACTGCCTTCACCAATATTATTCCAACTTTGGGTAGCTTAACTTGGAGCAAGACTCCATTTACAGGGGATTAGGACAGGGTAGTAAGTATAGGACTTTAACTTGATACTCAGTGCTAGGCCGGTAAAATCTAACGCTGGTCATATATCCTAATGGCCCCTTTCCCTGGTTCAGTACCCACGGTCAGAGCCTGTAGTATAGCCTCAGTACCAGGTAGAAACAGGTGGCACTAGTCCTTTAAACTTTTTTTCTGCCAAGCATCACCTCTGGCTAGAAGTCTTAGGCCAGGATTCTACCTCAGTAGGCAGCCCATAGGAATATAGGCAGTGGTCCTATCCCAGTGAAGCAGAACAGAGACCCCTCCCCAGAAGACCCTTACCATAATCAAGCAGAAACTCTCACCATATTTTAAACATGTAACTTCCTCTTCTTGTTGGAAAGCTTTTTACATAGGATATCAGCAAAAACTTCTGCAAAGGGCATTGTGGTGTGTAGGTTCCTCTTTTTTGTAAATGCCAGGTTTGAGGAAAAAAAAATTCTTACAAAACCTCTGTCTAGTCCAAAAAAAAAAAAAAAGGACAAAAAGCACTTGTCATGTAAATCTTTAAACCCCTAAATCCTCCTCTCATTGGGTATAAAGTTCAAAGAATTTCTAGACAAATTTTTAGGCAATAGCCTCTCTGGACCCTGGAGTCAATAAACTTGCTTCCTGAAAATTCATCGGGGGTTCAGCCTCTTCAGTCCTACATCAGCAGAGCTTGCTTGTCTTGATGGTCTATGAACTTAGGATGTGACACAGCATGGCTATGTTGGCTGAAACAAGCGTGACATAGGCAGCTGTGGTTGGTCACACCAAGGTGATTCTGCCCAGAGATGGAAAGAATTATTGAAAATAAAAGCCACAGACTAAGAGAAACACATTAAAAGTCATATATGGAAAAGGGTTGTTACCTTTATAATCAAGGAGTTTTCAGTGTAAACCTTCATCGGACCTAACAACTACAACAACAATTTTATTGATAGTGTATACAATGTGCATACATGCTTTTACACAATTTATACTCATCATTACTTTAAGCATCATGGTTAGCTCTGCAAGTTTTGTGATAATTTTTGTAATAACATTTTACAGAGGAAGAATTTGAAACTCATAGTTAAACAGTATTGGCCAGTTTGCTCAGCTAGTAAGTAACAAAGCAAAGATGCAAACCAGGTCAGTTTGATTCCAAAGGCAATGTTATTCCCATTAGACTCTGCTACTTATGGGAAAGGCATAATAGTCTGGAAATGGTGGCATTTTATGAAGAACATTTAACACTGTACAGATATTTAAAAGTGCAGTTCTTTAAAACACTGCCTGTCTTTACAGACAATTTTGTGCAATTTAGCTAAGATGGAGAAATGGACAGTTTCTTCCTGCTGTTTACACTGAGTATTAAATAGAGACATGGCAATGAATATGTTGTAAAGGATTTCTCATTAAAACAGTACTTGTCATATTTACATCTGCATAGCAATTTTAGATGAACAATATACCATATGGGGAATAACCTTACAATGCAGAACAGGATAATTTAATACTTGCTAAATAGAATATTGCCTGTGTTAGGTTTTTTTTTCAAAGAGCATTACTAAATTCAGCAAAACTTAAATTTCTCCATTCTATATTTATTTTATTTTGAGTATGATAAAAACAAATAACAGTAAAGGTAGGTGTTTATATGCCAGCAATGACTTCTTGAAAGAAAGCATATCAATCACACATAATTAAGCTGTCAGTTCCTTATTTAGCAAGAACTGTTCCACCCTAAACCAGCAAATGTAAATATCAAAATAGATGAAGTTTTGGAAAACAAAACACAATATAATGTCCTTTTTCTGGTATTATTCTGAAATTGGGGTTTGTGTTTCTATTATTTTCTTTGTATAACAAGTATATATTTTATTAGCTACCAGAGCCAAAATATTTTGAACAAACCATTTTACCATAGATCTGTATTTGCATTATGTACTTACCTGAAAAGGATTATGACTTTCCTCCTTGGTGTAAAGATAAAGATGATCCTTGAAGGAAAATTTATAGTTAATCTTGGTCATGTCCTTGAGCTGTCTTCTATCACACAGGAGTGAACTCAGCATATGAAACGCACATGTACATGGATAAAATTTGACGTGATGCTTTTTGACTGTTCAGATTTATGGGATAATTTTTACAGGCTTAACTATATTCACTTTGGAGCTCTGAGATAAAACATTACTGCACATTAGGTTAAGTAATTAGCTTATACTATTTATGTTACCTGTACCCAAAATGACAACAGTAAGAAGTTTTGCTAAAGATGAATTTATATGAATTCATTCATTCATATAAGTGAATAAATATATTCATTTATTGTTTAATTTTTGGAGTTACTTATTCATGAAGGAAGACAGACAAGGTACATGTTCATCTTTCTACTTGAAAGGAATTAATGCAATATTACATAATAGGTTTAAAATTAATAATTATCTAGAAAGAGACAAGATGGGACATACTGTAAATATTTCTCTAAAAATGAATATGTTTTCCTGGACACTTTAATAATGATGCTGAAAATTATTGAATTTCTGTATTGCATTTGCTGTTGGAAAAAATAAAAGGATTCAAGACAGATGGAAGTCAATTTTTACACGCTGAAGGGTGGCCATTTGATAAAAGCAAAATAGCCATAGCTGTGAATGATCATGATAGAGAGGGAAAGTTTAAACAGGAAACAAAGTACATAGCAGAGCTTAGTGAGAGGCATGAAGAGCGTCATGTCCCATCCCTTCCCACAACTGCCTTTTCTCTTTAAAAAGGAGGAAGTGTGGGGTGGGGTTGTGGCTCAGTGGTAGGGCACTTGCCTAGCATGCGTGAGGCACTTGGTTCCGTTCTCAGCACCATGTACAGATAAATAAAATAAGTTTATCAACAACTAAAATATATTTTTAAAAAAAGAGTTTAAAAAAAGAGGAAGTGTCCTAGAGATTCAGTGATAAGGGTGATGTGATGGAGATTAGGACACAATGAAGTCTATATGTGACCTTTAATATTGGAGAAACTGAGGCTGAGAATTCCAGCACAGTTTTCTTCAGGATCACTGTCACTAAGCAGGCATAATAAATTCTGAGTGTGTCCTTTAGGTGCCAGATAACTACATTAAAACTGCAGGGAATCATGAAGGAAGAGCTGTGAGTCCAGTACTTTGCAATTTGCTCTGCCTTGTGAGATTTATTTATTTTTCTTATAAACTGGTAATCTCTGATCATCTAGGCAAGGACTTTTCCAGTCTTTACAAGTTTCATTTCACCTGTCTAACTGGAAATAGGATGGAGGAGGGGAGAGTATAAAATAAAATTGCAGCATCAATTTATAGATGTGTTAGGGAAGAAAGTGTCCCATAATTACAATGGGAAACTTTCCAGGACAACATTTTTATGACAAAATTCATCTGGTAGGCATACAAAAATAATAATGGGAGAAATCTTTGCATGGCATAAAAATGTGTCTTCATAGATCTCAGCAAACTATATTTGAGCTGTAAAGGTCTTATATTTCTAAATCTGAGTGGATAATCTTTACAAAAAAGCTGTCTGAGCCTTACATTTTTTATAGTTAGGGCTTCATGAGTATAAACACTCATTTATACATTTTACATGGGAGACACTTGTTGAATATCAACTATTTATAAGGAACCATAAAAATTTGTAAAAGTTTTAATCCCTGTATAAAAAAAAAAATAGTAGTACTGAAGGAAAAAGAAGAGTCCTGTTCAATTATTACAGAATAAGACATTACCTTTTAAAAGACATAAAATGATAGAATGGCAAGTTTAGAGCTACAGTTTCTAGAGAGCAGGAATTGGAATTATATTAGAATTCAGGTTAGGGTTGAGGTCCTGGCATGAATATTTTTAGAACAGAAACCAAAACAACAAGCCTTGCCTTATTTTGCCTAGCCTTAAAATATAGCCACTCTTCTGAATTTTCAACTGGCTTCCTGTTCTTGTCACTGTATAAGTAGTAATACATATTTTAAAGTTTGAATTTGTGAGGTAGGACATATAAATGTGAGATAAGACAGCATAAAAATGCTAGAGTGATGGGTGTATTAGAAGGTAGAAAGGTCATTGAAATTTAGTCCCTAACAGATCACATTCTGGTTTAAACCAACCAAACAAACAAACAAACAACAACAACAAAAAAAAAATACATGCATTCTCCAAACAAAATAACTCTGTTGATCACATTAGGCTTGTGACTTTATCACCTGTATAACCTGTACATACCTCATTCCCTTCTCAATGATTTGATTGATTTGATTTTCTAGTACTATATATTATTAATTATTCAAAACAGTTATTGGTACCTGCTAAGTATTAGGTCTATTCAGGAGATTGAGCGTGAGAAAGGTCACAACTCTACATGTTTCCTGTACTTATAAAATTGAGACCTAGCTGTGAGAGACAAAAATAAATAAACAAGCAAATAAATAAATGATTACAAACTTCCATAAATATTATGAAAGGAATGAAGATGATGAAGCAATAGGTTACAATACAACAGTATCTAATTAGGTGGTGTGGGCTAGAAAATTTCTTAGAGAAATGTGTGAAAATTTGTGGACTATGTGACTACTGGGGAATTGAAATGGAAATAATGTTCTATTCATAAACAACCACGTACAGGAAGTCTGTGAGAAGTGAAAGAAGTTGGCCTTTTTGAGAACTGAGTAGAAGGCTGTACTGGGCCACCTTTTTGGAGTGGTCAGAGGAGGCCCTTGATGTGTAAACACCACAGCCTGCTCTTTGGAACTCTTTTTTTGCAGACTGATAATAACTCGGTTCTCTTGAATTAAATTTTAGCTTTATTTTCAGTCATTTAAACACATAAGATTAAAACCAACAACAACAACTTTATTTTTACATCTAGTTGATACCTCTTTTGTCCTCATTCCCAGCATCATTTAAGCTGTTTGAGGCTATTTGAGATATTGAGGTTAAAAAGAAAAGTGTGGTGGCAGAATTCTAAGATGACCCCTCCAGATTCTTAGCCCCCAGTTGGTTATTCATTAAAATATCAATATAGGTGCTGCTGTGAAGGGCATTTGCAGATTTGATTAAAGTCTCCCCTCAGTATAATTTATGATTAGCCTGACCCAATCACTTGAGCTCTTAAGAATGGATTTTTTTGGGGGGGTCTGGTCATAGAAGAGAAAGTCAGAGTATTGTGACATGAGGGAGACTTAATGTGGTGGTGTAAAGACAGAGAAAGGTGTAGAAATGCACTTGAGCAACCAGCCAGAAAACAGAGGCCTTTGTCCTATATCCACAACGGAATGAATTCTGCCAATAGCAAGAATTAATTGAGCATAGAATGTTTTGGGGTTTTTGTTTTGTTTTGTTTAATTTCCAAAGCCTTATGCTGATAATTCATTCTGCTCAAATCCCTGATTTCAAGCTTATGATATCCGAACTAGAGAACTAAGCCATTCCGTGTCAGATTTTTTTGACTCATGGTACTATAAGCTAATAAATAGATGTCACTGTTGAATTTATGGGAATTTGTTGTGCAGCACTAGAAAATGGGGAACATGGTGTATTCCATGCACTCTACGATGACCTTGGCCTTTCTCCTTCTCTAAGTAAATTGCTTCTGGCTTCTCTAGGTACCAGTTTAGGGATAGAGGAGAGTAGAAGGATTGAGAGGAAAGATGAGGTGTTTTCAAATTACCCAGGTACCGATGCATTCGATGCATTCCCGTTATCATGAGAAACAAACTATTCTTCTCCTGCCAAATGGTGTTTTTATAGCTTGCAAGAAAGAATATTTTGCATGCTGACTTCTCCCGATGTGAAGCAAGGTACTATCTTCTTTGATCACCCGTTCTGAAAAACTCCAGAGGACACATGCCAGCTTTCCCAGAAATGTTCTCAATGTCTGTACTCTGAATGCACTAATGGTAACAAGGTGAAGGCTTCTTTTTCTCAGAAGCACTTCTGATTTGTGTGAGTGAATCTCTGGAGTCCTCTTCATGTTACCAAGGGGTAGAGCATTCCCCACTTTAATCTATGCAGCAAGGAGGCAAAAAGCCAGGGCTTGCTCTCCTTTTCTGTTAGGATGATTGGTATTGAAACAGGGAGAAGGGAGCAGGCATAAGATACACTTTTTGAGATAGAAATGATAGTATTTTCTGGAGTGAATGTCAGAAGTGAGGAAAAGGAAAAAAACATCCATAATACTTCTAAGGTTTCTAGCTTGAGTAAGAAGGTGGTGATTTATGAAGTTTGAGAGATAAGAATGGTTGATAGTAAAGAGAACAAAGGTTTTGAGTTAGTCACATCAAGTTAAAAATATCATCAACACAACATGATAGTAGCTATAGGACAGATTCATGCCTGCTTCTTATTGCTGTTTTCTCTTTCTGCTCCATTCTAACTCCTTAGTTGAAAAAGTATGACTAGTCAGTAAAATTCCTTCATAAACCATTTTCTATTTTTTTAAAGACAAATATTGCAAGGTCATTTTCCCTGAAATTGTATACTTCATTTTATTTTATTTTTCCTTATCGATAATTCTATTCTAATGGTCAGAATTAAATTACTGGTAAATTTTCCCTCCATTGATCCTACCTTCTGTGAAGTAATTTTTTTTCCAAATAAGATGTTAGTGTTTCAGGTTCTTATTTTAAAGGATATTATATGTTAAAGAGGAAAGTAAACCAACTTATTATCCAGAAAAGGAAAAGAAAAACAAAGCAAATTTTTAAAAAATCACTCTGTGCCTAATATAATCTTCATTTTCTTTTGTACATCTTTCAAAATCAATGGCAACATTATAAAGTCAGTCCTGTTTTTGAAAGGGTTAATAGGTAATTTGTGAATACCCATTGGTGGATGTGGGTAATCATCTCTAATTGGAATATATTAGACTGTACATCTTTTTAATTGCTATGTGTTTTCTGGCTTCCTGGTCATCAAAGAAGACACTGATCTAACACCTACAGAACACAATACATCACCATTACCAGGGCAATGTCCCTGGGACTAAATCCCCAGGCAGAGCATCTTAAGGATTTTGTGATTTCCATGGTGACCAAGGCAAAATTAAAAAGTAATTCTCTAAGGTGGACTATAAGAAGGCTACAGAATGCTATTAAATACTCCTTTCTTTGTGCACTATTTTATTAATAATACTGTGCATTTAATGAGTTTTCCTCTATGGGGGTTTCTTCATTGATTTGAGTTGCACGAAGAGCAACATGGATGGGAAAATTAGCTCAAGTAAAATGGCCACAGTAAGTTATTATTTTTTTATTTGAAAATAACTGCTTGTAAAATAATTTTTACTGATAGTGTTAAATATTGTGATATTTAACATTTATAGGATCAGACTCATATTGTAATTTAAGTATGAGAAATAAAGTTGCAAATTATTGAATAAATTGCTTAAGTTCATTCCACAAGTAAGAAACAGAGATGGAGTTTAAATCCAGGTGTTAGGATTCCTGAACTGTATTCTTAGCACCGTGCTAGAGATGCCTCAACTGGATAATACAGGAAAACACAGATGCCCCTTCCCTCTCCCTCTCACTGTCATCCACATCTCACTGTCATCCACAAAGTAGTTATAAAATAATTTCACTGATGTCGCAAAAATTTATTTTTTATTGAAATGTTCTGAGTGACTTACATGTCACATTAGATAAGTTTATATGAATATGTTTCCCTATCAATCTCTATCAACAGATAATAATAGATAAATATTCCTCCCAATATTTCATTTATCCTTTGCTTCCTCTTTCAAAACAGATCAACTTGGTCCCTTAATAGAAAGCTCTTTAAAAGGAAGGAAAAGCTTATTAGATGCCCTAGTCAACAATGAAAAGAAGCAAGATATGCCACCTGGAAAAGCACTCCCTCATGATGGGTATGGCTGGAATGGGATGGCCACATTCAGACCATGACTTGATGGCTGTAGACTCCAATTTTCCTCTAGTTCATATAACTGAATATCACAGTTATATGAACTAGAGGAACATTATCAAAATGCATACATTAAACACAACTACATTTGTACTTCCTGCCAAGAATGCAGTTATAGCAGAATCTTCTTTATGTCCCTTTGTATCACACTCCTTCCTTCCTTCCTTCCTTCCTTCCTTCCTTCCTTCCTTCCTTCCTTCCTTCCTTCCTTCTTTCCTCCCTTCCTTCCTTTTGTTCTTTTCAATTATACATGACAATAGAATCTATTTGATATAATTATACCTACAAGCATGGAATGTATCTTATTCTAATTAGAACCCCAATCTTGTGGACATACACAATGGTGAGATTCACTGTGATCTATTCATATATTTCCAATGGAAAGTTATGTTAGATTCATTCCACTGTCTTTCCTTTTCCTATGCTTCCTCCCTTTCATCATTACCCTGTGTCTAATCCATTGAACTTCTATTCTTCTCCTCCCCTGCTTATTTTGAGTTAGCTTCTGCATATCGGAGAAAACATTTGACCTTTGTTTTTTTTTTTTTTTTTTTTTTTTAGGATTGGCTTAAGTCACTCAGCAGATAGTCTCCAGATCCATCCATTTATGGACAAATGTCATAAAGTCATTCTTCCTTAAGGTTGAGTAATACTCCATTGTGTATATGTACCACATTTTCTTTATCCATTCACCACCTCTTGAGGGGCACCTAGATTGGCTCCATGGTTTAGCTATTGTGAATTGAGTTGCTATAAACATCGATATGGATGCATGACTGTAGAATGCTGATTTTAACTCCTTTGGATATATACTGAGGAGTGGGAAAACTGGATCAAATGGTTGTTTCATTCCTAGTTTTTTGATAAAGCTCCATATACCTTTTCCGGAGTGGTTGCCCCAATTTGCACTCCCACCAGCAATGTACAGGTGTACTCTTTTCCCCATATCCTTGCCAACATTCATTTTTACTTGTATTCACAATAATTGCCAGTCTGGCTCTAGTGAGATGAAATCTTAGTGTACTTTTGATTTACAATTTTGTAATTGCTAGAGATGTTGAACATTTTAAAAATATATTTGTTGACCATTGATTTTTATTCTTTTGAGAAGTTTCTATTTAGTTCCTTTGCCCATTTGTTGATTAGGCTATTTGTTTTGGAGTGTTAAGTTTTTTTTTTTTTGTTTGTTTCTTTTTTTAATTTCTTTGTATATCTTGGAGATTAATTCTGTACCTGAGGTGCAGGCAGCTAAGATTTTCTCCCATTCTGTAAGCTCTCTCGTCATGTTCTTGATTGTTTCCTTTGCTCTTTAGTTTGATACCATTGCATTTATTGATATTTTTAAAGTTTTATTTATGTTTTTAATCATTGCAACTAGATCTGGTGGTCACAGCTCATGCTCCGCCATGAGGATCTTAATTCTTGGGATCTTAATAATTATTCACCGATTTGCTTAATTATTATTAATTAGAGCACAGTAATACTTTGAAATGCAAATATTTTCATTTGTCTGAGAGAAGTATAAAATTATCCCCAATTAAATGTATAATAAATCCCCAAACCTTCACATACATTCTATACCTCAACTTCTCCTAAACTTAAAATGTATTCAATGTGATTCTAAATTTAACATTCCTTAACGTAAAATCATTTTGTATAGGGCCCTTCATGCAGCTAGGTCTATATGGTTTATACTAATTATGGGGCAATATGCCAAATTTTTTATTATATTGAACTACTATCAGAAGTTCTTAGTAATCAGGAACTGTGGTTTAATTTCTTTGTGTTACCCACAGCCCTGGCACAAAACCAGGAAAAGGGAGAGCTCAGGAATATTTTTTTTTATTTGAAATATTTGTATTTCCCTTCGTCTTTCAGACATGATATGAAAGAACTATTTTTAGTGAAATCACTTCACTCTTTTGCACTCATCTGAAGTTAATTATTAAGATGTGTCAATATGATGTACAGCATTATGATTCACCAGCTGACTTCATTATTGGCTTTGGCATTGTTGGATTTTTTTAAAACAAACTGCTAAGAGATAAAATAATAAGAATATTTGAAAATACATTGCCTATAGGAGTTGTTGTTATTGAGGGCAAAAGGGAAAGGAGTTTATACATTTCCCAGAAATATTAATAATTAAAGATTCCCTTAAATTATAGTTACCTTGCAACTGAAGTCACATCTTAAAAAAAGTTTTAATATAGTGTCTACTTGAAGCTTTATTATGCATCTTAGTCATAGGTGCTATATCAACTCAAAGTGTTTGAAATGTATTGATTGTGGTGGCTTAATTCATGGTCATTTTCAATTAAATAAATTCAGGTAAACTACTGATAACCTTAACAAAACTTTTGTTTGTTATGTATAAGCCACAAGAAGATCTTTAAGTACTTTACAAAATGCTTACTTAAAAACCAGTATCATTAATTTGCATGAGGAGGTATTTTTCAGTAATATTGCTTCATTATTTTAATTTTTAATAAATGAAAGCCATATCCTGGATGTTAAATAAATAAAGACAATTTAAATTTTGTCCATTAGCATTTGCTCATAAAGAAAGTAAACATGTCAGGAAAGCTAAAAGGCACTGTTTGCCATTATGAAAACATATGCATGTGTTCTCAGGAACACTCAATGATAATTCTCTTGCTTGGTACTATTTTGGGTTCATAGGTCTTACTCTTATTTATTTCATCATATCATTATCAAAGTTACCCAGTCAGATGTTATAATTGCTCAGAGTCCTTCCATTTTAGCTTAGTATAATAAACATTAACATCATCTAATATTTTCACACACAAATTTATTACCACATTCCAGGAACCATGTTTACTCTTTCAGGAAAGTTTATAGGAAAAACTTAACTCTCTGATTTCATTTTCCTGAGGACAATAAAATATACTTTAGGAACCACCATATTCTTAGCAAACTCAATTCCTCTTATGAATAAAGTGACCAGAATAGGGTCCTTTCCATGACTGGGCAGGCTTTATGTCAACCAATAAGACAGCTGCCATGATCCAACATGTTGTGCTGGGAATCTGCTCTCTTGCAAAGACAGCCACTCTTAAGAAGTTCTAGAACAAGACCATTGTCTAATGATGTTGTTTCAATTGGAGAATAACCTAGTGATACAATTAGGTCATATCCCTTTGGTAGCTGGACTATGAAACAGAAAGAGGGGGAATCAGCAGGAGGCATTAGATGAAAAACAATGGTCATAGAGGACAAAAAGTAGAAAGGAGTGTCTTAGAATATTGGCTGTTGCTATAACATAATACTTTAGGTTATATAGTTTATAAGGGACAGAGATTTATTTCTAAGATCGAAATCTAAGATTGAGAGTCCACATCTGGGGAGGGCCCTCTAGCTGCATTATAACATGGCAAGATGCAGGATAGAGAAAAATAGTGGGGTCTATTGGGTCTCTCTCCCTCTTCTTATATAGCCAATTATCCTATCATTGGGATTTTACCATCATGACCTCATCTAATCCTAATTATTTCTTTAAGGTCCCCACATCTACATACTATCAACATATTAATTTGAGAATTAAGTTTCCAACACATAACCTTTGGGGGAAACATTCAAGCCAGCAAGGGAGGAGAAGTGACTTGCTGCGTTGGAGTCCCTAGAGGAGTGCATCAGAGCAGGGGAAGACAGGCTATACTGCCACTCCATAATTGTTGCTTCTTCCTGCATGGCAAAGTGGACTGCTCAAGTTTCCCTGCTGGAACAGTTTCTTGGGTTCCCACTTTTCCATGGAGCTTTACATTAAATCTCTTTTACATGAGGTAAGCATTTTATCTGTATTCCATTATATTCTGTAAAATCTAAATTAATAAAATTCCTACATGTGCTATATTTACCATTGCACACAGTTTTATAGCATTATTCCTGCCAATGCAAGGGACTTCACCTGAGAATTCATGAGCATCTATTTGGATAACTATAGTTGCCTCTACTCATTTCATCTACATCTCAAGTGATTTTTCATTTTATTTTATTTTAATAGTTTCTGTAAATCCCAAAGTCCTTGTGCTTTGTATAGAGACTGCTTGCTTTACTTCATTATTAGTAACCTAATGTACAAGTATATTAACATGGTTTCTGGTAAATATTGCTTCTATTCTTATTTCAAAATCTCCCCCTGCCCCCTTTTTTAAAGAAAAAACTCTTGAATATGTAACGTTAATTTAGTTTTTGGAAGCACTGTTGGTACTTCACCCATATCCCCTTGCCACAGTCCTTAAATGGATTCTGATCTGTCTGAAAGCTTTCTCTCACAGTAGGAGTGTGCTAAGTTCCTCACATGTAGGATGAGAGACATAACACACCAGGAACACTCTCAGCCAATGATGAATGAGAGTTGTTAAGAAGATGTACTGACTTCTTTGTCCCCTATCCCCACTTCACTTTGAATATGTTATATAGATTCTTCTGGTGGAACTAAGTTATAGTTGCTGAAAATGATATTTTGCTAATTAATACCTTTCTTTTGCTTTCGTCTCTACTGATATTTTCTTAATTGCCTCAAATGTTCATCTCTGTATCTATTATCAGGAACTCAACTGTTTCAATACCATTTTATCATTGGAGCTTAGACAAAGTTTCCTAGTGCAAAATTCATGTCATATTCTTAAGAGTGTAAATATAACTCCTTCAGTTCATCTGTAATGAAAACAGATGTTTGTCAGACCATAGTATCACTCCCACACATAAGCAAGTACCTTTTGTCATTAATTTCATTAAGTGTAAATACTTGCAAACACACACACCTAGCAGTCACTTCTCTATTGTTTCTTAAACTAGAAGTGATTTGTAATTTAGGCTATCATCTACAGAAGGGACATCCCAGAAGAATAACTGAGTTCACTCTGCCCACTTCAACTATTTCCAAATTTCCTTAAAATATGTAGTTCCAAAGCCCTAGAGTTTTTAAGAATATATACATGTCAAAATGACAAGCTTCTTGTGTTACATTAATATGTATGTAGAGAGTACACTTGAATCTAGAATAGATTATAATTGTTCATAGTAACCATTTAGAAATAATGCTTAAATAAATTGTAATGATTTTAGTGAAAATAATTTGCAACAATATATTTTGTGAATTTTACTTAGAGATAAAAGTGACACAAATTTAGAGACAAGTATACATTCTGATAATATTTTTTATATAGGCATATAAGCATGAAATCACAAAAAAGTGAATATGTCACTCCCAAATTTCTTTTTGCCCTTGTGCCATCTCTGTCTCTCTCTCCCAGCCCCAGGAAAACACTGACCTGCTTTCTGATACTATACTTAGATTTTTCTAGGATTTCATATAAATAAAATTATCTTTTCTGTCTGGCTTCCTGTACCTGACCTACTTATACTGAGATTCATCCATGAGGTAGCTTGTGTCAATGGTTCATTACCTTTATTATTTCTTATTATGCTGAGCACTGTTACATTGTAGGGCTTGCTTGTCATTTACTTGTTGGCATATAAGTAATTGTCATTTCTTTCTTTCTTTCTTTCTTTCTTTCTCTCTCTCTCTCTCTTTCTTTCTTTGTCTCTTTCTTTTGCTATTAACAGTAAGCTGCTATAAACAGTCTTGTAAATGTCTTTCATAAGAACACAAGTCCTTATTTATCTTGGATAAAAACTAAAAAGGAATGGTTGGATCATGTGGTAGTTACACAATTTTCACATATATTTGTTTATGAAAATGCTAAGCTTTACTTCAAGTTAATTTTAATATCATATGTTTTCAACATCAATGTAGGAGTTTCTATTTCCTCTATAACATGTGGTATGTTCAGTCATTTTTTTATATTAGCAATTTTAATATTTGTAGTGCTAATTCACTTTTGTTACATTTTTCACTGACTAAATAAATATTGAGATGTTGCACAACTTTTCCTGTGTTTGTGTACCTATTTTTATTGTTGATGTTTATATTCATATATTTAATTTATTTTTAATAATAGGGTTATTTCCTGATTATTGAGTTTGAATGTTGTTTAAATCTACTAAGATCACTTTTTGGTATTTTGTTGATAAATAATTTCTTACACTCTATGACTTTTCTTTCTCACAAAATTACCTTTTGAAGAGTAGAAGTTTTTAATTTGATCAAGTCAATTTTTTTTTCTTTACAAATTTTGATTTAGTGTAATATTTAAAAAATTTTGAGTCTCATTCAACCTAACAACTTTTTTCCTATATTCACTCAATTCTTATAAAATATTTTGAAATATATTAACATTTATAATCAATTTTATGTATTTTTGCATTATATAGTATTATAACAAGTTTTTGTTATTTTTCATATCAATATCAATTTTCAAAAGACTATTATAACTCCTTGGACTTGCTGTGCACCTTTATGAAAAAATCAACCATCTACATGTTTAGGTCCATTTCTTAATGTGTCAGTCTCTTCTGTTGGTGTAATTATATATCTTAATTCCATATCACATGTTTTGGATTATTTTTCTATTATTATGAAAAGCTGTGAAATAAATTGTTTGTATTTTACTTTTTCCAAAATTATACTTGGAATTTTCATATGATTTTCAAGTTATGTTTTCACTGCCAAAGAAAATCTGCAAGATTTTAAATTGATGTTGCATTAAATTTGTAGAAAAAATGAAGACATTGAATATCTTAACACCATTAAATCTTATGACCTGTGATCCATGTTTATTTTTCTATTTATAACATCATGTTTCTTAATTAATTTGTACTGTTAAAATAAATTCCACAAACTGGATAATTTTTAAAGAATGGAAATTTATTTCTTATAGTTCTGCAGAATGGGAAGTCCAAGATCAAGGTACTGGCAGAAGCACAATTTGCTGAGGGACCCCATTCTCTGCTTCCAAGATCGTACCTTCTTGTGTATTTTCCAGACAGGATAGATGTTATGTCCCCACATGGCAGCAGGTGAAGAGCTAAAGGTCTAAGCTAGTTCTCATAAGTCCTTTTATAGGCACAAATCTATTCTTGAGGGCAGAACTTAAATAGACTGAATCACTTCCCAGAAGTCTTATCTGTTAATACCATCACAATATTTCAACATGAATTTTGAAGAAGACAGTTTCAAAGTACAGCATCATATTTAAATTGCATAAGCAACATTTATAGTTTCTAGTGTATGAAAACCATAAAAGTTTAGTTTTTTTTTTTCACATTTTTGGTTATGGAAGATAATTTATTCAGAAGAATTATAAGGAAAAAATTAAGGGTAAACAAAACTAAAGAAAATACAGAATACTATAAAACCAATATATGAATTATGAGGCCATCGGGAAAATAGAAAAAGAAGAGACCAAAAAGTTTATTAAAAAAATAATAAACCACCAAAATTTTTTGAAGGGAGTGGACAAACATATTCAAGAAGCACAAAGAAAACTAAATATGATGAACTAAAAGTAACCCACATTGAGACACCTTATAATCCAATTGTCAAAAGTCAGACAAAAAAAAATTCAAGAATAGCAAGTAAAACTTGTTTTATACAAGCAAATCTCCATGAACACTATCAGCACAATTTTCAGCATAACTTTGCAGGCCAGAAGCCAGTCAAATGACACTTCCAAAGTGCTAAAAAAGAGCCTCTGGGACAGAGGTCTCTTGTGTTTCTCCTTTGCTAGCAAAACAATAAAACTTGTTTTTACTTTTTCTCAAAATGGTGTCCTTGTCATCAGATTGGCATCCAAATAAGAACCCAGTTTCAGCAACAAATTTGACATCCCAGATGAGACCTTGAGATAAGGCCCCACTCCGGCTTTCTTAAGCAGGTCTGGCTTTGTAAGGAATCCCACTTCCATGCTGAGTATTCAAGGTGATGATGAACTTGTTGAGATCCAACTGAAGGAGAGTTAGGAGACAGGTGAGTTTGCTTCAAGTTGAATGGGAGAAGCTATTCCTATGAGTAAAGGGAGGGACTGAGGGACTATCTTAGTAGCTGCAGAAGCTCCTGCAGTCTTCCTCATCTTGGCCCCCTGAGGCTGCAGATCATCTCATCATGGTTAGGGACACTGGCCCTAAACTGGAAAAAAAAAAATAAAAAATCCAAGCAAAGCTGCCTGGGCTGTAGAATAAAGGCTAAAGAAAACCTGGCCTTTACACTGCCTTTCAGCCTCTTTTGCTCACGGAGTGTGAAGACTGCTGGTCACAAAAGATGTGTCAATGGGTTTCAGTTCAGTACTGTTAGTTTATGACTCAGGGACTGGAATAGTCTCTCCTTTTTAAGATCCCCCCACTTGGTTAGGGGATATATATCACTGGGGACAGGCAGTTCTTGTTAACCCATAAAACTAAATGCCTAGGGAGAATAAATAAATACACCCAGAAAAGAAAAAGACAGAAACTACCAACCCTTATTTTGTAGGCAGCCTCTGCAAAGGGATCTTCAAGGAGACCTAAGGAAAAAGATGGAAAGGGCTTCCTCCAATGCATGTCAATATGTCTAGCATAAGAAAAAGGCCCAAAAGGAGCCTCTGGGTAAAATCAACAGTGGGGGATCTCACTTGAAGTTGATGGCATCATGATAATAATAAGGCAGACAGGTCAGGCTTAAAACTACCCTCTACTCCAACTCTTTGAATGCTACCTGGAAGAGAAAAGATTAAGACACAGTTTTTGTATTTGCCAGATTATCTGATCCCTCTCCTGAGATGAAATTGTTGTGTAGATTACATGCACACATAACACTCATAAGGATTGTTTCAGAATGTGAATTTAAGAAAGAGTCTGAAACTAAAATAATAAAATGAAAGTTATAGATGTGGAAATATTTTAGAGTGGAAACTTAGAAGGTAAAAGAAATGTTTCTGGATAAGAAAATATTTCACCTCATAAAGTAATATTCTTGGGCTAACATCTAAGATGAGAGAGGACAAAACTAAGGAGGTAAACAAGTTGTGAATGTTTAAATAAGTCACAGAAGGTTTGTGGAAGGTAAATCTCAAAAAGTTTGTATTTGTCATTAAATTGTCTATAATTAGCCCAAATTTATTTGAACTTTAATGTGCTGAAATGAAGCAAAGTCTGAAATGTTGATCTGCTCTTATCTATCAAGATAAGTTTTTTTTTTTTTTTTTCATTTGTTAGGTTTTGTTACTTGAGGCAACAAATTGTTGAAGGAATTGGTGTTTTTTTTTTCAGAATTTTTTTTTATTGGTTGTTCAAAACATTACAAAGCTCTTGACATATCATCTTTCATACATTTGATTCAAGTGGGTTATGAACTCCCATTTTTACCCCAAATACAGATTTGTACCTGTTTTAAAGTCTTAAATGGTCATTTTGTAATTGGTTAGATAAACAACTGTTATTTAGGTTATAACAATATAGTTGACATCCTAAGTACATGTGACTAAGTATATGTATGCATCTGAGAACCATATCTGTATAAGCCTTATCTAAATGTTATGTAAATTTTATAAAATGAAAGTTAATGTGGGGCTGGGGCTTTGGCTCAGTGGTAGAGCACTTGCCTACCATATGTGGGGCCCTGGGTTCAATCCTCAGCACCACATATAAATCAATAAAATAAAGGTATTATGTCCAACTATAACTAAACAATAAATATTAAACAAAAGTTAATGTAAGTTTACTGGCAAGGTAACCAATAAGTGCTCTCTTTTATACATTGTATCTGACATAGATGGACAAAACTGTCATTTGAAGACCTGTCTGTCTTTTATCAATTTGCTTTGACTATGTCAATTTATGATCATCAACACTGTTTCCTAAATTAGAAGAGATTAAGGCTATCCTTTGATATTTGATATCCCATATAGGTGGATAAAGTAACCTGTTGTAAATAAGTCATATATACAATTTTGTGTTATGCTTCACACCGGAATTAGAATTTAAATGTAGTTTTGGAAGATAAAGACATTCTGATCTGTTTTAAGGTGACATTATAAAACATAGAAGCATTTTGCCACTTTTTCCATAAAAAGAAGGTTAAAAGCTCTCTTAGCCTTTGTTTGATTCATGTTTTAGATGTAATGTTGTATTGTTATTTGTCAAGAGCCCCACCTTACCTGAGATAAGACTCTTCCTCCCACCTTATTCCATGTTAGAATGGTTCCAAATACACTAGACTTGAGTTCATTTAGAATTGTGTTCAAAAGATTGAATTTTGTTGTAAAGATTACTGTGATCTCAAAATAAACAGGGCATATTATACAGAACTAAGGTTTAATATTATAAAGATCATTTTACTTGGTTCATAGCTATTATACAAATTGAATATATTTTTGCTCTGTTATTTTCATTTTGTCCTTATGAGCTTTATAACCATTGCTTGTTAGTATTTTACAGAGATAACTGATTCTAATGAAATAACTTGAGATAATAAGCCATCACCTATAAAACAGATAAGATGCTGATTTCCAGTACTAATATTGACATCAATTAAATGAAAGGGATATCTGTAAAATTATAGATATTAAAGTTATAACCTATTACACCCCCTTTAAGAATGAAACTGTCCTGCTGGGTGTTTAAAACCACAAACTTGGAGACCATAAGTCAAGGAACTGAAAGCATCAAGGAAAAAGCAGCTAACATTTTGGTCCTTGCCATCTATGGTCAGACAGGATCCAGAGAATGACTGGACTCCTCTTGGGTCCTGAAACTCCAGTGAGTTACCCCATCTGCTGAACAGGGAGATTGAGAGGACTCTAAAGAACAGGAACCCAACCAGTATACATTCTTCAAAGGGGAAGGTCCTTGGAGAGGGAAATGTCCTTGATGTTTCCTGAGAAGCCACAAATGGTCGCTCAAATCCTGACCCATTCTGGCAGATGGCACCACTGGTAGAGGAAATCTAAAGGAGCCAAGAGGCTTCACACACATCCCCAAGAGTGATTCTGAGGAATCTTAGCTGATTCTTAAGAATAGATAGAAACCAAGTCGGTTTTGACCAACTTGGTCCTAAACACCTGGAAGGAAAGAATAGTCAAAGCACAGTCCTACATGACACTTAAAAGAAAAAATGATGTTTTTTTTTTTTTTTTAATGCAACTTAAGGTGTACAAATTTGTTAGCCCTACCAAAAGTAAAGTAAGTAAATCTGGAGGCTGAAAAGGAAGGGTTTTTGTGTGGGAGTGCCTAATAATGAGGAGCATAGGTCTCTAGAGTTGCAAGTTTGTCCTGAGTTAATTTGAGCCTGATCTGATAGACTTACAAATCTTTCTAACTTCCTACATTGATAAACTGGATCTGTTTTACACTGATATGATTATGAGTTAGTGTTCTCATGGTTTTCAGAGACTGGCTGAAATAGTAATTGCTTTTGTGCTAATTTTTTATTAAAAAATGTAATACCTGTTGTCTTGTTTATTGTCTTCTTAGCAGGATCCCTGCCTTATGTATGCCTTGTTCAGTCACCTGCCATCAACCACTGGGGACCTCTGAACTGCTCTGATGCTGAATATCCTTAACTGTCCATGCCCTGTCTGATAGAGAGCAAGGACTTGCCCTAACTTTGCCTTCTTTTAGTAGGAAGCAGCTTGGAGATACCATTCCCCATTTTTCCATAGAAATGGAATGTAGAAATTAACAGTGGGGAGACATAACAGTGGTCTATTTTATGCTTTAAATACAGCCCTTGCTGCTCTGCCACTGCAACTTATTTTCAAAATGGAAATAAGTTTCTTTCTCTTCCTCTCTCTCTGCTCCTCCCTAATTTTTTCCTCTCCTGAATCTCCTGGGAAACAGGATTACCTTTTTTCCCCCCATTTTGGGCAGATTTATCTGTCCTTGAGTACAAACCCACCTTTGGAAGAAGTAATCTAGACTTTTAGGAAGGTACTAAGAGATCTCAGAAATGATTATCTCCCAAATTAACAAAAGAATTATAACTCCAACAGAGAACAAATATAATGAAATCTTTGAATCACTTCTTTAAAACTTTAAAAGCTTGCTGTTCTTGCTTATGAGCAGAATCACAGCCTCTGAGACAGGAATCCCCTTTATTTCTCATTTGCTAACAAAGCAATAAACCTTCTATTTCCTTTTTCTAAAAACAATTAATAATAATAATAATAATAATAATAATAATAATAAAGTTCTGGGATAAAAATGCAAACCTACCCACCAAGAATACAATACCTGGAAATCTCTCCTTCAAAAATTAAGGAGAACTACTTTCCCTCTAAAGTAGTGACATGTTTATTAGACCTACATTACAAAAGCCTTAAAGATTGTACTCAAAGTTGAAATGAAAGAGCCCTAAAGAGCCACACAGTGGCACAAGGAAATATATAGCATGTTGATATAGGTAAATCATAGACCAGTACAGAAGACTTTATATATTATTTGGCTTTTCATCACTGTGACCAAAATACCTGACCAGAAAAACTTAGAGAAGGAAAAGTTCATTTTGGCTCATGGCTTCAGTCTATCAATGGCTAATTCCAGTGCTCTGGGCCTGAGGTGAGGTAGAACATCATGGTAAAAGTGAGAAACTGATGTGACTCCATTTGTGAGAAACCAGCCTCTATCTCAGAGCAAAGCCTGTCCAAGGAATGGGTGTGACCCTTGTCCTTGTAAAAACCCACAGAGCCTTTCTAGGCACATACCCACCCTGTTGAGTTGTTTGTCTGCAAATAATAGGAGAGATCTGCTGCTCCAGGTGTCCCTGACTCAGTCAGACTAGGTGGGGACCCATAGCAATCCCCTAGCAGCCCAATCAGCATGAGACAGGGAAATACCTGGGATGCCAGATGACCCTCCCAGTAGTTTATGGTGGTTGATAATGTGTTGGGAAACCATGTAGTTCAGCACGAACACCCTTCTTGGCTTAACCAATCAGTTCAAATGAATCCCCTTCTTGTAGTAACCAATCACCCCTACCCAACTTTTTCCTGCCAGTGAATATGCTAATCATGTTTTATGATTTTCCTGCGGTGTGTGATGATTTGCTAAGAGATGCTATGATGTATGTGAAGTCCCTGCCTTCCCCAAAGAGTGTATAAAACTGCTGCAAACCCTGGGCTCAGGGCCTCTCAGTGTCACCAGTTGCTGTGTGTGCACGTGGAGGAATCAGCTAGCTCGCAATAAACACCTCTTTGCTGCTTACATAGATCTTGGTCTCTGATGGTCTTTTGGGGGTCCCGAATTCGAGCATAACATTCACAGTGACCCACTTACTCCACCATGCCCTGCATACCTAGATATAATCCACTCAAATTACTAATTCTTTCAATGGCTAAATAACTCCCATACTCTATTCATTACATCTGCTGCATTGACACATAAACTTTTCTGGGGACACCTGATATCCAAATCATAACACTGTATTATTGTCATGGAATTGGTTAATTAATTTTTAATTCTGGCATAAAAGTTAAAGAGTAAAAGTATCAAAATAACTAAAACTAAAAATACATTTTAAAATATACAATATGCATCTATGTAAATTGTTACAAGTATATATAATTATGTATGAGATAAATTATTGTGTTTGCATGCAATTGAATTTAAGTTGCTGTTAGCTTAAGTAAAATATTATAGCTCTAAGACATTGTTTAGATCTGAAATCCCCCAAAAGCTCATGTGTTGAAGGCTTGGTTCCCAGTGTAGCAATGTTCAAAGATGAAGCCCTAGTACAAAATAAATAAATACATATATATATATATATAACAAATAAATAAATAAATAAATAAATATTTATTTATTTATTTTGTACCATTCATATATGAATATATGAATGAAGTGGTGATGGTGAATAGGTGGAGAAATTTGCACACTTTTAGTAACTATGCAAGATTGTCCTGTTACTAGGTAAATATTATGGAGGTTCCTCAGAAAATTGAAAACAGAACTACTATTTGATCCATCAATACCACCTCTATATATTGATCCAAAGAGTTGAAATTATGAGCTCAAATATACATTGGCATTCTGATGTTCATTGTAGCATGATTCACAGCAGTGGAAATATAGAAGAAACCCAAATATACCACAAACGATTGGATAAATAAAACATGATAAACACATACAAGGAAATACTGTTTGACCTCTAAAAAGAATGTAATTCTGCAAAATATGACAAATTAGATGGGACTTGACTTTGTTTTTAACTCTAAAGCATAAGGATATGGAAAAATACCTTGTCCCTAAATATTCCCTTTCTGTTCCCAAAACCTAGCCAAGTTAAGGAAACAATGAGATCAAGCCTATACTGGAAAGTTCAGATACTTATTATTATTATTATTATTATTATTATTATTATTATTATTATTATTTAATGTTTTAGTTGTATATGGACACAATAACTTTATTTTACTTATTTAATTTTTATGTGATGCTGAGGATCGAACCCAGTGCCTCACAAGTATTAGGCAAGCGCTGTACCACTGAGATGGAATCCTAGCCCCCAGATACATATTATTTTAAAGGATCTTGACTCTCTCATATGCACTGGAAATTAATGCAAGTTACTATTATCTCTAGAAAGCAATTTTCTTTCACGTACACCAAGACAGTTAGTCTTTGGGATGCTGGTCATGCAGCAAACTAAGCCAGATAATGCTGATGATTCCATGGCTTCTGCAGCCTAACATAAAATTTCTCTTTGAATGGATATAGGTGCAGAAGTGAGGAAAGCATATATGTCACTTATTCAGCCAGCCACCCCTGGACACAACACCTGTGGGAGAAGAGGCATTGGTTGACAAATCACTGTGAGGGACAGAGGTGTGTCCATTAGCCTCTTGCCTCAAAACTCTTCTTGTAACAGTCTCATCTTTTGTAAACTTTTTCTAATAAACCATCTGTCTCCAGTGATGTCCCTGGACACTATCAATAGCTTGTCTGCAATCTACCCCACTACCCTGACACAACTGGGCTGAGGATAAGGCAAGGTCATAGACCAATTGAAATAAGCCAATCTCAGAAAAATACTTAATGATTTTATTTATTTGAGGCATATAAAATAGTAAATTCACAGATCAAAGTATGGACTGGTAGTTATCAGGGAAGTTGAAGAGGATAGGGTAAGTAGGAGTTCCTAATGAGTAGTGATGAAGTTTCAGGTTAGCAGGATGAAGCTCTGAAGACCAGTTGTATAGCGTGAAACCTATAAGGAGTAATAATGTCCATACATTTAAAAGATTTGTTAAGAGGAGGATAGATCTCATTTAATTGTTCTCACTACACTAAAATTTTTAAAATGTAAAATGTTAGGTCTATTTTTTCTTAGATACTTTTAGCAAGTTGAAGACATTTTACATCATTTTGTTCTTATTTGATGTGGTTTTTGTATATCTGTATCACTTTAGTTATCAGGGACATGTCAACTTAATAAGAATAGTTGGAAATTATTCTCTCTTACTCAAATTTTCTTAAGCATTTGTGTTAAATTGGTATTATTTCTTTCTTAAATTTTTGGTAGAATTCACTGGAAAACCCATCTTGGCTTGACATTTTCTCAGCTGGAAGATTTTTAATTTAAATTAATTTTTAGAATAGCTATAGAATCATTCAGGCTATTTCTTTTCAAATAAACTTGCATTTTTGAAGATGAATTTTTCATTTTATTTGTTTTTAAATGTATATTATCATGTATTTTTTCATAATTTCTTATTTTAATTTTAATATCTGAGGAATCTATAGTGAGATTTTATTTTTATAACTCTAGCCTCTGCGTTAGTTTGGGGTATTTTTTCCCCCTGAATCCTTGCGTTCTTTGTAATTATGCATTTTCCCTTTGGGGTACTGGATATTTTTATGTTCTTTTTTTTTTTTTTTTTTTTTTTGTGGTGCTGGGGTCTGAACCCAGGGCTTTGTGCATGCAAGGCAAGCACTCTACCAACTGAGCTATATCCCCAGCTCTGGATATTTTTATATTCTTAGAATTGTTTTGAGCTTGATTTGGGTACTCAGTTATGTTCTTGACAATATTTTTTTCAAACTTTTTTTTAAGATTTGTTTTGAAAGTCCAATGCCATGCTCAGTTTCAGGTCATGTATTGGCCATGATTGAGCTGAACTTCTGGTCTCCATACAGTGTCTCATGCATTGTAAAGTCTTCCCTACTGGCGTTATGGACTAGCCTAGAACTCACCACATTTCTTTACCCTCTCTCTGATATTCTTATTTTGCATTTCCAGATCTCCAGTAGCTTGAAAAGTAATTGTTGCATATATTTTATCTAGTATGGGTTTGTTTTACGTCATTCTGGTTTGTTTTAGAGTCATTCTATTATTATTCCATCTTGGTCAGAGGTGGAAGTCTATAATGTAAGACTTAAAATTATCATTTATTCAGAAAATATGAGATTCCAAGTATGGACATTAAGGGTTCTTTAACTTTTATGTAGATATATGTAGAAAAATCAAATTTATAAATACATACACATATGTATATGTGCAAACATTTTAGTAAACAAGTCTCATTCACACTTTAAAATATTTTTTTATAAAAGAGCACTGCATCAAATGTCATTTAAAATTCATTTATTAAAAGTTTTAATAGAGTTCTGTATCCCCAGCAATCTAAATATAGTTATTATTGATATTAAATGGTATACCATTATGAAAATTTTCTTTGATAGTTTTCTTTTTTAGGTTGGAATTTCAAAGGCATACCCCATGATTAAGGGGATTAGGAAATAAAAGTTCCTGGGATCATGAAACATTCATTATTAAGTATGTCATGTAGGTATTAAAAACTAGTTTGACCAGAAAAGGAGATAAAAATTCACATTTAATAATTTTGACAAATCATTTGCCTTTAGTACAAGACTTTGTTAAACTTGCTGTTGTATTAGTGAAACTGTTATATTAATAATAATAAATTTTAATACATGCACAGGATTCTACTAGTAAGGGCTTCCCTTTGAACTTACAGTGCTAGAGGTAAAATATGAATACTTTATTAGTTGTCAACAGATTGCCTTGTAGATACTTGCCTGTGTTTCCTGTTTAAAACATTATGTCTCCCAGAAATGTATTTGATAGCTAGAGGCAGTTTGACATGTGCATATTTCTTGCTGCCTGCAGTAATAAGCAACACCAAATGTAGACAGGTAAAATGTGACATCACAATTGCAGAATATGAGAAAGAATGAGCATTCTTAGGCAATATTGCATTTATATCTATCATTTCTATTAACAAATAATGTCAACAACAAGCTCAATTATTTTGTTCAAATTGAAAAATACAAAGTGAAAAAAATACTTTCAAATAAGTCATATTTGGAGAAACAATATTGCCTATAACTGAAAAAAAAAAAACTGAAGGTAACTGTCACATTTTGACAGCATGCTTTCTAATATATCTTTTCAAAAGTGAAATCTAATCATGTTCACCCTTTCCCCATGCCATTTAATCCCTCTCCTTGATATGTCTTGCTTCCTAAAATGCTATAATGAAAACCAGAGTTCATGGCAAAACTCTAAGCTCCCTTACCTCTCATTAGTTGCACTCGACTTTGTCAACTTTTGTTCCTTCAGCTCTCTTCTGTGGCTAAACTGAAATTCAGACATCCATTGATATAAAAAATGTTAAGGACATAGCAGGGTAATTTTTTCCCCAAGGAAATGTTTTGCTCTTTGTTTGAAAATATACTGGGAACAAGTGGCCAGGGCAGCCCTTTACTTATCCTTTTTAAAAATTATATTTTACTTAGAAGTCAGCAGAAATAAAACAACAACATGGTACAAGGAATAATTCACTTATAAGTTACTAGTTTCTGTATTAAAAAAATAAAAAACACTGAAGAAAATTCTTTCACTTTTTTCCCCATTTGATTTGCATTTGCTTGAAATATACCTGATAGAGTTTAGAAATATAATGGAAAATATTTTGAAAAGCACTGAAGTCAGTTTTCACATGGAATAATAAAATACAATTTCTAATAATTAAGCATATCCAAAAATAGAATGGGCTGCTTTGTGAGTCAGTGAAAAAAAAAAAACCTGCAAAAAGAAAATTTAAAGTACCTGTCAGTGTACACTGTAGAAGGTAATACTATTGTCTCTGCCTTCCTGTAGAGCTTTTTTTGGAAACTATCATCACCTTACTGGTGTATATTATATGAATATGTTACTTAAATTCCTTACCAGGATGTCCATAATATGAGAGCCAGGTACTTGTTTTATTCATTTTTTTTCATCATAGAGTCTTGTTCAAACTAGATTCTCAGTATATATAGTTAATATAGTAGGAGTAATAATAAGAGTGGAATGTGCTATTTATCAGGCATATTTAATTTAGTAATAGTAACAGTTATATGTACTAGTTATCGGAAAGTGTATTAGATGCTTAACTTTGATTATCTGATTGAATATTTGCAACAACACTGTGAGGCAAGTGCCATTTTTATTTATTTTTATCAAAGAACATAAGCATGAGGTGTTTTAATGAAATGCCTGAATAAAAATATACAAATTAATTAATGAAAAAATATGTTAATGGAAAGTTGGGCTAGGGAATATATGACATATATTCTGTGCCAGTGAATATAAGAAATTTATATGTCTATCAATATAAAAACTACATATTAAAGTTTAATGAAAAGAGTATATTTATTGCTATCAACACCCCTTTAACATCTTTTTTAGGCATCTTTTGCATTACTTCTTACAGTTAGCAAATATCAGTAATTTCATTTGTGTTGCTGGAGAAATGAAGGAGAGAGGAAAATGCAAATATCAATTATGTAGAAATTCATGCAGTATCTACAAATTCACATCCATCAACAAGCTTTTGGCTTTACTTCCAATTAAATTCTTTTCAGTAAACATTTAATGTGTCTCTGCAAGGTACTGAATAATACAATGAAACATTCTTATTACTTAGAAATGTAGGTTGTAGACTCATTGAATTAGTCTCTCTTGGAGTTACATGTGACATCAAATAGCCCTGCTGATTTGTTTTTCTTTGGATTACTAGTTGCTTGGTATTATTAAACAGCTAGAAAATGATTCTCCACTGAGACCATTGTGATACCCTTTGATATAATGGCAAAAAAATTGCAACATTCCAGTAATGTTGATATACCCCTGAGGAGGCTTTAGGTACTTAGGTATTTTCTTTATTATTAAGCTTGTGATGTTATAGTTTTGTACTTAGGGGATAAGTTACATATGATTTTGGAAGGTTGTATTTTTGATCTGCAAGTATTTCTATTTCTTTATTCTATCCCAGAAGGAACCAGAAGATTATTTGAAGAAAATACTTAGATATATCAGTTATAATTTAATGGAGGCATGAATAGTTAGGCCACTGATATTTATAAAAAAATAGACTTTTTAAAGCAAATACTTTGGCATAATATCAATAAGAGTAATACATATGGCTTCTGATTATTTGTGGAAATTATTGCAGTCAAAAATAAAGCTACAAATTGAGCCCCTTTCCCTGCCTCGAACCTTATACCAATATTTGCGTTTATACCCAGTGGTTTGGTGGGAATATCATGGCTTTAAAACTCTGACTCCACAATTCTGTCTGCTATTTACCTTGTAAATTTTATCTTATTTATTACACTTTTCAGACTCTAGTTTTTATCTTTAAGTTGGAAATATTTTGTAATTAATTGCGTTAGCATAAGAAATAGAAAATGAATGGAAAATTCTTATCACAGTGCTATACACAAAGATGATGTAAATAAATAAAAATAATTAATTATCTTTTCCATCATCTACATCTTCTCCTTCTTTCTACTCCAACCCTCCATGAGTCTTTTTTAGTAAGTTTACCAGTCCACAGTGATAATACTGTCTTCTGATCATTTTTGTAATTTAAAATGTGCTACATGCATTTAATTACACTAAATTTTCTCACAAACTACTTCTAACTCATGTGCACTGAACTTAATAGTAGAAAGTGTGTTTTCTTGCAGAAAGAAATATTTGCCCAAGAGTTATTGGGCTTGTGATACTGAAAGTTATTTAATCTCAGCTTATTCATCAGTGAAATGAAGTCCATCTTACCACTACTCAAGTGGTTTCTTGATAATATGAAATACGATAACTTTGGTGAATCCCTTAAGTAAAGTACCTGACCTAGTATAGATACTGAGTATTTGTTAGGTTTTTTTTTTTTTTTCCGCTATTTGTCCCTTTGTCCAAAAAATAGTTGGGCTCTCTTGTGAGTCAGTGAAAACTAAAAGAAAACTGGCAAAAGTTTTATTTATTCAACCAAGCAATTTCATCCTTGGAGACAAGAGCCAGACCTCACTTATCATGGTACTGTATTACAAATTAAGTTTGTCTTTCTGCAGTTTTCAAAGCTAACTTCCATTGGATAAGTTGGTGTTTTTCAAACTTTCTTGTGTATGGAATAGCTCAGGAATCTTGATAAAATGCAGAGTGAATTCAGCAGGTCTAAAGAGAGGCCTAAGAGTCTACATTTTTAACAAGATCCCAGGTGTATCTGTGATGCTGTTCACAGACCACATTTTCAACAGCAAGCATTAAACTATTATAAATTCAGGTAGAAACCTGTTAGAGCTATAAAAACTGTTCTAATGATAGAATGAGTAGGAACAAAGCTAAAATGGAGCAGTATTAAAGAATGCAAAAATATAGTTTTGCATGTAGTCATTTTGATGTGATTCCAAAGGTTTTAAAAATTTTGTTGTTAGCCATGGTTGCACAACTGTAATTATAGCAACCTGGGAGTCTGAGGCAAGAGCACAAGGAGTTTAAGACCAGCCTGGGAAACAGCCAGATCCTGTATCAAAGTGAAAATAGGAAGGTCTGGGGAAGTAACTCAGTGGTAAAGTGAACCTAAGTTCAATCCTACTAACAACAACAACAACAACAACAAAATTGTTTTTTGTTATTCCAAAGACTGTAATTCTTTTTTTGTGAATCCTTTCTCACTTTCATAGGTGTTAGTCCTTATCTTGTCTAACTTTGGCTTTAGGTGCCTATTCAATCTCTTTAGCTGTGTGGATCCCTCCCATGGTTTTGTTTATTCATAAGATCTAGTAACTGAGAACCTGGCCTAGTCTGAAGTCCCTAGAAAACTTATTAGTTTGATGACAGCCAATGTGTAAAGAACATTTTTTCAAGCGCAGTTGCATATATAAAAAACTAAGAAAAAAGAAAAGAAAAAGAACATGATAGGCAAAGATGGAAAATAGATAAATGAGAGTGTTTTCAAGGTGTCCACAGGTTTGAGTAATTGACATAATAAATTTGTGAGCCAGAGAGGCTATATATTATATCTTTGAGCATGCTATCTGGGGAAAACAAGGAATTGTTTCTGTGTCTTTATCTGCCAAATTCCAGAAGGATTGCAAACCCAAGAGCCTGAGCAGGCAGGAATTAGTGAGACTATCTCACTAATTCTGACAAATATGCCTTTTTCAATAATATGTTGCTCACTTTGAGCTCTTTACCACTCTCGTTACTCAAAAGTATAAATTATGACATCATACATAATTTTATAGTTGGATTTTCTTTTTAGACAATGTCCAGTGAATTGCTTACAAATGAATTTTGCAGTTTTGATAGCAAAAGTCAATTCTCATGTTTTATGCAGCAGCATGAAAGTGGATTTCAACATGTAAAATATTAGAAAAAACAGAGTATTTCATTAGACATTAAAACAAATAAAACTATGCAGTAAAAACAAGATCCATTTGTTTTCATGATTTTAAACAAATAGTATCACACAATGACTTTTTTGGGCAGATAGTAACTGTATTCTATCCTTGTGCTTTTGATTGTATTTTGAATTAATGAAATGCAGAAATGTATTTAACTGGATAAAATGGTATTTCGTTAGATTAGTTTTTGATAATGATAATTTTAATGTTTCTTATTAGTAATAAACATTGGTTACAAGCAAGAAATAAAATAATTTTAAAGAAACTTTATGTAATCACTCTCCCTTAATTTAGTGATTAAATGGTGCTTGGCACCTGTTAGAAAACAGACAGTTTTACAGTTTGGTAAAGATACAAATTGTGGTTAGGCATTTATTATTTATCAATATTAGTTAGGAAAAAACTTCTTTTCTTTACCCATTTTATCAGTGCATACTTCTGAACATTATTTTAGTTCCTCAAATATAGAGGGGGTGTGTAATCTTTCCTATCCAAAGTTTAGAAGAAATATGTGGAATAAAGGACCTGATATATCTCCCTACCCTATATATATAAACATATACATATATATATATACACATATAAATATATATACATATATATACACATATATAAATATATAAATATATATACTTGTTTTGTGGAACAAAATTTTGATGGTAATTATTACAACATAAAATAAATATATGATAGATGATGAATTAAAGGATTATCCATAAATGAACAGATAATAGTAATCTTCTGCTTCTGTTTCTGAATATTATCATGTACTGATTCATGAAGTCAATCACAGATGTCATCCAGACCATGGTATTTGGTGTATTTGTTTTATTTCACCAATGTTCTGATGACTTATTAAAATATTTAATGTGGTACCAAAAATACCTTTTTACAAATACAAATTTTAATCAAAAATATAGTAAAGACCTTGAACAGAAAAATCACAATATATTGTTGTGATAAAATATTAGGATAAAAATAAGTGGATTAAAGTATGTTCAATTTTACTAGTGATCCAATGGCAAGTACAAAAAGGCAATTTAAAAATGGACCCCCAAAATTTTTTTTCCACATCAGAAGGGTTTTTTGATGGTTTCTGTGAGGAAATGGAAAACTCCAAGGACTGTTAATGCTAGTAGAAATTATTATAGCAGTTTTTGGAGGAAGATTCACAATTCATTTTAAAATTAACACTTTAAATTGTCTATTGTTTTTCTGATAAAAATAATTTATAAAGAGTTTGAATTCTGTAAGAATGCTTCTGTAAGGATATTTCTTGCATGTTATATAGAGAGTTATAAAGGCAGATGTAGGTACATTTGGATGGGGATCAACTAGAATGCCTAGATACTTTTATGTTAGAGAAGCAATGGTTATGAACCAAAAGAATACACTTAAAATACATTCAGTTTGTATTTTTAGCTATATCACATTTTAAAAAAATCTACTCTAGTAGATAGTGTGATAACCAGTCTCCAAAAATATCCTTTCAATGTGCCACACTTCCTAGTGTTTACATCCTTGTCTGTATTCATGTGCAGTATTGTATATATTTGAATGGAGAGTATCCTGTGATTTGCTTTGACCATTAAAAGGTTTTGAAAATGATAATGTATGATTTTATATCAAAGTCGCAATATTCTTGGAGCTTCTACCTGAACCTCTTGGAACCCTTGTTCTTTGAGCTTTCCTTCTTGAGATGTTCCATTTTGGAAGCCAGTTGCCATGTTGCAAGAAGTCCAGACCATATAGAAAGGCCAAGTGTAGGCATTCTGCTTGATAGCATCAGTTTAATCTTGAGCCCATAATCATGTAATGAACCATCTTAATTCTCAAGCCCAGTTGAGCCTCCAAATAAACATCTCCAGCTGACATCTGACTACAGCTTTCACAGAAGACTCTAAGCAAGAATTTCCCAGCTGAGACCAGTCAACCCAGGGAACCATGAGGGCTATTAACATAATTTTTATTTAAGCCCTAAGACTCAACGATTGGTTATTTAACAACCACCAGAATAGATATCTTCTTACCTTAAATAACTTAATAAGCCTTTTGTGACTTAATGCAATTTCTTTTAGAATCCTCTCATAAGAGAACTACCAGTACTTCTCCCTCAGAGAGCACTAGTTCTGTTTAGATCCAACTGGTAAGTGCACTACACCTGTACAAAATGTCTCTTCATGCCGCCCTCTTTTCTTATCCTCACACAAGACATCTATTATATTGTCAAGTTTTCTGTAGGTCTTAGAGCTTTTTAGTACTATTGAAGAATAGTGAGTATTGAAATAGGGAAGTCTTCAATAACTTCTGATTATGTCTTTGGATTTTTAATTTTTTTTCCCTGTGAGAGAAGGCTATCTTCCTCCCTCATACTTACCAGAAAGTGTCTTACCTGGTCTTAGTAGTGAAAATTAAACCTTGTTATTCATCTATAAAGAGAATCTTTGTCTTAAATTTTAACACCATTTAAATTTTTTGTAAATATATCAGTGTGAGTTATGGAACAAAACTGACCTTCAGAGTATAAATGAGAGAGTTGAGAAGAAAGAATTAAGTATAATCCACCCACAGGGAAATATTTTCCTTCCAAGTAAAGAGCAACCCCAGGTAATCTCCACGACTCCTTTCTCTTCTCCTTTACTTTTATAATCTCAGAATGCATCAAGGCTCTTTTCTCACATCTCTTCTCTTCTTTCCTCATACATGTCCTGTTTTCCTCCCCTCTTGACTATATCAAGAGGCCAGATTGAGTGATTGACTTAAACCATCTAGGTATGTGTGAGTGCTTTCTACAATGTTCACAAAATAAAGAAATTGAGGAATGATGCATTTCTCAGAGTGTATCAGCATTATTATTGGTAAGTGGAGCATGACTGGGTGTACACACACTGTCTGCCGATCTATCTATCTATAAATGGCAAGGAGAGTCTAGAAGAATACAACCAACTTACATCTTTTAATGTTTTCTAATTTTAGATTCCTGTTCAACCATTCTCCACAACTCCATTTGAATGTGCATTTGAAATATCATGTATGAACTGAATTCCTTACCCCTTCCCACCCAGTACCACCACAACCAAACTTCTTCCTTGTACATGATTAGCAATTTCAGTGAGTATCGATTTTGTTCTTCCAGTTGACAGGCCTAGGTCTTTCTTGACTACACTTTTGTTTTTCCTCATTTATAGACATTCTAATTGTTTTCCATCGTTCTGTTCCTGACTCTGCCTCCACAGTTCTCTATAAAAATCAAGTATATCCTCACAAAATCACATCATCTCACTCTTCTGCTTAAATCACTCTAATATATCCCTTCCCACCTAATGCATACAAATCTTTTGCAAGGACTCTTAAGGATCTATTGAAATTGCCATGACCTCCTTCAGATACCTTTTTATCGATCCCCCGGTCAGGTACTACTCTTGATGGTTTTGTGACCTCACCAAAATGGATCCTGCATTGAGGTCTTTGTACCTCTACTCCCTCTGCCTGTCACGTTCTTCTCACTGATTTTGCTCTTCATTTGGCTTCTTCCATAGTTTCTTTCCAATGACTTCTTCCATTACTTTCCTATGATGGCAATAATGAACATGATTATGAGATGAGGAGGAGGAGGAGGATGGGAACTTAAAAATATTCTCACATATCTATGTTCACGCTCTACTTCAGAATCTTTCGCAATGCTTCATGTTTCCTAATGTCTAAAGTTAAGCAACATTTCCGTTATAACCTCGAGGTTATTTGGACTCAAGTCATCACTCTTAACTACTCTGCAAATATTTCCCAATTTAACAGCAACCCTCTTCCCTCCCCTGACATTCCTTTTCCACTTCACCACATTTAACTCTTCTCCACAGCTCTTACTGCCTAATATTTCACTCACTTAATTTTTATTGCATGTTACTCTTTCCCATGAAAAGTATGTAAGTTCTGCAGGTTCTTGGACTGTTTTGCTCACTACTGTATCCATATCACCAGGAACAGTCTAATAGGCCCTCAATAAATATTGTCTGAAGGGGCTGGAGATGTAGCTCAGTGGTGGAGCACTTGTCTAGCATATATGAGGCACTGGGTTTGATTCTCAGCACCCATATAAATAAATGAATAAAATAAAGGTTCATCAACAAAAAATTTAAAAACGTATTTGTCTGAAGAATTCCTTTCTGTATGATCTCTATTCCAATATTACCTCTTTTTAAAATTGATTCAACTGATATTCTGCGATATTTGAGACTTTTGAACAAGTGCTTTCCTTAGCTTGAAATATTCTTTCATCTCATAATATGTTAATCCATATTCATCCTCAGACCAGCCTCATTCCTGTGTGTCCATGTGTGTTGCCCTTCGTAGCACTTATCATTTGATAGCAGTTTTCGTCAATAGAGTGTGGGCTTCCTATGTTGTTGCCCTACCCAATCTGATTTCAATTGACTTCTACTTATTCCCAGAATAGGTAGATTTTAACGAAATGGGTGAATGACTCTGCCAATGAATGAATTAGGATAAAGGCATGGAGAAAGTACTTACATGCATCATTAAAATGAATTTAAAAAAATGGTCAGAGGATTTTCAGAGAACTGTGTTTTTATAAATCTTAAAATTCTTCTCAAAAGTTCTTATAATTGAAAGAATCAATAAATTAATGTTAAAAGTACATATGAATTTAGAGTTTTGTTACTGCACTTGTTATTTATACATATGATATTTGGCAAGTGTGTTTTGGTAAATTGTAGATTTGATTATTGACAAAGCAATAGAATAAGAATATATATATATGTATATATATATATATATGTATATATATATACATATATATATATATATTTTTTTTTTTACTTTTCATTATATTATATCTGAGTTATTTAGTATATGTATATTTTAAATAATATTTGTATACTGATATCTGTTGGTAAAATGTCTTTCAAACTTTATTGTCTAGAATTGTTAGGGTCTGTAAACAAGTCAAGATGGCGCCTGGCATTTGGCCAGAGGGAGTGGTTTGTGAAGTAACGCCAGCGAGCCATTAAGTGTGGAGATTCCTTATTGGTTGACTGCTGTATCTAGTTTATTTTAATTAAGATAAGCTATGTGGAATGTATATATACCCCTCCTGTCCTACAATAAATGGCTCCCACTCCTGCTGTATCAATGTACACAAGTTGCTCATCACCCCCCGGTTATTCTGCCTGCCCAGCTGTAGCCAGACTGGGGCATAAAATTTTTCTGATATGCTTACTTGATTTAAGTGAAATGAAATACACTATTATTTTTGCTTCTAGGCCAAATTTTGTAAATGAGAACATACTGACATAGACTTATATTTAACTCTAAACACACACACATTCACACTAAGGAATAAAAGCAAATTATTAAAAATCATAATTTCATGTTTAAGTATTGGATGGTTTTATTAATAAAAATTAATATCTGTCCCTATTTATCATTGTTTTCACATAAAGCCAATTTATAAGTAAGCGTAGGGGTTTCTTTATTTCAACCTGGGTTTTAAAAGTGAATAAGGCTATATTTATTTGTTTTTGTTTTTGTTTTGTTTTTTAATTTTTGTTTTTGGGTACCAGGGATTGAACTCAGGGGCACTCAATCACTGAGCCACATCCCTACCCCTATTTTGTATTTTATTAGAGACAGGGTATCAGGAGTTGCTTAGTGCCTCCCTATATTGCTGAGGATGGCTTTGAACTTGGGATCCTCCTGTCTCCACCTCCCTAGCTGATGAGATTATAGGCATGAGCCACTGCGCCCGGCAGGCTATATTTAATATGGAAAGGAAAAATCAAATATGTAACATAATGGGCTCTAAAATAAAGTAATATTGTGTACCAGGTCCCCCACGTGTGCTGTTTACATAGAGAAGAGGACATGTTGCTTTGTATTAATCATATTCTGTGATTTTAAGTGGCTCAGCATGAGTGGGCTGCTATTCCTGGTTTGTGTCTATAGTGTTCTCTGATCCCAGATTGCTTACAAGACATGGTGTTGATCTTGAGCATAATCCCTTATTTCTTCCTCATTTTCCCTTTAACTCCATGCCGGAGAAAGCTTTTGGTGGGCAGATGAATACTGTTGTGCTCTAGGCCTTGTGAAAGCTGTTGTTTGTTTTATGCCTCTCATTTCTCTCCACTGTCACTTGTGGGTTTTCTCTGGATTGTGCCTCTCTGCCATCTGTGATAAGATGTGGAATTAGTGTATATACTGATTATTTTGGTTCTATATAGCAAACAAAAAATCCAATCTAACTTTGAGGAGTTCTATACTCTATCTGGACAAAATCCAGACAAAGATAAATATTGTTCACAGAAAGTAATGTTTAGAAGCAAGATCTGAGTATACTTTATCTCTCATCTAAATAGTAGAGCAGATTTTTAATTGCTATTTAACTATATGTCTATTGAATATACAAAATGATAGAAGAGTCACTAGCGACCTGTCTAAAGTGGGTCTATGAACTACTTATTTCTAGGCATAGATGGTATTGTGAACAGAGGAAGACTAAAACATTTATCTAATTGGAAGAGCAAACTAATGAATATTTAGAGGGCTTTGGCTTTATGACAGGAAATTTAATGAAGAAAAGATCATGAAATGAAAGATTTTCAAGTCTTCAAAAGGACTTTTAATTTAAAATATGTTTAGGCTGAACTACTATTGAAATAAATGACTAGCAGTAGAAGTTGATACAATTTAAGAAAATAGAAGCTCAAAAACTGTACCCTAATTTGATTCATAAGCCTCTTTAGCTAATGCTTGTTCATCAGCTACTTGGTGTTTAGTGAACAGATATAAAGATCTTATTAAAACTTAACCCAAGTCTACTCCTACAATGCAATAATATCATGGATGGAAACAATGTGTGGTTATACAGATAACTCAGTTAAAAGTGAAGCAGCAAATCTCACTTTTAATTCAATGCCATTCAATTATTATAAAAAGATTCTGAACTGTTTCATAGAACAAATCATTGTAAATTCAGTTGTATTTGCTCAACATATGAAACAATCAAATAAGGTTGCTATATATATAGCAGATCCTTAGAAATGTTCACATGATTATCATTTTAAAAATCATCATTCCCTACTTCTTGTTTAATTTGTTGGAATGTACTATCATTTACATACATATATACTCATGGCATCATGTAAATTATTTTAGTATATTAAACTGTGTATTGTTTTGTAATTTTTGTTATTTTAAGGTGCTAGCAGGAGGGATATTTTGCAAAGTTTTCCTTCTTAATAATCCTTATTTTTTATGTAAACTCAAAAAGTACTTTTATGATTGAGATAGCTTTTAAAAAAAGTGAACTTAAAATGCTTTGCAAATAAAATCACAAAACCATTGAGATAATGTTAGACATATGTAAATATCAATTGGCTTAAAGTTCAGTAAACTTTGCTCTCAGAGAACATTCAAATTTTGTAAGATGTATGCCAACAAATTCAACAGTCCGATTTTTTTCATCTAACTTTCTTGTGTCTGGAATTCATGAGATGGATTGTTAAAGGCTGTAAATATCAATATCTAAGTATGTGATATAAATGGTACAAAGAGCAAGAGTGAGCAGAGGTCCAAAAATAGAGCTAAGAAAAGAAGAAAATGATAAAAGTGAAAATACGAAATATAAACTTAAATAATGGAAATTATGAAAAATAGAAAGAAATCTCCCACACAAATATTTTTCCTTATGTGGCTTAGAGTATGTTGTTATGAATAGCACAAGGACAAAACTGATTAAAAAGAAAATTCAAATCTCAGCCAATAGCCTAATTCAAGTGAAAAAGAGACACTCCTATTTTGTAAAATGACTTTAAAATTAACATTTTCTTTTTATTTCCTTCTACATTTAAAATCTCCTATATTCCTCCATATCCCTTTTGACTTTAGGTTACTGTGTCCATTATTCATCCAAGGGGATCTATGGACTGGACACCTTCCTAAATATATAATCACGGTGTCCATACCTTAGGTGCTGTTCTTAAATTAGAAATTAATAAACAGGTGGTGAAACATCAGGGATTTGAGAGTAAAAGATTTCAAATCCATAGACACCCATCCCTCCTTCTGTCACTTCTACTGGGCCTCCATTTCTTCCTTCTTTTCTTTCAGTCCTCACGTTTTTCTTCTTATATCCTTCTGCCTCCCTCCTTGCACTTTTAAGTGGCTCTGTGATAAGATTGGCCACTTGAATAATCACGAATAATTCCTGTATTTTAAGGTCAGCTTAATCCCTCTTTGCCCTCTATCCTGATGTATTCACAAAGTGTCAACAACTCCAGAAACAGGTATTCTCCCAATCACAGTGAAAACTACAGTATGCTTATTCTCTATATACACCCACAAAATTTTACATATTATAAAGTTGATAGAAGACATAAAACTAAAAAGGTGGAATTTTCATTCTTTGTTTTTTTTTAACCATTTATTTACTATTAAAATGTTTTAAAACATATACTATTTTATTGATTAATAAAATAAGTTATTTCATCTAATTATTTCATGATCACTGATGTGGCGCACACACACACACTCAGAAGGGGTAAATAACAACTAAAAAAAAAAAAAAAAAAAAAAAAAACGTGACACCAAATGTATTGGAAGCCAGAGAGCTAGTGATTTTCTTTTGATAGAAGGTTTATTGCATACTTTGTCTGTCTTTACTTAAATAATACTAAGTCCCTAAACAATTTGACATAAGTCATAGCATGTCTTTAAATGTATTTACTTAATGCATTCTTTTTACCTGAGTTTTATATCAGAAATACATTTGTACAAAATTATTATGGCTTCTGCTTATAATAGTGAACTTCCCATTATTGTTCTCCTTGGGTTTCCATTAGAATATTTGAGTGCAAGGTATTGTGTTTTATTTCTTTTTGTAGTCTCAGCACTTAGAAAAAGGGTAGGTATGTTGTAGGTCTTCAATATAGTGAGATTAGATAGATTAGCATCCCAATAATCACCAGATTTTTACTTCTTAGGTTTTACTATATTTTTCTAGGGAGGTCTTTTTTATTGTCACATTATGATGAATAGGTCAAAATAGTTTAAATTAAAGATTAATTGGGAGATATAAAATGTTTTAAGAATACTTTTAAAAATAGAATCAGGGCTATCTTTGTATTAGGAAATCAGAATCTATGCCTCCTAACCCTCACAATGACTTAAAAAATCCACTTCTTATATGAAGGAGATAAGTAAATTCTAGTCAGCCTTGTCTATCAGCCAACAGTTTCTATAAATTTAAACTCATCAGATTATCTTGACAATCTCATTGTATTTTAATGTGTCTTTTTAAAAGCAAAAATTGGTTTAAAATATGGTTTAACATGAATTCTATTTTTACAAAGTATGCTCCTATATGTTAATATGAAATAGAAAAAATATGCTAAAACTTATCTCACAGAAATAAAGAGATAAATATGGAAAAATTGGATAAAGTTCTGAATGCATCAAAAGTTAGATTACTTCCAAAACTCTGCCTCTAGACCAAGCCAATTATTAGGAAGCTCCTAATTGTTATTCTATTAGGGCCCAGTCTTTGCCTTCCTTTGCATTTGTTATAAGCAGATAATGAACTACACTTACTGTGAAGAAAAAGTTATGCCTAATGTCTCTCTAATGATTGTGAATCCAAAGTTAGCCTCTTTTTTCATTATATTTTCTAAGTCTGAGTGATAGTATATAACTTTAAAATTTGTGACTCATTTTTTAAAAATATCCAGAATTCATTGGTTTTTTTTGTTTTTAATGTGAAAAATGTTTTTATTCTTACCATAAAAGTAATTTTAATTCTAAAGCAATTTGAATCCTGAAATAATTTAATTAAGAAGAGAGCTAAAAATAAATCACTAAAATTTTTATCCAGAGAGCTGGGTGAGGTCACAAGTACAAAAACTAAATGTTTGTATTCTAATCCTTTAAGATACTTTTCCTTAACTACATACACATTATTAAATAATGTTATTTTACATGATGTTTGAAACCCTAAAAAAATAAAAAATTGTTAATGCTTTTCTGTGGCAATAACTGTAGATCTATATTATCATTGTTCTATGTTAAGTGTTCCACGGGTATGAAATCACTGAGTGGCCAAACAGTGGTCATTTATTTACATATTTTTCAAAAATTTTAATTATGAAAGGCCTTGAAAGATGTACATTCTTTCCATGATTGTCCAGTTTTCAGTTAGAATCCATGACCAGAAATAGAATTAGTTGATCAAAAGGTGTGCTGTTATAAATATTGTTTGTGTATTGGATTTATAATTGTTTATCACTTTTTTTTACTCTTGCCAAAAGTTTCAGCTTTCTTCTACTGGTCTTGTCAATTATATTTTTTTCTGATTTATGAATTTCAATTTTAAATTTATCATTTGCAGTCTCCTATTTTCTCTTGTTCTCCTTTTAGTTCCCTATAACTCCTCTAACCCAATTCTGAAGATTAATATTCACTACAGTTTAATATTAGAGAATATGATCTATGGATCTTGACTACCTATACTGGAATGCTGGTTTGTGCATGGATTTTTTTTAACACTTTTGTGGCTCAATTTTCTCATTAGTAAAATGGGGGAAAATAATAATGTTTATCTATTAGGTTTGCAATAAGGTTTAATAATACTTCTGAGTTCTTGGAGCAATTCCTGTTAAAATAAATATGTACAATGTTAACTATTATTATTACTATGGTTTTTATTTGAATAAAAACTTTTAAGAGATATGAGATATGCCTAAATGTCATAGTTTTTGCTTCAAGGGGTACCTTTTCTTATAACTTTTAACTTAATTTCTAATTTTGCTTTTCGCATGTCAATGAGGAATATACGGGAGAATATCTGTTGGAAGTTGTACTAGTTATGCTACATTTTATCAATTCAACTTAATTTTATATATTAGTATCACAGTATGTAGCATATGAATTCTCTATCTAAAACAAAATTGTTAATTTTGTTGTGATTTTAAAAATATTTTTTCCATGGATAAAATAAATTATTTTATGGATGTAAGTAATTATTCCTTTTGAGAGAATATTTAAGTCTGTTAATAATGTTTGGAACATTTAAATCCACTATAGCTATTATATTTTGTTAAATATGATTTGTCAAAATTCAGACAGAGATGTTTTAACTCTCCCAATTATAACTGTTTTTCAGAAATTCAATTTAGAAAGATGCTTTATACAGATATTTGCTATCTTGTTCAATATGTGAAGGTTTAAGTCTATTACATTTCCCTGAAAATGTAAGATTTTTGAATTGTTTTTTATTGTGCCATTTTTCCTTGTTGAATGCTTTTTTCATTGATTCCACTGTTATGAATATATTTCCTGGACCATTTTCTGCTGTTTATAGTTGCTTAAGAATCTTTTGCCCATTTCTTATTTCAAACTTGTTTTTATCACTTTATTTTTATTTTATTTTTTTGTAAACAACATATGTGTGGATTTTGCTTTTACCCATTCTAACAATTATCCATCTCCAATCAGGAAATTCAGCCAGCTCACATTTTGTGTAATAAATGATATAATTGTTTTTATTACTAGCATTTTATTTTATGTTGTCTATTTATTTTACTTTGCTGTTGTTTTCTTTTCCTTTTTATTATTTTGCTGGCTTTAATGTAAGTGTGTTATTTCCCTTTTTTGCCTTGCTAATTACATTCAATGCTTTTCAATATGGTAGTATTCATCTTTTCATTCTGAATAATCATAATTTAATACATTGTTTTTCTTTGTTATAGTAATGAAAGCAAATGACATTATCTCTGACCACAATCCGAGATAAAAGCTTTAGAAAACATTAACTTCTCCACTTCTCCTTTCTTTTACCTTCTATATTATTCAGGATAAACTAGGCTATACTGTGAGGGGAAAAATGCTGGAATCTCAATTCTTTAGCCTTTTAAAGTTTGTTTTTCACTTATGAGACATCATGGGAACTTTTGCAGTGACGATTGGCCTCCATTACCTAGGGTGTCCTACCACCTCAGTCCATGGACCCCTCAGTCACTAAATCAGAAGAAGAGAACTGAAAATCCCAAAATTGTGTTTTTATGTTTTACTTCCACTCATATTTTAGTTTTCTGCATTAGTGACTTTACTTGATTTCAAGAAAGTCTGAAATATATTATTTTTGCATACAGGAAATAATGCAAACATATGGTATCTTGACTTACCATTCTACTCTTATAAATTCTGTTTGTTTTTTTTTTTTTTTTTAGAATACCTCACCACTTCTTTTTTCAGACCAGAATTGGTCTCCATACATCTTTTTTGTTTATAAATAATTACATTTTTTAAGGAACTAAGAATCAGAACAGAGGGAAATTGTATTTTTCTTAAGAGGAGGAAGTTAAAATTTTAAATTTGAAATAGGGGAATTCAGGTAAACTTTTATTGGGAAGGATGCCAAAATTGATTTAATTTTCCTACATAAAGTGGTGGCTTGAGAATGTAGAGTTCAACGAGATAAAACAGGAAATCCAAGCTCAGTTTCCACTTCCAGAATCCTTGGTTGCAGTTTGATGGCTTTTTAAGGAAAGTTACATAGGAGAAGCCCAAGCAGACTGTAGGTGTGTGAATTGGTGGTCTAACTACCTCTGCATTAAGAAAATTCCTCTAGGGTATGAGAAACCTTTGTTGAAATGTTGACCCTCAGAAGGTTGGCCTACTCAGTGCTCTGACCAGCTGAAGGTGAATAGGACAACTTGCTTCAGCCTGCAAAGTTAGAATCCATCTGGAGCCATCTTGACTTAGCATCCAGTATGTATGGGGTTTGCAGAAAGAGCCCTGTGTGATCATCTCCACTAATTCAATTAAAAATTCTTTGGGGTTTGAAAAAAAAAAATAAAAAATGATGAAGTTCAGGCAGTGCTTTGAGGTTATAAATAAGGTATTTTTTTTAGAAGCCTGGGAGCTTGATTATTTTTCTTTATTGCAGGATTGTTGTATATCTCACATAGGAAGATTGATATCAGTGGTCATGAATAACTTCTGGCAGACCATAACGCAAAAGAAAATTCAGGACTGAGAGTGGTAGGGTTTCGGATTTTTGTTGTACCTGCCTGTGTCCTACTTTGAATTCTTTCTTTGCCCTTTATTGCCACCAAGGTGATCCCATCCAAAGGTAAATGGACATTTAGAAGACAGTCAAAAAACTGTTTTTAAATAGTCTCACAGTCTCAGGTAGGTATGTACACAAGAATAGATGTTTGTGCTCATTGTTATCCTCCCCATTTTTGAGTTCAGTGTTTGGTTTAGTCAGCTTTTTCTCTCCTGTGACTAAAAGACCTGACAGGAGCAATTTTAGAGGAGAAAAAGTTCATTTGGGGGTTCATGGTTTTAGAGGTCTCAATCCATAGAAAGCTGACTCCATTCCTGGAGGCTTGAGGTGAAGCTGAATATCAGGGTGGAGTGTGGTAGAGTGAAGTAGCTCAGGCATCTCACCACAATTATATATATATATACAGGGTTGTTCTACCTAGGTTATACTCTTGCTAGGATTTATATATATATATATATATATATATATATATATATGAAAGAGAGAGAGAGAGAAAGAGAGAGAGAGAGAGAGAGAGAGAGAGAGAGAGAGCCAGCTGGAGTGGGGATGGCTCTCCTTCCCACAACAAAATACAAACCCCAAAGGCACACCCCAGTGACCCACCTCCTCCAACCACATCCTATTTAACTTCAGTTACCACTCAGTTTTTCATGTAAGGGGATTAATTCATTAATTAGTTTAAGGATGTCATAATTTCAAATGTCAAATCATTTTACCTTTAAACCTTCTTTCATTGTATCAGACATGAGATTTATGGGGATACCTAATATCTAAACCATACCATTGTTTTAATTTAATTTTTACTCAGGGAAAGAATATATCAAGTATGCTCAGACAGTCTAAAAATTGCATAGAGCTCCTGGGGGCGGGGGGGAATGCTACTATGTTTGGATGCAGGATTCTTGAGAGTCAAACCCTTTTTCTCAGCAGACTGTGACCTATTAATAGGTCAATTCCTCTGATCAAGTACTGGACAATATTTGATCATTCTATCTCTGTACAGATATAAAAAAATCTCATCATTATTCCTTGATAAGAAGCTGGTTCTTTTGTGGGGTGGGCTGTTTGGGAAGCTCTCTACTCATATTTATTGTTCAGGAATTTCAAAACAATATATTTGTGTCTATATTTAAAAATGAATCTTGCATGAATCTCAATGAGCCCTTTCCAGCTGAAGAATCTAGTCTTTTTATTATAAAGAGAAGTTAGTTTTAATTACTTGCATAATTGTTCTTATTCTGTTTTCTTTGTTTATTCGGGAATATCAACATTTGGATGCTACATTTTCTGAAACTATTCTCTCTGTTTTTCATTTTTCCCTTTATTAATTCCATTTTTTAAAAAAAAAAATTTGCCACATGCTCTGGCATTGCACTTGACATTCAGTCTTCAATTCTTTATATTAGTCATGTTCCTTCCTTCTTCTTGATTAGACTTTAAAGTATTAAGCAATTTAAAAGTAATATTATAAGATAATTATTAATATATTTTTTACTTTAAAATTTTGATCCCTTTTTCTGCATTTTAGTTGAAAACCTCACCTGAGTTCATCAGTTTCATTTACTTTTGTAGGTGTTCATCTTGTTCTTTTCTTTGGTTCCTTAGTGTCTTTCTTCAGTTGTAATTTCTCTTTGCTTGCTAAGGGTTTTGTATAGTCTTGGGAAACCCCTTAGTGACTGGTTTTAAGCACATAGTTTCTATACTTGTGGACTGGTGATAAACCAGGGGTAATCAGAGAAGCACCACCAGTAGTCCCTCTCAAGGTGTTCAGAGGTCAGCAGACAGATCTTTCTAGCATCCTAAGTGAGCATGCCAGGGAGACCCTCCCCCAAGATGACTGTCAACTTTCTGGTGTCTCCTGAAATCTTTCATCCATGGTCAGAAAGATCTATGTATGTGATGTTGCAAAAGAATGACAATCTAGGGAATGAGTAAGGGCTGACAAACAGATGTATTATGCTCATGTGGCTAAATTATGTGCCCCAAAAGGAAGAAGTGCAGGTAACTATTCCCTAATTTATAAATAGGTACCAAAGTTTGGTTCATGCTCAAGGCTACATAAACCTCTTCTCTGCTTCAAGACCCCTCAGACACAACCCCAGTTAAATAAAGACAGCATATGTGTCCTTACCTTTCTCTCCCTGAGGTTACAATGAATCTGTTTAGTTGCCTCTCAGAATTTTACTAGTGTTCCTTTTCAGATGGGTCATACTCAAAAAGGAAAGAGTAGAGATTGCCAAAAAGAAAAAGAGTTCTGCCTAGGTTTTAATCTTGCTAGGATTTAGAAATTTTATTAATTTTAAGGAACACTTTATAAGCCTTAGAAATTCCTTATTGCTTATACATTTATTATATAATAATATATTTATTATAATTAGCAAATCTAGGTGCTTTTTAACTTTTTTAAGGAGATAGCTTAATGAGTGTCTGAGTATATTCATGTTTATTACCAGATGCATGCTCCACAGACATTGGCTGCCATTGAGTTTACAGGACTGCAGACCCACTAACACATGCTAGCTGAGGGCAGAAGCCCACATCTTCCATAGGAAAATGCAAAAATCACTGGCCTGCTGTGTCTCTGCCATAGGTTCCCACTGCTCATGCACCCCAAAATCTACACAGGGAAGCTCACACTTATTTTGATAACTCCAGGCCCAGGAAAGATTTCTATAAGTGAGCACATACATGTCATTTCCAAACAGGGAAAGAACTAGATGCTAGGCCATAAACATGTATTGGACACACAAAAGAATGGAAGGAGCCTCCTATATTTCTGTCAGAGGTGGGTTGGTGATGTTGCTACCTCCACTCGCTCAGAAACTTAGGGGTAAAGTCAAAGAGGTATGGACATTTACTAAGTTTCCTAAAATCAGATGAAATAAAAATCTGGAAGGCCCACATAAAAGTGCTTGTCAAGGAATAGCTTAAATCTCTCAAATGTCAGTTTTTGATTTCACAGATATCAACAGCTGTATTGATTTGATAGGTTTCCCCTTGTTATTTGATATTGCATTCCTTAATCCAATTTTATGTATTTCCATTATGGTTTAAAAACATAAATTGGAATTATGTTTTCTTGTCCCTTCATGTTTATACTTTCTCCTCTTTGTCTCTCTTTTTCTTCTTGCATTATCTGTTCCAGTCTCTATTCCTCCACTATTTTTCTTAAAGTTTTTCTATTTTTTATATTTTCCCTTTTATATCATATATACTTCAATAACAAGTCTACTTTCCTTAATAACTAATTTCTCAATCTCTTCTAGAGCATTATTCCTATTTTCCCTTTGGAGTCGAGAATATTTTTGTAGAGAATATTTTCAATAAGAGTTTTAAAATTTACTAGTATATGGCTTTGTTCTGAAGTGGCCCCAGGTACTTGTGATTATTTTCTTCTCTCAAAATGATGATAACAACTGAACATGGTAGCATGATCATGTTGATTGGAAATGTTGACATATATGCACCCAGCAGAGGGCACATAGTAATGAAAAATCACTTCACTAAAATGTCCTTTGTGTAACATAAAATGTAATCACCCCACCTGATGCTCTAAAATCAACATAGCAATATAGATAATTTAAGAAAATGAGACAATAAGACTTCACCCAAAGTGAATACTCCAATAGCTGTTACTACTGATGTGGAAGGAATGCCAGATAAAAAATTCAAAACTTTACTGTTGAAATAATCAGTGAACTAAAAGAAGATTTTGTTCATTTGTTTGTGGTGCTGGAGATCCAATTCAGAGTCTCATGCATGCTAGCCAAGGATTCTAACCAATGACACCTATCCCCAGCCCTATAAGATCTCTGCAAGAGAGAAAATGCAGTATTTAACAAAGCATATCATTTAACTGGCAGAGATTCTGAAAAAAAAAATAACCAATAGAAGTCCTGGATGTGAAAAATTCATTAATCAAATAAAAATCTCAATTCAAAGTCTCAATAACAGATTAGACAAAGAACACGTAATTTCAAGCCCTGAAGACAAGGTACAAGAACTTGAACACTAAGACAGCAAAATAACATGAAAACAAGCAAGCAAACCACCACAACAAGATTATCAGAATATACAAGAACTCTGTAACAACATTAGGAAAAAAAAAAAAAAAACAACTTCAAAATCATTGGCATCAGAGAAGGAGCAGAGATATAGACTAATGGCATCACCTATTGGGTAAAATAGTAACAGAAATATTTCCAACCTTGGGAATGAGATGGTCATCCAAAGGCAGTAGGCATTTAGAAACCAAAATAGACAACACCAAAAAAAAATGCACCTCTCCAGAACATATTATAATTAAAATCCCAGATATGTAAAACAAGAATAGAATTCTAAAAATCTCAAGAGTAAAATGTCAGGTCACATTTAGTGTCTTTATCAAATGATACTGAGAAAAGGTGATATCCATATGTAGAAGAATGAAACTAGATCCATAACTTTCACACTGCATGAAAGTCAAATAAAATGGGTGAAAGAGCTAGGAAGTAGACCATAAAAGTTTGCAACTACGAGGAGACAACATAGGGACAACAGTACAACATAGAGGCAAAGGCAACAACTACAATCATGGGATTTTAAGGTTCAGGAAATAATGATTTAATTCCATGGGATGGCATCAAATTAAAAAACTTCTGCTCAGCAAAAAAACAAAACAAAACAAAAAAAACAATTAAAAGCATAAAGAAAAAGCCTACAAAATTGAGAGGAAAACCTTGCTGCTACTATTCTGACAAGAGGATTAACATGTAATATACATAAAGAATTAAAAATATTAATATCCAAATATAATAATATTTAAATCAATAAATAAGCAAATGAATTAAACATTTGTCAAAAGAAATTCAAATGAGCATAAATATATGAAAAATAAGTTCAACATTTTTAGGAGTCAAGGAAATGCTAATCAAAACTGAGACTTCATCTGGCTCCATTTAGAATAGCTATCATCAAGAATATAAATATTAATAAATGTTGGTGAGGATGGGAGAGAAAGGAATATTTATGCACTTTTGGTGGGACTGGAAACTGATACAACTACTATGGAAATACATATGGAGGTTCCTCAAAAGAATAAGAGTGGAACCCAGGTACATATACCCCTTGTTGATTTATATACAAAAGATCTGAAGTTAGGATACTACAGCAATACATGCATACCTATGTTATAGAAGTGCAGTTTGCAATAGCTAAGTTATTGCAACAGCTTAGATGTCTGTCCACAGGTGAAAAATGGGTTTAAAAATGTGATACACATACACTATGGAGTTTTATTCAGTGATAAAGAAGAATAAAATTATAGGTTTTGCACAAAAATGGATGGAACATAACATCATGTTAAGTAAAATAAGCTAGACTCAAGAGAGTCAAGGGTCACATGTTTTCTTTCAAATCTGGATGCTAGACAGAAAAAAGGAAAAACAAAAAAAGGAGGTCATGAAAACAGAAAAGACACAAGAAATAAATGGGCTCAGGGAAAGTGAAGAGGTGAGGGAAAGGAGAGATACAAGGGAATGAAATTGATCAAGTTATGTGCATGAATGAATATGTCACAATGAATTATAATTAGTATGTATAACTATAATGAACCAATAAAAAGTTTTTGAGATATGATTTCATTATTAATCATAGGAAAGATCTTAGTAAACATTCTTTAAATATGTAAATTAATCATTTTATACTTTTGTCACTATTCTATATATATCAATTCATTTGTAATTCAAATATCCAACATTAATATTTTATATTAATATTATATAATATTATATTATATAAATTAATATTATATTATTCAATTATAATTAGTTTTACCTAGTTTTTTATCCTTTAGAAAGAAATATGGGTTGACATCTGTAGTGATGATTGGAGATTTGTCTTTATCAATTTCTTTTTTTTTTTGGTATCAGGGATGGAATCCATGGATTCAGAGCCATATCCCCAGCCCTTTTAACTATTTATTTTGAGACAAGTTTTCACTATGTTGCTTAGAGCTTCATTAAATTGCTGAGGCTGGCTTTGAACTCTTGATCCTCCTGCCTCAGCTTCCCAAATCATGTGTAACAGCACCTTGATAATCTTAACAATTTCTGTATTATATTTTATGCAATTGTATTAAAGGGCATTGTGTAATCAGATGAATTGACCCTTCTTTCAATATTAAATTCTGCTCTTTCAAAATATTTTGTCTTACTTCCTACTTTGCCACACCAGCTTTTTTTATATGTGAGTGATGATGTATTTTTCCTTATTCATTTGAACTTAACCTTCTATGTCTGCATTTATCCTATGTCTCTGTAAACAGCATGTTTTTCTTGTTTTGGGTGCTGTTAGTCTGAAAATCTCAGTATTTTATTTAGATTATGTAATGTATTTTACTTAGAGTATATTAATTTTAATATAACTACCAATATTTTATTTCTTCATTTTTTGTATTAATCAAACATTCGGGGCATTTTATTTTTTTCACTCTATTTTTGGTCATATCAATACAATACCTTTTTTCATAACCTACAAAGTTTAATATGCTTATTGGGTTTATTATCTTCTTTCATAAAATCAGTATTCTTACTGCTACTTAAGAAGCAAAAGTTAAATTCTGTTACCTCTTCTGTGCTTGGTCTTTTTATAGTCCATTTTATTTATGCATAGAAATATGTTACAAACTCTAAAATGAACATCTATTATATGAGCTTTAAGGGCCCAATAGTCTTTTTTTTTAGAGAGAGAGAGAGAGAGAGAGAGAGAGAGAGAGAGAGAGAGAGAGAGAGAGAGAGAATTTCAATATTTATTTTTCAGTTTTTGAGGATCGAATCCGGGCCGCATGCATGCCAGGCGAGCGCGCTACTGCTTGAGCCACATCCCCAGCCCCAGCTCAATAGTCTTTTCACATTTACCTTTGCAATGCTCATCACTCCTTTCTGCAGTTTCATATATCCACCCTTGATTTGTTCCCTTAATTCAATCTTATATAGTTATGAGTTGCTGTCATTTTTCTGGATTATTTTCCTAAATATTTATACATTTTTATTATTTATAAAAATGTCATATACTGTTTTGATGTTTATAGAATTTTATTTTTATTTTGTAAAGTTAATGTTAAACATCCTCATTTTTATGCTTTTAAAAATAATCCATAATTTCATTGTTATATATCTTGGGCCAAAGAATTATTTCAATAATTGGTGATTCTTAAAATTTAAATTAAATGTATTTTTAATTGATACATACAAACAAAAAACTTGAAAATAACAATGGGGTCATGTGATGTTTCATTACATATATATCTTGTATAAAGTTTAACACACAGATTTGGATAAACATAGCTATCTTATTGTTTATTACAATAGGCAATATGGGTAATTAAGAACAAAAATACAGAACAATCAGATCATCAGAATTTACAAGTGTTGGTGAGGATGTGTGAAAAAGGGAACAGTTGCACACTGTTTGTGGGAATGTAAATTAGTACAACCATTTTACAATACTATTTTTTAACATTTTGCAATTGACAGTACATTATTATCTATAGTCAACTGACTGTGCAATAGCACACCAGAATTTCTTGCTCCTTTCTAACAGGAACTTTGTCCCTGTTATAGTTATCTTTTTGCTGGTGTGATCAAAAAAATACTACTAGAATAATGTGGAGGAGGAAAAATTTATCTTGACTTAGTTTCAGAGGTTCAGTTCACAGCTGGCTGATACTACAGCTTTGGATCCAAGGTGAAACTGAACATCATGGGGAAAAGACATGGCAGAGGGAAGCAGCCCAGGACATGATTGGGAGGAAACACAGAGAGAGCTCCACTCACAGAGAACAAAACATAAACCCCCAAGATAGACCCCCAGTGACCTACTATCCCCAGCCACACCCTTCTTATCTACAGTTACTGCCCAGTTAATCCAGATCAGTGGACTAATCCATGGATTTGGTTGCACCTATCATAATTTAATCATTCCACCTCTGAAAATTATTGCATTGTCTCACACATTAACTTTTAAGGGACACCTCATATCTAAACCATAACATCATGCTTTGACAAATCTTTCCCCAAACTTCTCTCCTAGCATATGGCAACCATCATTCTCCAACTTCTGATATCAACTTTTAAAATTCCACATAGCAGTGATATCATGTGATTCTTGTATTTCTGTGCTTGGCTTGTTTCAGTTAACATAATGATTTCTAGTCTCATCCATGTAATCACAGATGACAAGATTTCATTCTTTTTATGGCTTAATTGTATTTTATTGTGTATATCTACTACATTTTCTTCATCCATTCATCACTTGGTGGACACATAGATTATTTGAATTTCATTTTGAATAGTACTGCAATAAACATGGGAGTGCAGATGTCCACTTAACAAACTAATTTCATTTCATTTGGATATAAAGCCAGTATTTGGATTGCTAGATTACATGGTATTTCTAGTTTAAATTTTTCAGGAACCTGTTTTCACTAATGGTTGTACTGACTAATTGACATTCCTACAAACAGTGTGCAACTGTTCCCTTTTTCACACATCCTCACCAACACTTGTAAATCCTGATGATCTGATTGTTCTGTATTTTTGTTCTTAATTACCCATATTGCCCATTGTAATAAAAGAATTAACTCTAAGTCTACAATACTTTTGTAAATTATTCAGATTGCCAGCATTTAACAAATCCTAGACAATACTCAATGGATAATGAATTGTGTCCAACTCCCCTATAATGTCATTTATTTTATTTTCTCTAATGATCCTCTCAGATTCTTGGGGAGGCATATTAAATTCAGCATGGTTTGTAAATATGTTGCATATCTGTGAACTTTCATTATGTACATTAATGCAATATTTATCATTTTACAAACTCAGATATTGTTAAATTTTAAAATTTAAAAATGAGAAGTTTCCATCTGTGATTATAATATTCTCCCAAATCATGTAGATGGTATTTCATTGAGTGTTCTTAGCCACCATAGGAATTTTCCTTGGTTTACTTGATCCTACTTGCATTATGTTTCCAGATCTTTCCTAGGCTTTATGAGCCATTATCTAATTCCAAGAAAACAAAGTATTATTTACTTCTAGCTCTTTTCTGTTTGCATTTATAAAGAAGTGCAAAAAGTAGAAATATAAAACTATAAATATTTTGGAACAATTATATCTAAAGATTTGCTTATGTTCTTATTGATAATTCCCATTGTCTTTATTACATGATAGTCTGTGAATGTTTATTATGTTGACTAAATTGACTAGCTTATTGTTATCTCATGATATTATTTTTGAAAATGTCCAGCAAATTTCCAGGTCATTATTTGCTTTTCTAGAATAATTTTTAAACCTCCTCAAAAGCAAGATAAGAAATCAAGTAATCCACCACCCTTTATTATGTTGCTAGTATGTGCTAGGCACTGGGCTAAGTATTTGACTTAATGACTCTCATTTAATTTTTATATTGGCCTACGAAGTTTTTTTATTACATTTATTTCTATTTTACTAACACAAGAATGCAAAATAAGAGAATAAACATCTAATTTTCACAACCTTATAATAGTGAATTCTGGTAGGCATGCTCACACTCTTACCATTGTTATACTGCTGATTGGAGAAAACAAGTTTTTTTTTTGGTCATTCAGGTACCATCATGTATATTTTCAAAATATATTTACAAGGTAATGTTAACTAGAGAGTAGAGTGTCATATAAATTTTATGATAATCTCATGATTTATAGAATTATAAGTGGCTGAAAATACTGCTTGCTACTTGACTTCATTCATTCATTTATTCATTCAATTAAGAATCATGATCTTATGTCACTTGTTCTTGATGGCAATAGTTTGGGTACCAAAAATAAGATAAAATGTAATTGAACTTAGAATTTGCTTCCAGGAACCATGGTTAATTAGGAGAACTACTGTATAACATAATTCAATTGCAGAAATATAATGTTTTTTACTCCTGAAAAAGATAGTGTTTAATTTTGATTACCCAGTACATTTTCTACAGTTTAAGTTCTACTCAAGTGTTACTTAATAATGATTTTATAGGTTAATTGGTAGTCTATGATTATCTGCTTCTCAATTTCCCATCATTATATGTATTTTTGCTATCAGTGTGCCTGTATTATCTAACCACTTAATGCTGTCTACTGTCTGTTCAACTTTTACAAACATAAGAGCATTAAAAAAAAACATAAGAGCATTGAAAAAAAAAACATTTCCCTCTCAAAATGTATGTATTATAATTTATGTATTTTTCTTTATACCTTTGTTTTATTTATTTACTTATTGTTTATGTGGTGCTGAGGTTCGAACCCAGGGCCTTACACATGCTAGGCAAATGCTCTACCGCTGAGCCATAACCCCAGCCCCTCATTTATGTCTTATTTGACAATTAGATTTTTATTAATACTAGGTTGTTATTGGGTTCTATATTTCCTATTTTCAATGCAGCCAAATACAATTTTTTTCAGTTTGCTGATCTTCATCTACTTACAAAAGCTGGAAGATTTACAATGCTGAGCTATGCCATCTGGCAAGGAGAAAATGGCCTTGTTGGCGAATCCTAACAGCTACTAAAGATGAAGATTCTATTCTATTTCTTTTCCTAGCTTTGTATGCCACCCGCCCTCTTTTTTGTTACTGTATTTTTCTTTACATGTCCATATTAACCATGTTTTTTTCACTTTCTTCAGCAAAATTTCAGGAAAACTTCTGGACTAAATCTTCAGGTAATAAAAACTAATTGATTAGGTCAAGATACAAGACATACATACTAAAAACAAATTGATATGCCTCCAAGTTTATTGTCTACAAGTATGAATATTGAATTGTAAGAATATTGTATTTTTCATAGCCAAATTCAATGTGCAGGGAGAAAGGCACATGATAAAACAGCATATGAGAGATGAATGCCAATTACCACTCAAAAGACCAAACAGAAATTTTCAGAGTATAATATACAATCAGGAAACTAGAACAAAATTGTGTTTTCATTGTAGAGAAACAATTTAAATCTTGCTACATTTACACATGTTGATGGAAAAACATGTAGCTGAATGACTGTCAGTACAGATGGATTTGTCTATAAATGGATAAATTTTGGAAGGATTTTAATGATCCACTCTACTTTCCTTTTAATGAGCTACATCAACGTGTTTACCTCAACAATCTAATGAATTCAGAGAATCTTGAACTTGAATCCTTATTTTGGTCTCTGGTGCTTATGTGTAAAATTATATCCTTTATATATCTACAGAAAAAGCACATATTTTCCTACCACATTTTTGCATGAGTATATTGGAATAAATAAAAACATGATAAATATCATGCAGATAAGTTACTAATTTTATTGTATCTGTATTTAGTTTCTACTTAGACTACAGAATATTAAAATATCCATGCTGTTATAGTTTAGATATTAGGTGTCCCCCAAAAGCTCATGTGTGAGACAATGCAAGAAGGTTTAGAGGTAAAATGATTGGGTTATGAGAATCTTAACCTAATCAAGTGTTAATTCCCTGATAGCGATTAACTGGATGGTAACTGTAGGCAGGAAAGGTATAGTTGAAGGAGGTGGGTCCCTGGGAGTCATGTCTTTGGGGTTTATATTTTATCCTTGTTGAGCAGACCTCTCTGTTTCCTGTTGCCATGTTTCCAACTGTTTTCCTTTGTCACATTTGTCCACTGTGATGTCCTGCTTCACCTTGAGCCCCCAAAATGGAGGCTGCCATTAATGGACTGAGAACTCCAAAATTGTGAGCCTTCAAATAAAATTTTTCTCCTTAAATTGTTTTTTTTCAGGTCTTTTGGTCACAGAAGTGAAAAAACTGACTAAAAAACACTGCAGTTTTGTGTAAAGAACTTTCCCAGTGCATGTTAGAGATTTATGTAGTTTTTGAAATTTAAAATCCTCAAATGTATATAGGAGTCATTTTTTTAAAAAAAATCAATTATATATTACTGATTAACTATATAAACCATATAAAGATTTGGGATATACAAATTTGAAGGTGCAGATCAGCTCATATAAAATTTCCAGATATTTTACATTACAGTGCCTGAATTTCTGATCCACAATAATGCTGCCTAAACTACGAAGCAGCTATATTTACAAATTTAATACTTTTGTCAAAAAATTTAAATATTGTTTTTTAGTTGTTGATAGACCTTTATTTATTTATATGTGGTGCTGAGAATCGAATCCAGTGCCTCACACATGCCCAGCTGCAGCCCTCTTTTGTCAAAATATTTAGGGATGACTCAACACAGTTTATTAGTGAAAACAGTATATGTATGAAAAGAAGTTTTAGAATTAGAAAAGTCATATGACATCTTTGGTGTTTTGTGTATACTGTATGCATGAGGTTTTTTTTTTTTTTTTTTTTTTTGTAGTTATTCACAGACACAATTTCTTTATTTTGTTTATTTATTTTTATGTGGTTCTGAGGATCAAACCCAGTGCCTCACATGTGCAAGGCAAGCGCTTTGTCACTGAGCCCCAACCCCAGTCTGTAGGCATGAGTTTTAATGTCAACAAGTGCCATTGAGGTTTATAGGGCATCATTTCTGTAGAAATATATTGATTGGTTAGGATTTCAGAAATATCTGTCTTTTACGATATAGACAGCAGATGGGCAGTGGCTAACACTGAAAAATTTTAAGTCTGAGTAATGAGTTTAAAGGGTTTTTCTATTAAAGAGTAAATTAAAAACAACAACAACAACAACAATTCTATGCTTCTAGAGCCTGTGATCATGTGTGTACATGATGCACATCTGTGTCATAGTTAAATACTGTCAAAGGTGTTTTCAGGGAGTATGATACTAAGGATTTTTATCCTCATCCCAAGACAGAGGAAATGAATAGGATACTTTGAAACTTCTCTAAGCTTCTGACACTTTTACAGTGGCCTGAAGATAGAAAATATATCCCAAATTACAATTCTACTATAAAGAAACAAGATAGCAAAAGAACTAGTCAAAGCATTTTACATCTTAGTTTGAATGCTCTGGAATGAGAATAATGGCAGTAGAATCACATTCTCTGTCACCTGATTCAATAGTGACTACTAATACTAGAACACGTGATAGGTATCAGTCCAAATGGCTTTTAGAGCAGAACTTAAACCTCAAATTATAGCCAACATCTCATCAGTCTTAAACATATCACTCTGATTTCTCTGTACTTCCCTCTTTTCTATAGGCAAAATTATTATTTCCTTGTTTTTTCATTCATCATATGTGTCTTCATTGCCCAAATCATCATTTTTATCAGTGGCATCAAATGGCATACTATCTGCAAGTCAACAATCCGTGACCTGAGCAGATCTATCAAGTAAGAAATTAAGCAATGACTCAAATTGATGATCCAGTTTAATTTCAAAGCATCCTCATTGATCTCACCTGACTATGAATCAGCATGCTGCCAAATATATTTGTGTGCGTTTCAGTCACACTGCAATTTAAAAATTGATATTTTCAAAGATATCTGGTGTTAAATAAACCCTCCTAGTGGACTTGAAGTTATTCTTCCTTAGATAATGGTAATAAATATAGGCTTTAGACATTTGTATAAAGATGTTATTTAAAATAAAGACCAAGTATTCAGTTATCATTTGGATTGAAGATTTGGAGAAATAATATTATAATCAAAAGTATTTTCAAAATAATTTATTTTAGCATGTGGCAAAAATAACACAAACAGGCAATGATATTTCACTATCTTACACTCTTTTCAGCATAAAAGGGAAATCCTCATATGTTAGGAACATTTTTTGTGTAAAAATTTCAAAATTACAATTGATAACTAATCTTTAACATCAAAAATTCATGTTTTTACTAAACTTTGGAACTAATTTTGTATTGATAACAATAGATTCTGTAGAAATCTCCAGTTTAGCAGAGTTTATATATTCATATTTCATTTTTATTTATCTCAAATTTTCTTGTTCATTCTATCCAGGATCAAGCTGCCTTTCTGTTGATGTTATAACAGTAACACCATAACAGCATGTTTTGCTTGCACCCTGAAATTTGAAATAAAAAATGAAATATTCAGTTTACTTCACAATTCCACAAATGCACATCTTTTCCCTTCACAGTATGTTGCCCCAATGAGCATGACTACATGTGACAGATTACAACAAACTTGGTGACTTAAGAAGCACACATTTATGTATCATTCTGGAGACCAAAGTCTCAGGGGGTAAAATCAAGGTATAGTCTATGTATTTCCTTCTGAAGGCTATAAGGGGAAAACTTCCTGAGGATGCCTGCATTTTTTCCTGGGCCTGTTCCAGGAGTTACATCACTCAGGCCTTAGCCTCCACTACTGTGGCATCTCCTCTACTCTGACTCCCTAACTTCTCTTTAGAAGAGCTCCTGTGATTATATTGGGCCCACACAGATTATCGGGGGTGATCTCTTGAGTTTTAAATCAATCAGATGTGCAAATTCCCTGTTATATAAATTCATGTGTAATGTAAACTCCACATATTCACATGTTCTAAGGGTAATGATGCTTGCATCTTTGGGATCTGTTATTCTGACTGATCAGAAGAGGTATGCACATAGAAAAGATATTCAATTCTTAAAAAAATGAATCAACAGTTTTAAATTTCATCCATATATTCATATTTCTATTTTATAAAGTGGCTTGCAATATGATTTTTGAATTTTTTTTCTTTTTGGTACCAGGAACTGAATTTTATATTTTATTTAGAGACAGGTCTTGCTGAGTTGCTTAGGGTCTCCTTAATTTGATGATACTGGCTTTGAACTCACCATCCTTCCATCTTACTCTCCTGAGCTATTGAGATTACAGGCGTGCACCGAGAATCTGGCAATTTTTGAAAATTTGATGTCTTCTTGTCTCATTTTTCTTGCTTTAAAAAATAAAATTTGTATGCACTCATTTATAAGTTTTTTAATTGTATACTTTATTTATTTTTATATGGTGCTGAGAATTGAACCCAGTGATTTGCATGTGCCGGACAAGTACTCTACCACTGAATCATATCTCCAGCCCTATAAGTCTATACTTATAGAGTTTCTATAGAGCTTAATATTTGTTTCTTTTTGGGGAAAGAGCAACAAACTTAGTCAAAACTTGTTATGAATTTGAAAGATTATCTATAAACATTTTGTAAATTAGTAGTATGTTTCTTTCTTTTTCACAGTCTTTGGAAAACTTGATTGAGAAATGGGAAATATATGTAGTTTTTACAAATATTTCCTTCTGATATTAACCTGAGATGATGATCTTTTTTTCTTTTGAAAAATATGGCTAACTATTAGTCATTTTTCTTACAATGAAAATTTTGTGAAAGATACTTTTGTCCTCAATATCATCTTAGCAGAAGTTTTTTGCAAATGTTGACAGTAATAAACTAAAGAAAGCTATTTAATAGAGTGGTTGCTTCATTTTTTATATAGTAGAGAAAGGTGAGTGTCATTAACATCCTCAAGGCATTGAGTTTTTGCAATTCAATGTCCTTCTTTCGTGTTCAGTTCATAGTATAAGCAATAAAATTTATGACTGTTTATGAGATGTACAAGGTACTTTATCTATGGAGAATACACAATTCTTTCTATTTTCATTTTCCGTTTTCATAGAGTTTTTGTATATCTTATCTTTGAATACAAATATTGGAGGAAGCACACTGACACTTATTTTGTGAGTATTGTACTAATAGGTAGCACTTACAGACCTTTCTATGTGCAGATCTACACAATATCTACTCATTTAATCTTCAAAGGAACCACATGAGATGCATCGTTTTAGTACCACCAGTTTACAATTGTAGAAACCAGGGACACAAAATTGAAACAACTTTCTCAAAGTCATATTAGAAACCAATACATGTGGAAGAGTCATTTCTAAGGAAAGATCCTCAGAGGAGTCCACATACAAGTAGTGCTGGTCTGACTTGTGGAAAAATCTCTGTATAGAACATGAAATGATTTTGCTAGTAGTGCTTTCAGCCCTCCATTTCTTACAATCAGAGTTTCATTCCTATCAGTTCCAAAGGGAAAATGCTGATCTGAGGGAAAAGGGCTCAAATCTACCCTGAATTTGTGGAACTCACCACAAAACATTCCTTCCAACTAGAGGAACTTATCTCATCCCTATTTAGGAAATTTAACATCTGCTTTATTCCTTTGTACTTGAGTTTTACTTAACATATGAATTCCCAGGTTCCAGGACTCAGTTTCAATATTCCCAGTACCCAAAACAAGGAAGAGTGGTTCTGATATGCAAGGCCTGCCAGGTGATTGGGACCTGAACAGACTACTTGCTGACAGAGTTGGGCTGTGCTGACTTCTTGCTTACTGAGGGAATAGCAACCACGCTATTCGTCATTGAAATCCTCTGAGTAGCTCAGTTGAATTAAGTCCAACAATACTCATTAAGCATAAAGGGACATAATATTCAGTCTCTGGACTCAAGTCTTAGCTGCATTATTTGCTATCTCTGTGACACTGAAAAAATTATTATCTTTTTGGTTTTAGTTTACTCTAAACAAGAATAGAAGCATAAATAATAACAACAAAAAGCAGGGCTTTTCTATGTGCCAGAAACTTAAGGGAAAAAAAGTGAGAAAAATCAAGAATTGTGTCAAAATCCATAAGATTATATGAAAAAAAAGGCCTACAAATTCATGCATAATATTTTATGTTGTCTTTGTTCAGAATATTGTATTAGAGGTGCCTTGTGTGACATAATATGGGATCTGGTAAGACCAAAATCACACAGGGCTACAATGAACTAAATGAATGCTGGAATCCAAGCAACATAGTTATGGGGGAAAGCCATGGGGAAATGTGGTTTGATAAAGCCACTTGTCAAAAAAAAAAAAAAAAAAAAAGAAAGAAAGAAAGAAAGAGGAGCCAAAATAGAAGCCAAGTAGAGTTATATCAGAAAGCAGGTGAGATGCCTGGAAACTGCAGCTGGGGTAGCAATCACCACTGCCATTTGATGATGCAGGTTGACATCTCTTGCCTCAAGCCACTTTTAATGAGCCTGGAATCTGTGGTGTCTTACTCCTTTGGCAGCATCGTGGTTCAGGTGCTGCCCAGCACCTAACAGGAGCAAGGTCTCTAAATTCTGCATCTGTTCTAGTGTCAGAAAGTCACAAAATCACAGAAAGGTCTCTCACTTTTTTTTTTCACATCAGAGGAATACTTTCTATGCTGTCGGGGTACATTTCATTTAAAGAGCTTCAAATGTTTTTAAGAATCTGTTGTGCATCATGGATAAAGAAGAAAAAATAATTTCTCTGTGTGCTGCTTCTTTGTTGTGACATAAACTATCACCAAAAGAAATTTAATACCCTCAATGATCAGAAGAAAGAAAGATTTCTAGTTTTTTTTCTTGATAAAATTAAGAAACAAACTGCTGAAACATAAATTGGGGTCATTATTTTGCATATTTCCTGCAAAGGTTTTGATTATAATTTATGGAAATAGGATCAGAATCTTATTTAACATGGGGAAGATAAAATATCCTGTTCTTTTTAAAATAAACGAGATTTCATTTTTTTGACTGTGAACACATGTACACATAGTCTTTATTAAATATATGTAGAAAAGATGTGAGAGTGTCGGTGTGTGAGCATTCACTGCTTACATGTAGCGTGTTGTATGTAGAGTGGAGTGGGCAAGTGAGAGAGGAAGGGAAATTCTGCTGACTCCTCAAATATAATTGAGAGTAAACTCCAAAGGAACCAGTCTTTATGTACAGCTCTCACTATTGCTGAAGGCTATCCTGGATTACATAATTTTGTGAGCTTACTTCAGGGCCATAGCTTCATTACAAATCAAGGAAAATTTCAATGCAGTGGCTGGATTGCTGTACATATTAGAAGTGATTAGCTGCATTCATGAATCCATAATCACACCTGCAAATGAGGAAAGAATCTATAGAAATAGGAAGCATTTCCAAATCCATGAATATGCATGCAGGGTGAGTTGCCAGAAATATCATAATAAAAATAGTTTGTAAGTATCCAGGATCCAGCAAAAAAAAACACAAAAAATCCACTTTTATTTTCCAGATGTCAGAACTCAGCCATTTTAACTGAAACAGATAATAAACCTGAAGTTCAATATTTAGAAGTCACCATTCATGGTGCTTATTTCAGAAAAACAGTTTTATGTGTGTCAGAGAAACACAGCTGACTCTAAGGAGTGATTTCAGGGGTCCAAGAAGCTCAATACCCACTCACCTTTCTTTTTTTTTAAATTTTTTATTGTTGGTTGTTCAAAACATTACATAGTTCTTGATATATCATATTTCACACTTTGATTCAAGCGGGTTATGAACTCCCATTTTTACCCCATATACAGATTGCAGAATCACATCAGTTACACATCCATTGATTTACATATTGCCATACTAGTGTCTGTTGTGTTCTGCTGCCTTTCCTATCCTCTACTATCCCCCCTCCCCTCCCCTCCCCTCCCCTCCCCTCCCCTCCCCTCCCCTCCCCTCTTCTCTCTCTGCCACCTCTACTGTCATTCATTTGTCCCCGTTGTATTATTTTTCCCTTTCCCCTCACTTCCTCTTGTATGTACTTTTGTATAACCCTGAGGGTCTCCTTCCATTTCCATGCAATTTCCCTTCTCTCTCCCTTTCCCTCCCACCTCTCATCCCTGTTTAATGTTAATCTTCTTCTCATGATCTTTGACCCTACTCTGTTCTTAGTTACTCTCCTTATATCAAAGAAGACATTTGGCATTTGTTTTTTAGGGATTGGCTAGCTTCACTTAGCATAATCTGCTCTAATGCCATCCATTTCCCTGCAAATTCTATGATTTTGTCATTTTTTAATGCAGAGTAATACTCCATTGTGTATAAATGCCACTTTTTTTTTTATCCATTCGTCTATTGAAGGGCATCTAGTTGGTTCCACAGTCTTCCTATTGTGAATTGTGCTGCTATGAACATCGATGTAGCAGTGTCCCTGTAGCATGCTCATTTTAGGTCTTTAGGGAATATGCCGAGAAGGGGAATAACTGTGTCAAATGGTGGCTCCATTCCCAGTTTTCCAAGAAATCTCCATACTGCTTTCCAAATTGGCTGCTCCAATTTGCAGTCCCACAAGCAATGTACAAGTGTACCCTTTTCCCCACATCCTCGCCAGCACTTGTTGTTGTTTGACTTCATAATGGCTGCCAATCTTACTGGAGTGAGATGGTATCTTAGGGTGGTTTTGATTTGTATTTCTCTGACAGCTAGAGATGGTGAGCATTTTTTCATGTACTTGTTGATTGATTGTATGTCCTCCTCTGAGAAGTGTCTGTTCAGGTCCTTGGCCCATTTGTTGATTGGGTTGTTTGTTCTCTTATTGTCTAATTTTTTGAGTTCTTTGTATACTCTGGATATTAGGGCTCTATCTGAAGTGTGAGGAGTAAAGATTTGTTCCCAGGATGTAGGCTCCCTATTTACCTCTCTTATTATTTCTTTTGCTGAGAAAAAACTTTTTAGTTTGAGTAAGTCCCATTTGTGGATTCTAGTTATTAACTTTTATGCTATGGGTGTCCTATTGAGGAATTTGGAGCCCGACCCCACAGTATGTAGATCATAGCCAACTTTTTCTTCTATCAGATGGCGTGTCTCTGATTTGATATCAAGCTCCTTGATCCATTTTGAATTAACTTTTGTGCATGGCGAGAGAAAGGGATTCAGTTTCATTTTGTTGCATATGGATTTCCAGTTTTCCCAGCACCATTTGTTGAAGATACTATCCTTCCTCCATTGCATGCTTTTAGCCCCTTTATCAAATATAAGATAGTTGTAGTTTTGTGGATTGGTTTCTGTGTCCTCTATTCTGTACCATTGGTCCACCCGCCTGTTTTGGTACCAGTACCATGCTGTTTTTGTTACTATTGCTCTGTAGTATAGTTTGAAGTCTGGTATCGCTATACCGCCTGATTCAAACTTCCTGCTTAGCATTGTTTTGGCTATTCTGGGTCTTTTATTTTTCCATATGAATTTCATGATTGCTTTCTCTATTTCTACAAGAAATGCCATTGGGATTTTGATTGGCATTGCATTAAACCTATAGAGAACTTTTGGTAATATCGCCATTTTGATGATGTTAGTTCTGCCTATCCATGAACAGGGTATATTTTTCCATCTTCTAAGATCTTCTTCTATTTCTCTCTTTAGGGTTCTGTAGTTTTCATTGTATAAGTCTTTCACCTCTTTTGTTAGGTTGATTCCTAAGTATTTTATTTTTTTTGAAGATATTGTGAATGGAGTGGTTGTCCTCATTTCCATTTCAGAGGATTTGTCGCTGATATACAGGAATGCCTTTGATTTATGCGTGTTGATTTTATATCCTGCCACTTTGCTGAATTCATTTATTAGATCTAATAGTTTCTTTGTAGACCCTTTTGAGTCTGCTAGGTATAGAATCATGTCACCTGCAAATAGTGATAATTTAAGTTCTTCTTTTCCTATTTTTATGCCTTTAATTTCTTTTGTCTGTCTAATTGCTCTGGCCAGTGTTTCGAGAACTATGTTGAACAGAAGTGGTGAGAGAGGGCATCCCTGTCTTGTTCCAGATTTTAGAGGGAATGCCTTCAGTTTTTCTCCATTCAGAATGATGCTAGCCTGAGGTTTAGCATATATAGCTTTTACAATATTGAGGTATGTTCCTGTTATCCCTAGTTTTTCTAGAGTTTTGAACATAAAGGGATGCTGTACTTTGTCGAATGCTTTTTCCACATCTATCGAGATGATCATATGGTTCTTATTTTTAAGTCTATTGATGTGGTGAATAACATTTATTGATTTCCATATATTGAACCAGCCTTGCATCCCAGGGATGAATCCTACTTGATCATGGTGCACAATTTTTTTGATATGTTTTTGTATCCGATTCACCAGAATTTTATTGAGGATTTTTGCATCTAGGTTCATTAGAGATATTGGTCTGAAGTTTTCTTTCTTTGAAGTGTCTTTGTCTGGTTTAGGTATCATTGTGATGTTGGCCTCGTAGAATGAATTTGGAAGTTCTCCCTCTTTTTCTATTTCCTGAATTAGCTTGAAAAGTATTGGTGTTAGTTCCTCTTTAAAGGTTTTGTAAAATTCTGCTGTATACCCATCCGGTCCTGGGCTTTTCTTAGTTGGTAGTCTTTTGATGGTTTCTTCTATTTCCTCAATTGATATTGGTCTGTTTAGGTTGTCTATATCCTCCTGACTCAATCTGGGCAGATCATATGACTTAAGAAATTTATCTATGCCTTCACTATCTTCTAATTTATTGGAGTATAAGGATTCAAAATAATTTTTGATTATCTTCTGTATTTCTGAAGTGTCTGTTGTGATATTGCCTTTTTCATCCCATATGCTAGTAATTTGAGTTCCCTCTCTTCTTCTCTTTGCTAGCATGGCTAAGAGTCTGTCGATTTTGTTTATTTTTTCAAATAACCAACTTTTAGTTTTGTCAATTTTTTCAATTGTTTCTTTTGTTTCGATTTCATTAATTTCAGCTCTGATTTTAATTATTTCGTGCCTTCTACTTCTTTTGCTGTTGTTTTGCTCTTCTTTTTCTAGGATTTTGAGATGAAGTATGAGATCATTTATTTGTTGGTTTTTTCTTTTTTTAAGGAATGAACTCCACACAATGAATTTTCCTCTTAGAACTTCTTTCAATGTGTCCCATAGATTCCGATATGTTGTGTCTGTGTTTTCATTTATCTCTAAGAATTTTTTAATTTCCTCCTTGATGTCTTCTATAACCCATTGATCATTCAGTAACCTATTGTTCATTCTCCAAGTGATGTATGCTTTTTCCTTCCTTCTTTTATCGTTGATTTTCAGTTTCATTCCATTATGATCAGATAAGATGCATGGTATTATCTCTACTCCTTTATATTGTCTAAGAGTTGCCCTGTGACATAATATATGATCTATTTTTGAGAAGGATCCATGTGCTGCTGAGAAAAAAGTGTAACTGCTTGATGTTGGGTAGTATATTCTATATATGTCAATTAAGTCTAGGTTATTAATTGTGTTATTGAGTGCTATAGTTTCCTTATTCAACTTTTGTTTGGAAGATCTGTCCATTGGTGAGAGAGGTGTGTTGAAGTCTCCCATGATTATTGTATGGTGGACTATTAGACTCTTGAACTTGAGAAGAGTTTGTTTGATGAACATAGCTGCACCATTGTTAGGGGCATATATATTTATGATTGTTATGTCTTGTTGGTGTATGGTTCCCTTGAGCAGTATGTAGTGTCCCTCTTTATCCCTTCTGATTAACTTGGGCTTGAAATCTATTTTATTTGATATGAGTATGGACACACCTGCTTGTTTCCGATGTCCATATGAGTGATATGATTTTTCCCAACCTTTCACCTTCAGCCTATGTATGTCTTTTCCTATCAAATGTGTCTCCTGTAGGCAGCATATTGTTCGGTCTTGTTTTGTGATCCATTTTACTAGCCTGTGTCTCTTAATTGGTCAGTTTAAGCCATTAACATTTAGGGTTATTATTGAGATATGGGTTGTTCTTCCAGCCATATTTGTTTATTTATGTTACTAAACATGGTTTGTTTTCCTCTTTGATTATTTTCCCCCCTTTACTGTCCTACCTCCCACTGTTGGTTTTCATTGCTATTTTCCATTTCCTCTTCCTGTAATGTTTTGCCGAGGATGTTTTGAAGAGATGTTTTTCTAGCTGCAAATTCTTTAAACTTTTGTTTATCGTGGAAGGTTTTAATTTCATCTTCCATCCTGAAGCTTAATTTCGCTGGATACACAATTCTTGGTTGGAACCCATTTTCTTTCAGTGTTTGAAATATGTTATTCCAGGATCTTCTAGCTTTCAGAGTCTGTGTTGAAAGATCAGCTGTTATCCTGATTGGCTTACCCCTAAATGTAATCTGCTTCCTTTCTCTTGTAGCTTTTAAAATTCTCTCCTTATGCTGTATGTTGGGCATCTTCATTATAATGTGTCTAGGTGTGGATCTCTTATGATTTTGCACATTCGGCATCCCTTAGGCCTCTAGGATTTGGGATTCTGTCTCATTCTTCAAGTCTGGGAAGTTTTCTCGTATTATTTCATTGAATAGATTGCTCATTCCTTTGGTTTGAAACTCTGTCCCTTCCTGTATCCCAAAGACTCTTAAATTTGGTCTCTTGATGTTATCCCATATTTCTTGGATGTTCTGCTCATGGTTTCTTAACAGTCTTGCTGAGCTGTCTATGTTCTTTTCAAGTTGAAATACTTTGTCTTCATTGTCTGATGTTCTATCTTCTAAGTGTTCTACTCTGCTGGTAGTATTCTCAATTGAGTTTTTAAGTTGGTTTATTGCTTCCTGCATTTCAAGGATTTCTGTTTGTTTGTTTTTTATAACCTCTATCTCACTGTATAGTTGATCTTTTGCTTCTTGGATTTGTTTATGTAATTCATTGTTGAAGTGATCTTTCATTGTCTGATTTTGCTGTCTGATGTCTTCCTTGAGACTCCAGATCATCTGAAGCATGTATATCCTGAATTCTTTATCTGACATTCCATCTGCTGCAGATATTACCTCTTCTAACGTTGAGTTGACCTGCATTACTTGTGGTCCTTTCTTTCCTTGTCTCTTCATACTGTTCGCGTTTCTTTCTGCTTGGTGAAACTGTTGTGCTATTGAATTTTCCCCCTATATATTTATATTGGTCTTGTATAGTTGCAAAGTCTCCCTCGCAGGCGTGGGCGGCGGCTCTGCCCCTCCTCCAAATGGGGCAATGTGCCTACCACGCCTGCAGGCCGCTGGGCCTGTTCTGCAGGTCGGTAGCAGGTCCGCCTACCTTGCAGGTGCGGGTGGCGGCTCTGTCCCTCTGCGGGCCGCTAGGCTTGTTCTGTCGGTGGTCGCAGTTCTGCCTACTTTTCAGGCTCAGGCAGCGGCACTGCCCCTCTGCAGGACTCTGGGGCTGTTCTGCCGGTGGGTCGCAGGACCGCCTACCTTGGAGGCGTGGGGGGGAGGGCGGCTCTACCCTTCCGCAGGCCGCTGGGCCTGTTCTGTCTGTCGGTTGCAGGTCTGGCTTGTTCTGTGGGTGGTCACAGTTCCATCTACCTTGCAGTCGCGGGGGGGAGGGGGAGGCTCTGCCTCTCAGCAGGCCGCTGCTCCTGTTCTGCCGGTGGGTCGCAGGACCGCCTACCTTGCAGGAGTGGTTGGCAGCTCTGCCCCTCCACGGGCCACTGGGCCTTTTCTGTCGGTGGTCACAGTTCCGCCTACCTGGCAGGCGTGGGCGGTGGGGGGCGGCTCTGCCCCTCAGCAGGCCGCTGGGCCTGTTCTGTGGGTGGTCACAGTTCCCCCCACTCACCTTTCATGCCCTGAAAAATAAATGCTTATATGTTGGCTGGCATCTGGACTTCTTCATCAGAATTTTGCTTTTAGTTTATTAACGCTTTCTTTGAAATTTTAAGGTGAGTAAAACCATAGCCACATATTTCTTAAAATATACACATTATCAGTTGGTCAGCCTTAAAAATATGAATTACAGATCCTGTCTTATGGGGAATTTATAATAACATTACATGAGAAACCATGATGTCTTTGAAGTACTGGAAACTTTGGTTAAATATATATTGGCCACATGATTCATTCTGAATGAATGTATTATGGTTACTTGAAGACAAACAGCATTTTCTGGATCTCTAACTCTCCACCCATAAGATTGCCTTTACATCTTCATTACTTCCTGAATAACATTGAGAATTAAGGATGTGTAAGAATGAGGCTTATTCAGAAACAAGCAGGAACAGAGTTAAGACTATAGAGACATTGAGAAGTTAATTTTCTTCTAATCACATTGGTTTCTTCTCTTTAGATTTAGAGCTTAAATTACCAGCTTTTTTGAGAATCATACATCCATGTCATGGGTACTCATTAGTGTTACAAATCTCTGTGGCCAGGGTGGGGGGAGTAGTGTTGGCCTTAGATAGATGAAATTTTGTGGAACATTGATTAACCCAATAAATAAGTGCCAAAGGACAGGATTTTTTTGGGAAATGGTTGTTTCATTAAAATCCATACTTTGTATCCTAATAGATCACCTTGCTATCTGAAGAAGACATACTAATTAAAATAACAAGAATTGTTTCTTTCCTTTAACAAGTTAAGTCTATTTTTAAAAGTAGATTTTTTTGTGGGTAGAACTTCAGTTTATTTTACTTAATTTAATTAGGATACAAATTGAGTGAGTGCAATATGTTCAAAGGAATGCAACTATTGAGATACTAGTTGATTCTTCGAAAAATGATGTCATAAAATATGAGAATGATAAGCACTTTTAGTAAATACACATATTTTTAAAGACCTATTCTGGGCCCATTGTTTCATTAAGTGCTAACTCTTCAATAATTAAGATAAAAATATTCTAGACTTTTTGATCACACAATGTAGAAAACAAAGAATAAATAAGAAAGCACAATAAAATGTGGTGCTTAGTATTATAAGGAAAAACTCAAGGAACTGTGGTGATATATAATGGGAACAATTAAATTAGTCTTGTGCTTAGAGAGTGATGAGACATTTTTACAAAGGAAATCTCTTTGAAATAGGAGATTGGGATAAATAAGAAGCATTAGTAAAGAGAAAGGGTAGAATGTTCACCTGCACTTCAGATAGAGCATGAATCTCCAGGACATATAAAGAAACCAATAAAATTAACACCAAAACACCAAATGATACAATTAATAAATAGGCAAAGAATTTGAACAGGCACTTCACAGAAGAATTAGGATTGGTCAACAAATATGTTTGACACCTGTAGCAGTTAAAAAATGCAAATTAGAACTACACTAATATTTCATCTCACTCCAGTCAAAATGGCAATTTTCATTTATTGTCAGTAACAATAAATGATAGTGAGGATGTGGGGAAATAGGTACACTCATACATTGCTGGTGGGACTCCAAATTGGTGCAACAACTTTGGAAAGCAGTATGGAGATTCCTCATAAAACTTGGAATGGAACCACCATTTGACCCAGTTATCCCACTCCTTGGCTTATACCCAAAGGACTTAATATCAGCATACTATAGTGATGCAGCCACATCAAGGTCAATTTACAATAGTATAACTATGGAACCAATCTAGGTGACCTTTCAACAGATAAATGGATAAAGAAAATGTGGTTTTATATACACAATGGAATATTTAATCAGCCATAAAGAAGAGTGAAATTATGATATTTGCCAGTAAATGGATAGAACTGGAGAATATCATGTTAAGTGAAATGAATCAATCCAAAAAAACCAAAGGCCCAATGTTTTCTCTGATATGCAGAGGCTAACTCACAATAAATGAGTATTTTGGATTAGACAAAGGGGAATGAAAGGAAGGGAGGAATAATGGGAATAGGAAAGATAGTAGAATGAATAAGACATTACAATTCTATGTGCATATATAATTAAATGAACAGTGTAATTCTACATCACATACAACCAGAAGAAGTTATATTCCATATATGTAAAATATGTCAAAATATATTCTAGTATCATGTATAACTAATAAGAAAAAATAATATATATGTACATTAAAGAAATAGGTACATATGCACATATAAAGAAAAAATATATGTACATGAAAAGAAATATATATACATGTACATGTATGTATTTATATGTACATGTACATATAAATACATATATATGCATGTACATATATTAACGTATAATAGAAATTATATTTCATTAGGGAAGCCCAAATGTTTTTTCTAGTGAAGAGGGCAGAATCAAAAAATAGTCTGAAGAGAAAAACAGACCATGTAATTGAGGTTTTTTTTTTTTTTTTTTTTAAGGCATGTAGAAGGTTTAGACATCATCTTATGTCAATGGAGAGTGCTATATAATTTCAATCCCAGACTACATGTGTTTCTTCAGGTACTCTAAGGTTAAGGGTATATGATCCCTTCTACAATTTGGTGCTTAGCCTTCAGTATTCACTAACAAATTTTTCTTTCACTATTTCTTTTCTTCTCTCTCTCTTTTTCCCTTTCTTCCTCCATTCCTTATTTCCTTGTTACATCTCTTGATCCTTCTTTACCACTTTTCTTTCTCACAGATTTATTGATAATATTTTAATGAATACACTTAAAAATAGGTACATGAGATTACTTATTAATCTAGATCAGGATATATGTTACTGAAATGGCAAATGCAAATCTCTCAATGGTTACAATTAAACTAACCAAATACATTAATGTGCAAAAAGAGACTAGGGAATTAAATCTTCCTAAAATCATTTAGACGTGCAAAATTGTGACTAGATGTAAATAATAGCCACAAGATAAAACTCACAATGGCAGAAGTTATTGTAACTTATTTTGAATAGTGAGAAAGTGATGGATAAAATAAAATCTTAATTATGATTTTCATAGAGAATAATGGATCATGATAAAATATACTTTTGCAAAATAAAAAAAGAAGAGGAAATTATTTGGTGCTTCATATGAAATTTAATAAAGCAGATAAATTTAGCCAAGGAATTCACTACTAAAATCCTTTTAATAAAATTCATTATTTGGTAAATTTTCAATTAAAATATTGACATTTTTTAGCTTCCAGGCAAGATGAGATAGTATTTATCTTTATACCTGAAATAGACAAAACATATGAAACCATGGTTTTTAAGAAACCGGACATTAGGAAATGAATGATAGAGATTACTGAGAGATGAGAAACTAATAATATGAATGCAATGATTTAGAACACCTTAGTGCTGTAAAACACTTTCCAACATATGAAATGGAGAAAAAAAAACAGGCAGACTGTTTGGGAAATTCCTTGAGTTGAGGAGATGGAGCTGAGAGTCTTCAGGGATCAAGTCAGCTGGAATATGAAAAGAAAACACAACAAAAGGGACAGATGTATAGAAAGAGAACTTTGAAGACCCAAGTTAATCTTTCAAAGTTGGGCATTAGAAATCGATAATGGAAATATTTCTGAAATTTCTCCAAATATTTGTGAACTTGCTACATTTCTAAACAATCAAGGGTCAAAGAAATAAATAAAAATAAAACTAGAAATGATTTGACTGCTTTAATGGTAACATATCAAAATTTAGGTGTACAATGAAATAATAAGAAGGAAAATTTTTTATCATTAAATGAAATCAAGAAAATAAAATCTCAAATCAATGGCATGGGAGTCATCTAAACCAAAACCCAAACCAAAATCACTAGAAAATATAAAGCAAATCTAAAATAACTAGAAGGAAGAAGCAATGAATGTAAGATTTAAATACATTAAGTATAAATGGAAAAAAATTCCATAAGATAAAAACACAGTATATTGCAAAGTCAATTATGTTCATAAGTTTCCAGATAAGAATGACAAGAAAAAATAAAGGGGGAGGTGAAATAAATTACCAATATAAAAATGGGAAATGATTGATCAATGTCTACTAAGTTACACTAAGAAGCAAGAAATACCATTGTGCGCTTGCACAGTAGGGTGACTATAGATAACAATAATTCATTGTACATTTGAAAAGCTGAGTAGATAAGATTTTGAAAGTTTTATCCATAAAGAAATGATGTGTAAGAAGATAATGTATTTAAGCAGTTTAAACATTACACAAAATGACATGAATCAAAAAATGTGCAATCTCAATAACAATTTTTGTTTTATGTACCAGTTGAAAAACAAATTTAATTTAAAAATTAGAAATAAATAAGAAATATCTTACTGGCAAAAAAAGAAAGAAGAAATGAGAATGGTTATATGGCTACATATTTTATAGATATTAACTGGAAATTGAGGAGATATTATGGAAAACTTTATACCAAAAAATTAGTCAACAGAAAATTATGAATAAATTTCACAACAAATCACCACTGGCTACTCAATGAATATATCATGAATATCTGGATATATATAAAGACATTGAAATTCTAATTCAAAATCTTCCTGGAAAGAAAAGTTTCAGTTTCAGATTAAATCCCATGAATCTTCTCTTAGGGAGACCAGTGGTCATTTACCAGATTGACTCCACACTGGGGAAGAGTTGTACTCAGATTTCCCAAAATTCATAAAATAATAACTCCTAAATTTATGTTAATGTCTGAGCTGAAAGTCACAAGTGTTCCACTGCTCAGCTTGAAGGCAGTAGAATGAAGTCATCAGTGAAAAAATGTGATTCAAATCATTCTTAATGTGGGATCAATGGATCACAGACCAATCCTGTGGTTCTATTTCCAGTACCAGCATATGGAATAGTAATAATTGGAAAAAAATCTCAAGTTTCAGCGTGAGACATTTATGTTATGAAAGGCCAAGTAAGAGTCTCTAAAATAGCTCCTGTCACCCTCACTACCTTCTATGATGCAACACTGTATCTCTGGAGCCAGGCAGAGGAGAATTAGTTTCATTCATTTACTGGGGTACTTGAAAAGCTCAACACTGAAGTGAGGAAAGACTCAGCTTCAGTTTGGGGCTATGGTTCATCTTGCCAGTCACTTGAGTGTTATGACCTAATATATCCAACTGTATTAGAAGTATTATGATAGACATGAGAGTTATATAAAAATTCTGCAAAACCACCACAAATGGATAGCAACACAGAACTCTAAAACTCTTGAATAAAGTCACATCTTCTTCAACTGATAAGTATTCTCCATTGGAAATGTAGCCTTGCATTGTTACTGGAAGTTTGTAGAGTGAACACCTGTTCATGGGATACCACAACTATGCAACTTGTATTGTACATCATTAATTGTGTGTGATCTGATCCACTGAACCATAAAATTGGATATGCATTGCAGCATTCCATTGTAAAATGAAAAGGGTATATATTAGACTTGGCCACATAGGTCCAGGAAGGCACAAATAAACCATAAGACCAGATGGCTTAGACTCCCATGGTACCTGCTCTTGCTGCTTCACTGACTCCCTGTCAACTACAGATGTGACCTTAAGAGGAGTTTCCCATGACTGGTTAATGGAGTAAGAGAAGTGTGATTCTGGTTTACTGTTAGATCTCTAAGATAAGTGATACTGATTGAAAGCAGACACCCCTACTTAAGTCTGTAATGTGTGAGACCTTGAAAACAGTGGTAAAGAGAAATTCTTCTAATTGTTCATTTTCCATAGGAGTGATGGTGTGAATTATGAATCTGTGATAATTTATGAAGAATAACAAAAGAACTTGGTTCTATTTAAATTCTTGTTAGACTTGGGGAAAAATAAAAACCAAAATAGGAGTATTTTCCAAAGATTTCTGGAGTACAGGAATACATATAAGCCTTTTAGAACAGAACAGTTTGATGATATCTTTGACCTATCTAAATTGCAAATAGAAAATATAGGGAATCAATAATCTGGTATATAAAATGGGCCATCCTACAGATAATCATATGCATTCCCCCAAAACATATGGTTTCTCTGGTGAACCCATGAATAACGTAACCATGGTGGAGACCATGCACACTCTTGACAGTAGAAACTGCTTGACAAATCTAACCTGGGTGCCTAATCTGCCCAAAGCAGAAGCTAATGAGTCCTCAATACTGTATTATTTCTAAGAGTCTAGACAGCCAGCTGGACAAGGTTGATTATTTTGACCTTTTTCATCACAGTTGGAGTAGCACGCTTTACTTTTAAGAGCCAAAAGCAGATCAATTAACAGCAACATTCAAAATTTTATAGAATCCCTTGTGTGTTACTATTTTTCCTCACACCCATTGCATCTGACTAGAAGACACACTTTGCATTACATACATTAAGCAAGTAGAAAAAAAGGAGGTTCTCACTTTAATGGAGAAAAGTTTAATTTCCTAGAGATTTTTATCCTGTTATCCTCATTGAATGCCATAATAGAATATTAATTAGTATCTAAAATTATGTTTGTAATCCTTTGTTATGATGCATAATTTAAAACAATCTTTAAGTCTTAACTAATCTATTGAACTTTATTTTTCTTGGCTACTTTCAGAAAACCCTGTTTTTTTTTCTTCAAATTTTTTAATTTACTAAAATATTAATTGTACAACTGCTATTTTTAATACAGTTTAGGATAGCCAGGGAAACAGAAATAAAATATGCAGTTCCTACTTTCAAGGAACACACAGTGTCACATGTAAAATATCAGTCTGCCCAGGGTGAGCATATCCTTCCTTCTCTCAATACTATAGTTACCTAACATTTATATGCTGAAGACTTTGTGTTATGTTCCAGAGGTAAACCAATAGGAGAAGAATTAACAATTATTTTATTATTTGGTATTAAGAGATAAAAAGGCAGCAAAACTATAATACTATAATGCATGATAGATTATAGTAAATGAGCTAGAAAAACAATGTGAAAATACAGATATTATACCCGGCTGTAAGAACAATTTTTGACTATACTAGATAAAGTCTATCTTTTGTGTTAAGAAAGGGCACACTTATTGGAAATGCCATGCCTATCAGTTATAAATGGCAAAACACGACAGTGAAGAAGGCTAATGTACCCTCCTTAAAATTTAACCTGTTGACATCTGTCAAATAAATTAGAATTTAATCCGGTTTAAATATATGATCTGTTTCCTTTTCTTCTTCTTCTTCTTCTCCTTCTCCTTCTTCTTCGAAACAATAAGGGGAATAATTGAGTTTTTTTTCAGAAATGAAGAAACAATTTTCAAGTAGTAATTTAATAGGACAGTCTAAGTTATTAGGATGCCTCAGCTAGATTTTTTTTAAGTATTCTGAAAATAGAATTTAATAGAAAAGACGTGGGAGACAAGACAGGATTTCCATAATCTAGGGAGGGACTATATCCTAATGGTGGAACAAATAATGAGCATATTTAGGCTATTAAAGTGTTGTGGGTGGAATTGTGGAGGAGGAATCATAAACTAATGTTTTGTATAAGCTCTAAATTGGAAGGACTATGTGTGAACATTTATTACTTATAGTTAGTTTGATGATTATTACAAATGAAAATAAAAAGTGCAAATTTAAAATATGTTACAAAATAGTATAGTCCATAACAGGTAGTAGTGTAACGCTTTCATTTTGCAGAGGGAGCCTTTACTATATGATACTCCATATACTTTTCTATGTGCTTTATATGAATGAATTGATACGTTACTCATAATTTCACAATTGTTATTATCTGGTGCCGCAGTCTGGCTGGGCAGAAATCACGAGCCACTCAAGCAGGAACAAACTTTATTTCCAAGCTCCCCAGAAGGCCACCCACGCGGCTCTCTCAGGAACACCACACACCAACCAGAACTCCCTCCACAGGAACTTCACCAACCAACACAAACTCCCCAGGAATCTCCGCAAGAACTCCAAAGTAGCCGGCACCCAAGGCAGACAGCAGGGGTCTATATACAATTGAATACACAACCTGTTTCAATCCAGCATCATCTTAATGGCTCCCCTCTCAACCATTACATCTGGCAAAATGCCAGGGGCCATTCCGACTCGGCTGTGGCTCTCAACAATCTGGATTTCATAGAACAACAACAAAAAGCAAGCACAGATATTAAGTAACCAGCCCAAAAATTTAAAGCCAGTTAATTTATCCTCAGAGACAATATCTTACCCATAATTCTATCTTAATAGAAATACTGCAAGATGAATTTTGCATTGCTGTGTGTTTTTATCCTCTATATTAAAACAGTCTACTCCATGGTCTTATGACACTCTATAGAAGCCTTTTAAATCTGTGTAAATTTTTAGTAAAACATCTGAATCTTTGACAGTGTCACTAATAAAAAGAAAAAAAATACTTGAGCAATTTAATAACCTTTTAAAAATCAAAATGTATCCAGTCTGATTTGAATTTTCTTTACCATTTGAATGAAGTCTGACATAAATTTTTTTCTAACCAATTTTCTGGAATTAACTTCTGAAAAAGTAACTTAATGATTCCTAAAAATTTATATTCTAAACATGATTTTAAACGTTTCAGTGTAATACCTAGTATGAGTCTCAAAACCACTTCTGTATTATTGCTATTACATTTTTTTCTTTGGGCCCAGTGTGGTTATACTATTTTTGTGAAAAAAATTGACAAAGAGCAATAATCTTTATTCTATTTCAATTCTTACTGTTTATCTTCTACATTTCAGAATTTGAAGCTTTCTTCTTGGCTTGTTTAAAATTTTTCATTAATTCTAACTTTCTTTCTATTTTGACAACACATGCCTTCAAGTCTATATTTCTAGAACTATTGTCTTACCTATTAAAAATTTCTACATGGATATTTGATTAATTTTGAGTGGCTAACTGCATAAAAAGTATAAATTAGGGGCTGGGGTTGTAGTTCAGTGGTAGAATGGTTGCCTCACATGTGGAAGGCACTGGGTTTGATCCTCAGCACTACATAAAAATAAAGATATTGTGTACATCTACAACTAAAAAAGTCTTTAAAATACTGTAAATTGAAATCATGGATATTAAATCATTAAGAAATAAAATACTAAATACATAGGGAAACTTCTGTAATATTTTTCCTAAACAGAACTCTCTAAAACTTACATCAGCTAAAGTCAAACATTAATCTTTTAATTTTACATATTCTCAAATATAGTCATTTGAATTTATATTAATATTTTCACTTCCAAATGTTTATATATATTTTATAATATTATATATAATTATATGTAATTTGCATATTTAATATGTAATTTCCTTGACTCTAGTTTTTAGCTTATTATTACTAACACTAATCACAATAATCGTATCATGAATATACCTATTTTTTTCTTTGTGAGTTACAGATTTTTTTCTCTATAACTTTTGTATATTTATATCAGGTTAATGTTCTACAGGCTTAAAAATGCCAAGCATCTATTTAAAAATACTTAAATAATTTCATTTCTTTCCTGGGTTATACCAGAAAAAGGGCTTTCAAGGCATTTGTAATGAAAAACAATTTTAACATTTTGTCAATAAAGAGTTTTAATAAACACAATGTTTTAAAATTATTTTAAATCATATCAGTTAAGAAGAACTTTGTTTTAAAAGGTAATTAAACATATGGTATTATGTATTGAATTCAAGACTTTAAAAAACAAATATTCTTGTTAAAAACAGAACAACATAAGTTCTTTGGGCTGGTTTCATCATTATTGGTGTGAACTCTGTTTTGTTTAACTATGGAAGTTATAGCAAACTAATAATTCATTAAGACTTCAGAAAACTCTTAATTTTTATATTATTTATATAGCATATGTTTAACATCAAAAGATAGAGACTAAATAGTTACTCTAAACTATTTTAATTTACCAATGGAATTACCGAAGACTAAGAAGAAAAAACATGACTATCATTTGTAATAAGATTATATTTAATATTTGAGTGAATGTGATACTATTTTTAACTTTTAGAATATGGGGAATGTTTTCCTATAATCAAAATAGCTTACATGTTGGCATAATAAAATTTCTGTTAATAATTGATAAGGCACATAGTGTTTTCTTTCTCAAAGTTGGAAAATTTTATTTAAACAAAAATGTGTTTCTTTTGATGGATATTTTTTAGGCATGCTTTGTGTAAAATAATTAGTCTCATATTTTATGTATGAACAAACTTATAAAAAATTAATTGTATACTGGTTCTTAAAACATCATTCTTTACATAAAAAAGTATATTTCCATATTTCCCAACTAGCCTACAGAAACCAAAGATTTATAATCATATGTTATCTGAATCCCAACATTTGCCTTGGAACTTGTAATGAAATCTAGTCCAGGAAATGAGAATGAGAAATATCTCACTTCAATAATGCAATGCCCAGGTTCACTTCCTCTATTTAGAGCAATGTTTCTTTTCTTTTCTACCTTCCTTTTTCTTTTCTTTCTTTCTTTTTTCTTTCTGATATTTGCCCTGTTATCTTTTTTAAGAGAGAGAGAGAGTTTTTTAATATTTATTTTTTAGTTTTCGGTGGACACAACATCTTTATTTTATTTTATGTGGTGCTGAGGATCGAACCTAGCGCCCCGCGCATGCCAGGCGAGCGTGTTACCGCTTGAGCCACATCCCCAGCCCTTGCTCTGTTATTTTTAAAAACCTGTATATCTGCCTACATTTTAAAATTGATGCATAAACACTTAAGATTTTAACATTTAAATATCACACTGCCAATGCTTTTGGTGGCACATGAGATGTTATTGAATGGGAAAAAAAAAACCACCAATTAAAAAACTGTTACCTGAACAATGACTCAGAGGAGTTGGGAGTAAATGTGATGATGATTTATGAATTCTGTAGCCATTTTGTTTTGCATGTATCTTTATTCCCTGGAGTGAACTGACAAGAAAATAGTCTGTGTTAAAAATAGATATTTTTTTAACTAAAAATATCTCAGTAAGTATAAAAAAATTAGAGTATTAGAATATTTTAAATTGTATTTTGATTGACAGCATGTCTTTCATGTACTTGATGCTTCATGATTAGTGGTGTGATTTATAACCTATGGCATTTTATATGTTATCAGATAGGCACCCCTTATAATTGAGAGGCTGACTATATCTGATGACAAAAAAGATAATTTATATAATAGTCTAGATTAGAGATGATGGTAAGCCTACATGAGTAGGAATGGGGTTGGGAAGAATAGGGCAAGACACATGTGAGAGTGGTATGAAGGAAATAAAACAGAAAAAAAATAGTGATATATTCATGTGTCATGGAATAAGGAAAAATGGTATAAAGATTATTTCCTTGTCTATTAACAATTATTGGTATATTTTTATGTATATTATGTTTAAAATGGTAAATTCATTGGAGAACTTAGTACAAGAAGAAGCCTATCATTGGAAAACTAAAAAGTAGAATATAAAATAGAGTATGATATTGGTTATAGTAATGTTTGTACAAGGATAAACATGGGATAGAGTATAAAGATTACTGTCTTTATTTGGTGGGGAACTAGTGATTGAACTTCGGGGCACCTTACCACTGATCTATCTCCCCAGTTCTTTATTATTTTATTTTGAGACAAATTATCACTAAGTTGTTGAGGATCTTGCTAAATTTCTGAGATTGACCCAGAACTTTCAATCCCTATCTCAACCTCCCAAATTGCTGGCTTGCATCATAACACTTGTTAGGACAATTTTTTTTTCTGTTTTTGAATGTTTATCCTTTTATTTGAAGGAAGTTAATCATGTATGAGAAAAACATGTTCACCAGGGAAATGTTGGAAGAGAAAGGTTATAGGATATAACAAAAAACTGTCTCAAAATTAATCTAACTTCATTCCCACATAGACTGCTAATCTAGTCTTTTTCATCTAAAAATAAATAAAGAACACTCTGATGGCCTCTTGTTTCATGACCTGAATAATTTCAAAAAGCCCTGAATATTCTTAAATTTGCAAAATTTTGGAATAAAAATGAATTAACAAAAAATTGCATTCTCTAATAATTTTCTTTTATTCTTGGATTCTTATAATCTGTTCAATTTCAATTTTTTATTATTTTGTGATAAAAATATTTCCTAAGTCTGAGTTTAATGCTTGGTGCCTTGTTTCATTAGGTTTGGGAGCTGTGCCTCTAACTGAAAGTACATGCATGGGTGGCTTTGTTTGGAAGACACTGTTCCCACATTGTATGGAGTCCTATTGATCACCTGGATACTCTTTCAGCTGGGGCATTGGCCATTGTTTCCTAATGATCAGTATAAAGTGCCAAGGTTCTGTTCTCTGCTTAGGATTTTCTAATCCTTTGATGAAACCATAATATGATTTATTCACTGTGCACATCTGGCTAAGCGGTTTGTGGCTTTCTTGGGGCTGAAGCTTACTCATCACTGCTTTTTTGGTGTATGTAACAATAGGAACTCATTAGCTCATGGACTGTCTTTCACTATAAAGTTGTATTTACTTGCTGAAGTACAGAAAGTTTTAGATGTTAAACAATGTACATGAATTTGTGATACAAGCACAATTATGTTTTCCTGAGTGTATGTGTGTGTGTGTGTGTATATATATATATATATATATATATATATATACACACACACACTAGTTAATGGAAAGTGGATATTCAGGTTGTTTACATAATTTTTTTTCATATGTACAAAAATAAGGATGATTCATATCACTTTGAAAAACTGGTGATGGTTTTAGTTTAATCATTAATTACCAAATCTTTTTCTTTGATCTTGGGAGCAGACTTTTGTACTACTAACAACTTTTAGACATTAGTTTCTTTTCACACATTTTAATTTTTTTCTTTGGAAAAACAAAAAAAAAACTTTTTAAAAAATACATTTGACTCTGAGAAAAATGGACATTATGCTACAATTTTGTCTTTGATTTGAAAATTTTAAGTGACTTTCACCACATTTGGTTCCTGTAGTACTTGATTACAGAAAATTCAAGATACATTTTCTTCTACTTTCATAATAGATTGGTAATTCTTAGTAATCTCCAAAGTGATTCTGTAGATTTTAAATCTCACAGTAAAATGTTTTCAATAAAGTTGCCATTTAGATAATATTATCAACATAAAATTACATAAGGGAGAAGAAAAATTATCAAATTTTGGTCTTCTTTTCTTTTTAACTTCTGCTTCTACACAATTTATTAATACATAATAATTTTCTGTAATGTACAGCCTTCATTGTATTGAAAACATTAAGTTTGACATAATATTAGTGAAAAAAATTGCTTTTTGCTAATGCTATAGTAAGCAAGAAGGAAAGAATATGACAGAGACAAAATTTGAGGAACTGTTATACTTCAGATTCTTTGATAGCACATTGTTATCAAAGTGTACTAAAAATTAGAAAACAATTTTTTGAGCATAATAACTATTGAGGTTATGATCATTTTGTAACATTTTTATGTTTCAGTGTCTGGCTAAGTTTGATCATTTAGGTAACACAATTATGTCAAATTTTCTGATACCTTAATATATCAAGATATTTTTGTAGAGTGTGCAGACCTTTATTGAAAATTTAGTGCATTTTTAACTGCAAATCTATTTGAAAGAATTATGGATTCTCAATTTTTTAAAATTATTCACTTTATTGTACTTATAATCAAACTATTCATTGATATTACTGCTTTAAAATATGTAGTTATTTTATTTTCAGTCATTCTTTATTGATAAGAAATTGAGGACATTTTAATAAAGAACATTTTCACTATTCTATATAATGTTATGTTCTGCATGGTTGTGTGTATAGGATTAGTGTTGGGCAGGCCTAGAGGAGGATGTGATTCAGTGATAATTTTGAAGGGAGGTATGATTCAAATAATATGTATGCAAAATAAAAGTACAATTTAAAATATACCTTTACTATGTAGAAGTTAGGCTATTGAACTCAGAGTCAAAATACGAAGTTTCATTTTTGTACTTGATGAATTGGAGGCAATAATATACTCTCTAATGTAGAAATAATCTAGCCAAATGGAAAGAGTTGATGAATAGTCATTTAGACTAGAGCTTGAGGGAAGATGCAAAATTAGATAGTCATTCAAGAAATGAGACAAGAAGAGCACAGATGAACACTAGAGTGATGAGAAGGTCTTAGGAAGAAAATGTAAATTTAAAAAGAAAGAACATCAAAACTCAAGATCTGAAAATAAAACAAAATGAAATAAAACTAAACAAAACACAAAGCCCTACAGATTAGAAGAGAAGAAACACAAAAACGTGAGAAGGAAACCATTGGAGAGATAGAAAACAAAGCCAAAGTATATGTTAGAAAAAAAATTAATATATTAATAATGTCTCTCATTCTATTTTTAAAATTTTAATGTTTTTTTTTCAAAATTTGGCAGTGAATAAATTAAAAGTTTAAACTTTAACCCTATGATATCTTCCCAGAGTAATCCTGTAATAGCATGTAGACTTTTCCAATCTCTTTATTGTTCCTCATGACACTTTCTCACATCAGGACTTCTGCTTCTGAATCTCTGGCACTGGACAAGCCTTTTCATTCCATGCATCCAAATGATTTTTTAAAAATTGCCATCATGTTTTTTTTGGGTGGTGGTGATAGTGATGGGTTACCAGAATAGAACCCGGGGGCATTCGACCACCGAGCCATATCCCCAGCCCTATTTTGTATTATATTTAGAAACAGAGCCTCACTGATTTGCTTAGTATCTCACTTTTGCTGAGGTTGCCTTTGAATTCATGATCTTCCTGCTTCAACCTCCTGAGTTGCTGGGATTATAGGCATGCACTACCATGCCTAGCAAAAAAAAATTGTCATCTTACCTCTTGCAATATCCCTACTTATTTCAGCCATGTTGATCTTTTCTCTCTTCAAACTCTTATGACATTGGATTTACTTTCTAAATTTAAAAGTTTCATAAAGATGTGTGTGTGTGTGTGTGTGTGTGTGTGTGTGTGTTTTAACCCAACAATCAAAAAATCAATTTGTGGTCATGGAAAGTATTCATGCTTTTCTGAAAAACAAGCTAAATCATATCTCCCTCTTCTTTCATACATAACCTATTAGGATTTTGGATATAGATTTGATCTCCTCAGTATATGTACATACATGCTCAGTTTTGGGAGTAAAGTTTATAGATTTACCAAAGGTTAGGAGTTAAATCAATAGACTGAAACTGTTCTTGTCCAATTTTATCCCATCAATATACACAGGGCTTTTGTTTTAAAATTTAAAATATTATCCCTATTAATTCACTGGATAAATATACATTGGATGGATTTTACAACTTAAATTGACTGTTTAGATACCTAAAATGGATAAAAACTGAAACTCAAATTAAGGCAGAACTGTTGGTCCTACAAAGCTTCTTCTATTTTATATGATATTTTGATGCACTTTAGAATGAAGTAAATCTCAAGCTTTCTCTAATGTGGTTCATTTTAAAGATGGATATCTAAAGTGAGCTCTAAAATAGAATTATGGCAATGAAATAATAAGGAAATTATAGATTGCTTATGTGCATATGTCCACATGTTCTTCACAAAAGTGTTGCTTCTAAAAAATAGGCACTTAATGAAATTCTTAGCTCAATCCACAATAACTTCATTGACAGAGTGAAGCTGTTAGAGAGGCATAAGCATAGCCATTATAAGAAGCTGATGATTAATAATAACTTCTGATGAATACATAGTAGCTATTTATTGTGGTGCTAGCAGATGATTATATACTAAGCCCATTGTAGAACACTTCACTATAAATTAGATGAATGGTTTTCTTGTTAAGAATTTTAAAGGGCAAATAACAGTGACTATATTTATATAGCTAGAGGCCAAACACACATTTTATATTATTTAAACCTAGAGCTAAGGTGATATTTTAAGTGCACTGAATTTCTAGATAAACATGTGAATTTGGGGTCAAGTGATCTTTGACTAAGGCATCAAATTTTTGAGGCATGATAGACTTGTGTCATAAATGACATAAACCACAAAAATCTCTGGGTACATACTTAAAAGGTCAGGTTTTTACTATACAAAGCTCCAGGATACCTACGTTCAATTTTTAAAGTGTTAGCTAATTCTCTTCTTCCAAGGAAAGGTTCCTTAATGTAAACATAATTCGGATACATATATGCAAACCAAGCATTTATATATCCATATAAGCAAAATAACAGATATGTTATTCATTTGTTTCTGAAAGCTAAAGGCAGACACTTGACAAATAATTTCTGTATACATAAGTAAAATAAAAACTGATAGGTTTGATTAAAATGCATTAAGTAAAACTAATAATAAATTATTGTTAGCATATATAAATTGCACATTCTTTTCATGATAGGATTCCAATCATTTAGAAGAATACTAAGGTACTTTATTTAATACTTTCTTAAATAAATCTCTCTAGTGAAAAACTCCCCAGGAAGAGAACATCTACAGAGTAAGCTCCCTCTGAAAAACAGCATCCACTAAAAAGAAATGATAAATAAATAAATAAAAATCAACCTTTACTGTCTTCCAATTACCATATTGTTCTCTAATTTATTGTCCTAACACTCACAGATGATAGGCAGTTTCAATGATCGATTCACTGTTGCTAATAAGGCCTGACATTCCAGTAATACCCTGTTCAATACTTCCACCCATATTTAACCTGTCCTGAAGCATTTTAGGGTCTAAATCTGGGGTCTAAACCTATGGGGTCTACCAATGGTTCTCAGTTGTGTAGTCTGTGCCCTGAACAAGGCATCTACCTAAAGGCAGAACTGCATTTAGCTTCATTGGTAAGCTATTGGTGGCGCTGCTTGTATCCTCTGTCAGTAGCCTACTTCTTTTTTCTAGGCATCATCTCCCATACTTTTCTGAAATTTAATTTCTATAACGTTTCTTTGTTTAATAATAGCTTAACTTAATGCATCATATCTCCTGAAAGCAGTAATATTCTACCAGGTGACTTCTGAAAATTCACTTTCAAAACCCAAATTTCACTTTCATAATCCAAATCTATGAGTATTAAAATGCAACTACTGTGGCAAACTGGAGTTGCAGTTTTTGCAGAGCTGTGGATACTGTAGGGTTACAAGTTATCATCACTTGTTCATCTAATAAACTATGGGTGTATATTGAACATATATTATTTCCTCTTTCCATTCATTGTGTAATAAAGTAACTGAATTTTTTTTGTTTTAGTGTTAAAATGAAGTGAACAAAATGAAGAAAGTGAAAGAAAATCTGAAATGTTCAAGTCGTCCTGGGGAAAAGGATGTATGTGTGATCATAAGGTACAACCATGGGAGCTGCTTCCACACTTATTCTTGTATTTCCTTTAATAGCCAAGATATCCAAATACAAAGAGGAGAAATAATTCTATAGTGGGAGGTAAACTTCCAGCATTTTATAGAAACAATACTGGTATTTTTTTATGTTTACAAACCAAACAGAACATTCATCTACTGCTTAATATTATTCTTGCCAAATTGGGTGGAACCTAATTGCCATAACAGTAGGTAGGCTGTGTACTTCTTTTTACTCTAACAAATGAATAGTATTTAAATTGCTGGAATAGCTGCCATCATTTTCTTGTTTTTTTAAAAACCTGTTTTTTGGTTTAACCTATTTTTCCTGCAGTTAGAACACATATTGTCTAATTGTCCTTACTGATTGATGCACCTTTGCCTTGTGAGTTCCTTAGACGAAGAGAACACTCTATTTTTTGAACAGATGCTTCATTATGGGAGGTGAGTAGCTCAGTTACATCACCATTTCACCTTTTTCCCATGTCTGGCAGTTGTTGTGGGCTGTTAAACAGCGTTAATAGAAGATGAGACCAGCCTCTTGCTCTAAGGGCATGAAAACTTCTTTTATTGGTCTCACCATCTTCATGGTTCGTTAAATGCAATGTAGAGTCATTTTACTGCAGCTACTGGACTCCAGAAAGACCTGACAGTTAAATGAAAGTTGTCAGTCTTCCTTCTGTTCTAGCTAGATTGGATAATAAAAGAGAAGAACCTGGAAGTGAGGAACAGAACTGAGATCAATTCGCCAAACAAATAAAAGAAATGTAATGAGTTGCTGAAAAAATGCAGCAAAAAGGCTTGGTATTTAAGTGTCTAGACAAACAGAGGCCAGTAGTTATAAATCTATAATGAATGGATTCAAGAATTACAACTATGCTTTGCATAATAGATAAGTGTAAATCTTGCATTCTGAAACTGACAAAGAAGAATTTTCATAAGTTGCAATGGAAAAATACCATTTGAGTATGGAAACTGCAAAGAAATTTTACCAAGTATAGTTCATTTCACATCAGAAATATAAGGAAGTCAAGATTGTTGATATCTAACTATTCTTATTCACAAGGAAAGAAGAAATGGCCTCCTACTTAATTTGACTGCATGCTTTTTAAATTTCCTGTGATTAATTTTCATTGTGCCTACAAATAAAAAAACGAGACTTAAATTAGAAAGCATTTTATGGCTCAGCATCATCTAGTGTTTCTGAATAAAATATCAAAACTTGTTTTAAAATATCAGTTGGAAAAATTTGTAAAGGGTATTTAATGAAAAATTATTAAAAAAGCAATGTCAAATATGTTGGAAATTGTTAAGGAATAACTGAGGTGCCACAAAAACAGTTCAATTTAAAATATTTTGCTTTCATTGTTCACATTTCATACCAAAAACACTTGGAGAACTTGCACTTTTCCTGAAAAGACATACCAAGAATAATTTAGGGAAATTGTTCAATATTATTTGGATTTTAAAAGTAACCATATTTTTATAAAAGTTGTTGATGCCCAAAGTTCTCACTGATGAATTAGAATAGTGCTGTCCAGCAGAATATTCTTCAATGGAGGACACTCTTCATCGGCACTGTTTGATGTGACAGCTACCAATTACATACAATTCCCTTGGTCATAGAATACCTGAAGTTGTCTAGAGCGGTGAAGGAAGTGAATTTTTAATGTTAGTAATTGTAATTAGTTTAAATAAAAGTCTAAAAGACTACATGTGGCTAGTGACTACAATATGAGAACAGTATTGAATATTATCTAGCTCATCATTAATTGCTTTGTTGTGATAATGCGTGCAAGTAAAAGAACATAAGAGCAATAACCCTAGTATATTTTTATTCGAGTGCTTCAAAGACTTAACTGATCATTTTTTATTAACTTGCATCATAAATTCTGCATGTAAACAACTTAACAATATTTACTTGGTGTGTTAGTCTGTGTCCACCATAGAAATAGGGCTACTAGGATAGGGTACATAGCCATAGATCATTTAACAATGATAAATCAATTGTTAAGATAGTTTCATCATTGTGCAGCATCATAGAGAGTACTCACATAAACCTAAGTAGTATAGGTCAACCACTTGACATGGCTTCTTGATGCAATGAAAAGACAATAAAAATAGATGCATGAGGCTGCTGCCTGCATAACACATGCACTGTTTCTTCACAGCATACTTCTTTTCTTAAGTAGACCGGATATAATCTGGAGTAATAACAAAAAGTATAATAAGTACATAAATATGAAGAGAATTATTAAAAGGTATTGGCTCACATATTACACAGAAGTCTCAGGATTTGTGTTTGGCAAGCTGGAGATTCAGGGAAGTTGATGTCTGAGTTTTCCTTCAAGTCTGAAAGTCTGAGAACCAGGAGAGCTGATGATGTAAGTTCCAGTCTCAGTCTGCATACTTAGATAGGAAAGACCAATGTACCAATTTGAAAATCGTGGGACAAGGACAGGAATTGCCTTATGCAGCTTTTTTTTTGGTCCTGTTCAGGCCTTCAAGGGATTATATGAGACATGATCCCCTTAGAGAGGGCAATCTGATTTACTCAGTCTAATAATTCAGATGCCAATCTCATCTAGAAGCACCCTCACGGATATACCCAGATAATGTTTAAGTTGATGTCTAAGCATCCCAGTCTAGTTGATAAATAAAACTAACCATCATATCTGGCATTACAAAAGACCTCTTTTCTTTCATCCACCTTTCTCTCTCTCTGACACATTAAACATTAACATTCAAGTTGAAGAGACCCCTCTTTAGCCAATTTATTTAAGGATGACTCCACTAAATAGTCCCAAATAGCTGGAGAGATTCCCAATAGACAAAGGAATAACCTAGGATACTGTGAGTTCCTAGGCTATATTCTCATTTGTCACTGATTTCCAGTTTGTAACACAGAGCCTATGACTGTTTCCATCACGTCATTAGTATTGGGAAAATTTAGCTTAACGAATGAAACCTGATATTGTTTAATAATGCTTCCTATTGAGTAATGATCTCTTGCCAGTGTTTTGGTTTTTATCTCTCACTTTTCTCATAAGCTTCCTTTCTGATGGGTATTCAATGTTCAAATATATTTTGGAGCAGTGGTTTTCAGTATTTAATTTGCATGTGAATTACTTCTATTAAAATGTAGATTCATATTTGATAATTCTGGGCTGGAGGCTGGTGCTCCCCAGTCATAGTGAGCTCCAAGGAAAGAATGCTGTTAAGAGAACCACGCTTCAAATAGCAAAGATTTAGGAAATAGCTTGAAGGAAGAGAAGACACAGACTGTTGTTCATGAGGTAGAGTCATAGATTTAGCTTGTGCGGCATACAGTAGCCTTGAAACTCTTTACAAAGCAAACTTTATTCACTACTTCATTCAATAAACATTGCTTGAATGTCTAGCATGTTGCAAGTATTGTACTAAGAACCAGAGGGAAAAGACAAATAAAACCATGATTCCTGGCCTCATATTGAATACAGAGTAGTAGAGAGGGGTGGAGAAAATTGAAACAGAATGGCAATTCTTTGTAGGATTACACATCAGAACAGGATATTACAGAAGTTAAATTTGAGACTATTATTTCAAACTTAGTAAATTCCAAGAAGGTCTTGTTATCTGACTTTAGTATTGAAGGAAAAGCAGCATTTCATGTTAATCATGTATTCTAGATAAAGGTGGTTCATTGGAAAAATACATGGTAATAACAAGAGCAAGACACCGATAGGAATATTCCATGGATAGAAATTCTATCTCATGCCTTCTATTTTTATTTGTAAAGTGAAGCATTTAATCAAATACTAAAAGGGAAAAAGTGAAGTTATGATTTAGGCAGTTAAGAAGAATGCAGGAAATTTGAAGATTAAGGACTAATAATGGAGAGTGTCCATGTCAAAGATCCAGTTGAAGTTGCCATCAGGACATTATTCAAATACTAGGAAATATAGGGTTTTCTTTTCTTTTCTTTTTTGTGTGTGTATGTTTTCCTGTAGTTTGGGTTTCAAAGAAAAAAATATGGTTAGTTGTATTAGACTATTGTAATATTTGACCAGATGGATATAATAGAAGGATCAAAAAATAAAAAGTTCACATGTTGGTGTTGTAAAGGGTCAAAGAAGAAAGCTGGCAAATAAGCAAAATTAAGGAAATTAATGAATCATAAGATAATAGATATCTATGCATATTTGATAAGATATAATAGTGTATGTATAATATAATAATATGTGATAACATAATATTATATGATAACAGGAGATATATATATGTATATATGTATTATGTAATATATACATATCAGGGTGTGGTCATAGATAAAAAAGTTAGAAGTTGAAATTTAAGTAGTTGAGTAGCTTAGAGCTGCTGACAAGGATAATATGACTGGGATTAGATCCTGCCTTATATCTTATTCTGGTACCAATACTGTTAATGACACACTGTACTCTTATAAATAGAGGTCTAATTGCTAAATGTTGTAGGGCATGGGGGATTAAGTTTTGAACATGGTTTTTTAAATTACTTTTGTCCATTGCTATTAAGTATCCTCCATAATATTTTCCCTTGAAATAAGCTATATCTATGTAAATGAAAAAAAGATTTAATGATCTGCAACTTTGCCACTAAAAGAAATGTCGTAGTATGCATATGTTCATAGGAAAAGCTATTAATATTCACTGTTCAGAAAAACATAATGTGACAAATGCTGATAAAATAAAATATAAATTCTTTGGCCAGACATTAAAAGCAATTCTCAGCCTGACTACAACCTGGTTGTATCTACTCAACTCCTTGTGATTCCCTATAGAAACTTAATTTCACCTTGAAGAAATGATTGCTAGCATTAATAAAAGGGTTTCTCTCATTTTTCTTCTCCTATTTAATATACTGTGATAACTAATAATATTTACTCTTTTTTAAAGTTTTATTTATTTATTTTTATTTATATATGACAGCGGAGTGTATTATAATTCTCATTACACATATAGAGCACAATTTTTCATATCTCTGGTTGTATACATAATATATTAACACCAATTTGTGACTTTAGAACATGTACTTTGGATAATAGTGATCATCACATTCCACCATCATTAATAACCCCATGCCCCTTCCCTTCCCCTCCAACCCCTCTGCCCTATCTAGATTTCATCTTTTCCTCCCATGCTCCCACTTCCTATCCCACTATGAATCATCCTCCTTATATTAAAGAAAACATTTAGCATTTGTTTTTTCGGGATTGGCTAACTTCACTTAGCATTATCTTCTCTAACTCCATCCATTTACTTGTAAATACCATGAGTTTATTCTCTTTTATTGCTGAGTAATATTCCATTGTGTTTATATGCCACATTTTTTATCCATTCATCTATTGAAGGGCATCTAGATTGTTTCCACAATTTAGCTATTGTGAATTGTCCTGCTATAAACATCAATGTGGCTGTGTCCTTGTAGTATGCTGTTTTTAAGTCCTTTGGGTATAGACTGAGGAGAGGGATAGCTAGATCAAATGGTGGTTCCATTCCCAATTTTCCAAGAAATATCCATACTGCTTTGCATATTGGCTGCACCAACTTTCAGTCCCCCCAGCAGTGTACAACTCCTGTGGCACAAGAAGTAGAATCAAGAATCAATAAATGGGATGGACTCAAACTAAAAAGTTTCTTCTCAGCAAAAGAAACAATCTGTGAGGTGAATAGAGAGCCTACATCTTGGGAGCAAATCTTTATCCCTCACATATCAGATAGAGCACTGATCTCTAGGGTATATAAAGAACTCAAAAAGCTAAACACCAAAAATACAAGTAACCCACCAATAAATGACCCAAGGACCTGAAGACACACTTCTCAGAAGATGATGTACAATCAATCAACAAATGTACGAAAAAAATGTGCATCATCACTAGCAATTAGAGAAATGCAAATCAAAACCACTCTAAAATTTCATCTCACTCCAGTCAGAATGGCAGCTATTATGCATACAAGCAACAATAAGTGTTGGGGAGTATGTGGGGGAAAAGGTACACTCATACTTTTTTTTCTTAATTAATAAACTTACGCATGGACAAATTCATGTCCATAGAACCAGTAGAGCTAGTATTTCAAACTGGACACTCTTTTTTCCAAAGTCTATAGGCTCTAGTACTATCTGCTGTACATCCTAATTGTTACAACTTATTATTTGAGTACTCCCCAGGATTTCTTACAACCACTGTGGCATTGACATCTACTTGATATTATTTTCTTAGCTCTGTCTTTCTGAACTGCATTCATTTTCCATTTCAACTTGATTTCCGTTATCTATAAGAAAATTTCCTTGAGCATCTCCATAATAGTGGTTTCAGATTACCTTTAGCAAGCTACAGTGTTCATTACAGAGTCATGGAATTAATTTAGCAAATGTGTCATATTTGTGCTTTAGCCCTGCTCACTACCTTCCTAGAGGGAGCTTATATAAACAGCACAGTTTTGCATTTATACTCTGGAAAGTCTTGGATTCCTTGACACAGTGATCTCAGTATTCTCCAACGAGGAATTAGAGTAGAAATCCAGAACAAAATTTGTCATTGTAAAGATAGTAAAAATAAATATACAATGTAAGTTCAAATAGCAAGTTAACAATACAGTTAGGCCCTTTAATTTTTGTCTTTGATGAACGCATTTCCAGAACCTCACTTCTGGACTAAGTGCATTTTATAAACAGTAAGGTAAAATATTTGGAATCATACATGATCCTAAAAAAATCCAAGATAAAATTTGATTTCTATAACTAAGTTGGTCTAGAATTCTCTCTTTTTCTCTTTCCAATTCTATTAATTTTTTTTCAATGCTTTGCCATCCCAATTCAATAGGTATGGCACTATTTCTTTTTTGAACTTTTTTTTTTTACTTTTACCTAGATTATAAATTCATTGAAGGCAGGAAAGAATCTAAAGTTCATTCTTTGTAAAGCAAAAACTCAGAGACATAACATGAAAGTATTTAATGTGACTTTAGCTCACAGAAATTCCCAAACAAAATGAAGACCTCCCAAAATGTGCAGTTTTAGCTATTCTTCATTATATATTGACAAATGATAGCTGTAAATTAGTTCCTTTTTCTGCATGGGATAACTTCCAACACACCAATGAATGCCTGAAGCCATGGATAGTACTGAAACACATAATTTAATTACTTTTCCATCTTAACTAAGCACATACCACACACTGTGATTGTAACTTTTGCTCTTTGAGGTTTGTGAGCACAACTAGCACAGATTATTTTTTTTCTTTTCCCAATTTCATGGATAGATTTATTCTTACCATGGATCTTAGCAACCTCAGCATAAGATTGTTTTTCCTTTCCTTATTAAGTTGAAATCATTCAACTTTTCACTTAAAGGAAGCACCAGACAGCTTCTCCTTGGCATATCCTAATTGCCAGCTAGCATCACTACTCTTGTGCTTTGGGACCATTACAAAGTAAAATAAAGGTTACTTGAAAAAGCTGAAAATGTAGCTTAGTGGTACAGCAGTTTTCTGAAATGCAGGAGGCCCTGGCTCTGATCCCCAGCATCACTCACACACACTCACACAAAGAAGTCACTTGAACACAAGTTCTGTGATAACACAACAGTCAGTGTGATGATGGAGACAGCTATTAAGCCACTAAGTGCAGCCATGCTGAAGAAGGGAATTGTTCATGTTCTGAGCAGGATGGATTGGGCTATCTCAAACTTTCATTACCACTTTACAAATGGCATGCCATTTAAAACACAAATTATTTATTTCTGGAATTTGCCATTTTTTTTTTCTTTCTTTCTTTAGGCTGCTACTAAGTGAAAGCATGGAATGGAAAACAGAATAAACTACTGTACATATTTATGGGACACAAATTGATGTTATGGGTTTGAATACAAAGTAGAATGACCAAATCAATGGTTATGTTCTAATTAGATTGAATGCCGTTCCTATTTCCAGTCTTCAAGTGTTTGTACATTCCCGCTTTGCTTTCTAGAAATAAATTCCTTTCCCTCTAGAAAAACCCATTTCGTAGCCATAATGTATTTACAGCTGAACTATGAGTGATAACCCCCTTGTTGATTGAAAATAATATTTATGTCATAGGACAATTATCCTCACATCATTTAAGACTTTCTGCACTATTACTTTACCTGTATTTGTCATTTTGATGAGGCTACATTCAGATGTTGGCAGCTTAGGAGAAGCATCTTTTATACACGAATGGTTTTGAATGGTCTTTCTCTCTCTCTCTCTCTCTCTCTCTCTCTCTCTCTCACTCTCTCTCTCTCTCTCGTGTTGTTTTCAATATATAAAATATATGAACAGGAGACATGAACAGTTTTTTTATGATGATTATGCATTTGTTAAGAAGCAAAAGATTGGAACATACTTTAGTTTTGATTGAGATAATATGATTTTTACCTAACAAATACAAGTAAATGATACATTCAGTTATTGAGAACCAGAAGATCTTTTCCAGGTGTAAAAATTGCCATCTTTTATAATTTACCATAATATTTATTTCAGTTAACTGAAGAAATGTACAATAAACAGCTCATTTTGTATGATACTTTACTTTTAAGGGATTGTTCTCAAATGCCATCTTTAGCTTGATTCGAAATATTATACATCATTAGAGAGAAGTCCAGGTTTGTTCAGGAAATGTACAGCAGTGGTGTACTGTGAACCCAGCTTCTCAAACTTTAGACCTCTGCTATTGCTACTGCTTTATGTCACTTTCCTGTATATAAGTACAGTTGTCCAGAGTCCCAGGTATTCTTTCCTTTTATAGTTTGTATACAAAATTTGCCTTCCAAAAAAAGATTCTGATGCTAAAATCTTACTTTTGTCAATTTTGCATCAGCCACTAATTGAAACTTACCAATTTGAGGGGTTATGCCCTTTATTATTCCCTTTGTAGAAGTCACTGCTGACTATACAAAGAAAGGCTCTGAAAATATATGTGTAGGAATTTTTTCGCACTTGAGGGTTATTGAACACTCTCCCTGTGGATTATAGGTAACCCCAGCTAGAATCCAAATGAATAAATGATATAAAAATATATTTTTTTGCATTGATTTTAATGTAAAATGGGTTGTCTTGAATTTTAAATTCATTCAGATGGTTTGGTATAGACAACCCTGCATTTTGTAAAAATCAGTTTCTCAGAACACTTTCTATGAAAGACATGAGTAGGTTTCCTGTGTGAAGAAAAGGAGTTTTAATGCCTTACACAAAAGAAAAAGGAGTGGTTGATGCCTTACACAAACTCATACAGACTTATTTACTCCAGGATATAGGGGCCTTCAAGATACAATGGGCTTCCTTCAGTTATTTAAACATAAAATGTATTTTTCACAAAGCTTGTATCTCACAATAACTCACTTAACTTAGGTATTTATATAGTAGAATTTCTTTTTCCCTGGAGGTGACTCATATAGTTCAATTCGATCAAGCTAACCCTAAAATGACGATGCTTCTTTTGCATTCAATTTTCCAGACTTAATCTTTTCTTTTTTAAACTTAAAAAAAAATGATTAATTTGAAAGGTAGGCTGCAGGAACAGCCAAAAGACATCAATTTTGGTATTAAATAGTTCTCGTAATTCATGTTTTATTTCATATTCCTATACCAACTAAATTTTAAAAACCCATACCATCTAGATCAACCTATCTTTTCCCCATGCTCTTAGCATGGCTTTCATCTGGGAAACGGTCTACAGTGTATTTGGACAGGGACATTGGAAATGGGAATTATGTGTCACAGGTGAAAAAATATGTCGAGAGTATTTACATTTGTATTTTAGGGTTCTAGGGTTGTAGCATAAAAATACAATAAACCTAATGCAGCATAATTGTATTCTGTCACTGTTCAGCATGCCAGAAGTTAAAAATCAAGGTGTCCTCCAGGCTGAGTTCCTCTGATGGTTTGAGGGAAGAATCACTCCTGGCCTCTTTTAGCTTTTGGTGGCACTACCCCTCCTTGGCCTTTGGAAGCATAACTCCTACTTCCCCCACCTCTTTTGTCATGGCTTTCTTTGTTTCTTGTTCTATATCTATTCCTTGTAAGAACGCCAATCATTTCGTATAGGGCCCATCATAAATCCAGAATAATTTTATTTCCAGGTTTTTAACTGATTAGATCTGCAAAGATTCTATTTCAAAATAAGATCACATTGTATTTTGTAGGTGGACTTGATTTGGGGGAGATGTAATTCAACCAACTACAAGTGGTATTATTGTAACAGCTTTATATATAATCTGATACATGTATTTTACATAAAATCTGGAAGAAATTATAAGCTTTGATTTTACTAGATTAAAAGTCTTTTATTTCATATGTTTTCAATTGCTTTTTGATTTTATAAACACACATATAGGATATTTATTACAATCCTAGAAAATTAAATAAACAAATAAAAATAGCGCACTGGGGTTAGTGTGGGGGATCAGTTGCAGGTAGTGACAAACAAATCATGACTTCTTTAAATATAAAAGCTGAGGAGGATAAGGTTTTGACAGCTTATCAGGAATGAGAAGAAGATCTTGAACAGGAAAGACAGGCTCAACTTCTTCTTTAGCTCTGTCACTATGATATGGGGCCACAATTAGCTGCCAAGGACAAGGATAGAAGCCAGTCTGGAGCCTCTCATGGCAGGAATTCAGCAAATATATTGGTAACAGTTCAGAGTAGTTTCTCAAGGCTCCGTGTCCTGTCCTGCCCCTTCAGCAACTTTGTAAAAGTCATAAGTTGAGGCTATCTTTATTAGGCTTTCAGATGACACATACTAAAGGAGGTTGACCTTTTTATTAGGTAATAAAATTAAATTACAGTGTAATTTTGGTTGCCTAAATGAGGAACCTAGAGTCTTGAATTTAGGTTAAAATAAATCAGTTGCATAAGCATAATTTATGGAAACTTTGCTACACATCAGTTGATGCTTTAAAGAAAGAAAACAACCCATACATATGTGCACACACACAAATGGAATTTATTGGCTCACAACATTAGTAGGAGCCAACATTATGACACAACTGCCAAAATAATATTTCATTCCAAGGCTCCCTTTACAGAGTATAAGGAACTTTCCTAAGAAAGCAAAGAATTTCAGGGAATCAACAAACTGAAAGAGTTTTATTTTTCAATTGGCAAGAGACAGGGGCATTTTCTAATATCTTCCGTCCTCATTCTGAACAAACTCAACAATGATAGGGATTGTTGGATGAAAAATACATAAGCCACATTTGTGTTATTTTGAATTTATAGACCGTTTTTATTGTGCTAAATACACAACAGAAGGTATACATATAAATTTAATAAACTATAGTAATTGCAGTGTTTCTTTTTTTTTGAGAATTTGGAAAATGTAATGCATCTAGAAAGAGAAATTATTGGTTTCCGTGGGCAAACAAACATTTGACATTTCTGACAAATATTTTTTGGATTACACACAAATCCTGGATTCCACTAGTTCAACAAATAAAATGAAATCTCCCTCTGATGTTATTTCTAGTTCTTCTTCTTAGATAAGACATCAGATAGTTTGTCAAAAATTATATCACAAGAGGCTAAAGCAGCTGTTATTTATGCCAAACTAATCTGTGCAGCCAGTGTCAGTATAAGAAGTTCAAGTCCAAGGGACTTAGGAGGCCTCCCAGCAGCCTGCCTGTCATTGTTAAGGAAAGGAGATTTGGAAAGCATCTGCTAAAGGCATAGGAAGGGCTGCTTCCTGGGCTTTGTTGGGTTTTAATAGTGATTGTGAATTTGGAGCAGTCAATGTGGGTCACTCAACAAACAAACATAACCTCAGAGAGGAGGTGCAGGTCATCTGGTTTCCAATTTACTATAGGCAAAATAGTAAGAAGTAGATTGTGGTACATCATTAAGAACCATAAGCATTTCTAGGAAATGTTTTCCCTCTAGGAAAACCCAATACACAAAAGGTAGAATATATAAAATAAATAGATGATAGCACCCTATGTATCTTTACCAGAGTATTCACAGATGTTTTTTCCCAAGTAATTAAATATCATAATAATTAAATCATATTATTCAAGTTGAAGAATTAATACATTTTTTTCACAAACAGGAAGATTCACCAGTTTCACAAATATTTATTGAGTGGCTGCTATATGCAAGTAACTATGTCTGGCCTTTGGGACAAACAGAATTGATGACACAAGTTTGCCACATAAAGGCAACATGAGAGTGTCAGCAAATGTTTGGTGACTGAAATAGAAAACATAATTAAACATAATTGCACAAGGGAGACAAACAGCAGCAGTTACATTTTACCACTAGGTAGGATGTGATAAATCTATGGTAGCAATTCAAAATTAGGATTTGTGTAAAAAATATGAGTTTAATATTTTATCTGGAGGAATCATGGACAACTTCATAGAAAAAAAATATTACATCATTTCTATTGATAAATGTGATACTGATAGAAACTGATAATAATGGGAAAAGGAGGCCAAAAGAAAATGAAGAAGTCATAAACAGGGGAATGACTTCATGGTTAATAATGTCTCTCCTAATGAAGTCTTTGTTTTAATAGACAAATGAGAAGCAAGTAAAAAATATTTAATTTCAGATGAACTTAAACTTCATGAAGAAAAGTAAAATAAGCCAGACAGAGAAAAACTTAGTGAAAACAAGCAGTGTGAAAATATTTAACTCATGGAAATGTTTTTTAGGAGAAAGTGATATTTGGGCACAGATTTGAATAAAGTGAGTGAGCGAGTCATAGGAGCTCTTGGTAGAGGACATTCCTGGTGCATAAAAGGAAAGATACAAAGACCATTACTAGAAAATAAGTTGAAATGCCATCAGAAACCCAATGTCCCTGAAAACAGTGAGATGAACACAGAGAAATAGGAACTCTTTCATAGGGAAATGTCTCTGACACAGAGGGAAGACAAGAAAAGTAGTATTGAGAAGAAACCAAGAGCTCAGTTTTGTATGTATTTACTTTTAGAGGTGGCTAGGTCTCTAAAATGTGGATAAATGTTGGATAAGAAGTTATAAGATTCCAGTGCCCAATGAGAGGTCAGAGTTGGGTATATGCAGTTGGTGTATATCATACAGGCTGAAGTTATGAGCTCACGAGCCAAATAGCCAGAATGTGAATCCGTGGCATGCTGTGTTAACATTGTAAATTTGATCAAGACACTGGATTTTTCTGGCACTCAGTTTGATCATTTACAAAATAAAACTTTTTTTTCTGACAATTAATCATTAGAGTTAATTAACAGTATCTGTTGTGTAGTTGTTTTAACCTTTATTAGTTTGGTTGCTATTATTATAAATGAGCCGTGAGTAAAACTCTGAAATTAAATGAGAACACCCCAAATCCTGGAAATCTCTGATACTGAGAGGCTGTGCAAAGATAAAATAGGTGATAAAGATGAATAAGGAGCCTTTAGTGAAGTAGGAGAAAAATCAGGAATGTGAGTTGTCTGACAACATGAATAAAATGTTTCTAGAAGGTAGGACTTATCATTGAAAGTTTGCTGAGAGTGTGAGTAAAATGAAGACAGAGACTTGTCCAAGGGAATGGTTCAGTAGGGTACACTCACTGTCATGTTGTAAATATGAGTTAAGTGGCATATGGGGAGTATGGCTGCAGTATGGTGGTGGAAGGTGAGAATGGGAGGCGAGACATTCAGGACAGAATGTGGAGGTAACTATGGAATTCTGTTCCAAAAGGAAGCAAGGAGTGGAAGGGAGCTATAGAGTAACATGGTACCAAAGGATTTGTTTCTTTCCATTTAAACTGTAAGTGTCTCTGTGGGAGGAGACAGACCATGAAATAAATAGCGCAAACAGCTTTCTGACTTGGCCATAGCTAATGGGATCCAAAGCAGAAGTAAAGGATCAATGTTAAATAGAAAAAATTGCACAGCAAACTTGTAAACATGGCAGAATATAGATAGGCTTTGGAAAATTGGTTAGTGGAAGATGATCTTTGTAAAATGGTTGTATTTTTTTATGAAAATAAGAAACGAGACCAACTACTGAGCTCTTACTAGAAAATCATATTAGAATTATAGTTTTTCAAGTAAAACTGAGGTTCACCATGGCCTTATATCTCTCCAGTATATTGCTAAAATATTATAAAATGTCTAGGTTGGGAAAACAGAAGAATTGACAGGTGTATGAAGATATGGTATTAAGACAAATAGGCCCCATACTTTAGTGAGAGTGTAGATTAAAAATAGTGAGTAGAGACTAGAGGGATGATAGAGAGTCATTGCCAGTCACATCCTTGATATGGATGCACTTATGCATAGACAGAATGTAAAAGTCTATTAGAAGAGGAGTAGATAAAGTATCTTCTGCCATGCCTCTATTTAGAAATGGTTTGAGAAAACCAAACAGAAGAAAGCCAAAGAGTGGTCAGAACTAGAACACAGAACAGGTGAAGACAGTAAGTAATATGTCAAGAAGAAATTTCCAATGAGATATGTGATATGTCTAGTTTGGGAGATGGCTAGAATGGTAAGAATATGTAAGAGGACACTTGATTACTAATGTCTTAAGATAAACCAGTATCTCATAGGAAAAATCTTAAAAATTATCAAAAACACTTGGTGAAAATACTAGTCCAAGAGTTTTTGTGGGCACATAAAGAAGTAATGAATGCCAAGAGTCATAAATTAATGTGGCTAATGGTTCTAAGATCTCAGTGAATTGTAACAAAATGTGCATAGTAAAAGAAAAATAAGTGAATGGAAACAAAAACATAAAATATTTGGGGTTACCGTATAGGTATCACATTCAAATTTGTTCTGTAGTTAGATAGCTGGGAATAAAATAAATCAGGTAGTTTTGGATGCAAAAACTACCTGATTTATTTTATGTCTTCTATACTCTGTACTACAGGTTCATTTACCCTGAAGGAGTTTCTCCATTTTTCTTTTCCATAGCTGGAATGCTCCGCCAATAAGGACAGTTGTGATGTGAGCTGTATATGGTTAAAGTTAAAGGATGAGAAAAATGAATGATCCACCTCTCAGGAAAGGAGCTCATTGAGACAGGATCATTGTTATTCAGACTTAAAAAGAAAAGGACACATTAATGTCTGGTTAAATCTACTTAGGTACTTCAGGAAAACATAAAATCATAAAAACATTAAAAATGCCAGTAAATTGATAAGAAGTGCTGATTTCAGCTAGTTCAACCTTATAAATTATTTCCTGAAAAACTTCTATGATAAAAGCCACATCTTAAAATTAAATTATATGTAGTTAGATGAAGCAAAATGGGAGAGATATCATTTGTCAGATTGATATTAGTAAGTGCCTATAAGAAAGCATGATGATGTAAAAACTTTATCCCAAAGAAAATTGTTAATTGATTGTCATAAGGTGATTTGAGCTCTTCTCCTCTGTGAAGCCCTCAGACAGATGGCTATGTGTGGACTTTGACTTTTATGTCCTCCACTAACTCTCCTATAGGATGGATATGTAGGATACAAAATATATTCTATAAAAAAAATTCAGACTGTATAACATGACTTCCTGGAGTTGTGCCTGCAAAATTTTTAATAGACTTTATTTTTTAGAATAGTTTTAAGTTCACACGAAAATGCCATGAATTTTTGGGAGCAGATTTGCAATTTATAAACAGTCAGTAATATGTAATCATAGCTGGGTTATTTTTGTGTTTGTGTGGGAAAGCAATAAACAGATATGTAAAACTCACTCATGCCATTTGCAAAGTCAGGAATAAAATATTTTTATAAAATGATTTCAAGGGAAGGAATAGGGTTTTGTGATTAAAGTATAATACTTTAAATAACTTTCAATCTGTTATGAGATTCTTAAATTATCATTTTCTTAAGACTCCCTCAAGTTTAAAGAAAAACTTAGCCAGGTGTGATTTCCCTTTCAGTCTTTTGGTCTTCCCAGCAAGTGTGGGGGTTACAGGGAGGCTCTAGGGCAAAAAAGAATGAAGTTGGTCCTTCTCCAAATTCAGAGAATAGTATTGCTTAAGGGAAGAAAAAAATAAAAGAACTACAATTATCAAAATATCTATTCACCTGTATATTATTCTTCAAACCACAAAAAATTTGCTAGGCCATTAAACTGTCTTCAACTCCCTTTCCCCAGTAAATCTTCTTTTATTAATATTGCTGCGGTTCTACTAGTTATGAAAAGCATGGAACACTGCATAGTGCTTACCATATTCAGAATGTAAATGGATATAATATTTAATTTCTATTGTTTATGTTGTTTATGTTTAAATATTTATCTCTCCTATGATGCTCTAGAATCTTCTCTTTTCATGACATTACATTCTCCTCTTACCCTTCCTCTCTAACTACTTGCCTTTAATTTTTTCCCCTTCTTTTGTATGTACTTTCTCATTGGCCCACCACTACATCCCAATAGTTATTTATATCCTAAATAAATGTATTTCAATCTAGAGACTAGATCAGAGTTACTGTCATTTAAACCTTTTGACAGTGTCCCATGTTATCCCTTGGGACCTTTTAAAAATAAATCCTTCATCTTTATTGTGCCACTACACTGTCTGTCTCCTCTGTTCTTCAGTTCTAACCCAGAGTCAAACTTGGCTCTTCACCTTCTTTTATTTCTTTCTTGTCTATGCAATCCAGTCTGCCGCAGTCTGGCTGGGCACAAATGCCGCAGTCTGGCTGGGCACACAATCACGAGCCACCACACAGCTTGTAGATTCAAACAGCAACTCTTTATTCCCGAACTCACACCAGCCGTCTACAATCACGTTCTGGGGAAATCCACGTTCTCTGCCCAAATCCACGTTCTCTGCCCAAATCCACCTCCACTGGGCTTCTTTCTCCAAAATATACTGTCTGAATCCCGTGAGAACTCAAGGGAAACTCAGGCAGCAGGATACGCCCTATTCCCAGCAGGAATAATCTTAAACCTTAAACCTGGAACCTAAACTGGGAACGCCCTAAACACGATTATCTTAAAACCGGGAACACCCTAATCTGCCTTGGTCCTTGAGCAAGGTCACCTACATTCAATGTCGCTGCAACATGTCAGCAACATGGGGTACGCTGGCAAGGAAATTGTCATACCTACTTGGCTAATGGCTCCCAGCATCTCCCCCCTTCTGATTAATTAAACAACAAGCAATGTGGCTTAAGGACCGTGCCTGGTAGGTTGTCCAATTCAACATATGGTTCTTACCCGTCATCGGAAAACTGACCTTTAGGCGTCAGCCTCCTGTCTTAGGTTGATACCACTGCAATTGGATCATACCCGTCACTGACTACCGGTCCAGCATAAGCCATTGGCCCCCAAATTTTAGACCATCACTAGCAGAAGGGAGGAGGATACAGAAATGCCACGACACCAAGCCAATTGACGGCTCCTTGGGAAAAAATTGCATCACTGGTGACACCATCAGCAAAGATATGCCAGCACTACCACAATTAACATGGGGTGCGCTGGCAAGGAAATAAAAATTATATCACTGGTTAATCACTGTTGCAGATGTAAGAATGGCCAAGCTGGAGCTCTGGATATCAGCTGTTATGGATTTGAGTCAAATCATCTTCTTTTTGATCTGTAGAAATTGCTTTGGTTAGTCTCTCTGGAATCCAAATCGGTTGCTGTTCTCCCTGTGGAAAAACACAAACAGAACCCTGAATCCAGACAATCACTGGGTCAGGACCTTTCCATTGTCCTGTTAGAATATCTTTCCAAAGTACCTTAGGCTTATGTACATTTTTTGGATACACATGTCTTTCCGCAGCACTAAGTCCTGATGAATCCAAATTTTAAAAGTTTAGAGTAAAAAGTGTTATTTTAAGTTTATCTATGGGGGATATATACCCCTTTCCAATTCCCTCTTTTTGCTTTAATAAGTATGTCTGTATCTAATAGTTGTCTTAGCTTTTTGCATTTTCTATCTGTGTAATACCTTACTTGACATTTTCAACCATTTTCTATCTTATTTCTATCTTCTAGTTTTTTTTTTCCTAAGGTTTGTATTTTTACCCTTAGTTGCTTATTTTCCTCCTAGTTTTTTTTTTTTTTTCCTATTTTGTGGGTTTAAAATTCTTGTCTTCCTACATCTTTTCTATCGTTTTACATCTTCTTTATCTTTTTTCTTTTTAACTTTCTATACTTCTGTCTTTAAAGTTTTTCACTTTAAATTTTTAATCTTTATCTAAGTATCTTTTATCCTATTATCTTCCCATTTTTTAAGTAATGCCTTTACGATTAACTAGGCTTCGAATAATGCAATAAAGCAATCTTTTTTCTGCCATGAAGGTATCTCAACCACCTTCAATTTAACCTTTTAAAGCCTTTTAAAGTACATCTATACTGTACTTTTAAATGTACTTTTTCACCACCTACAACTTCACTCTTTTAAACGAGGCTTAGATTTTGTTTAAATCGCTTCAATGTTAGTTTACATGGCTGCCCTTCAACCAAAGGCCTTTTTTTTTTTAACTCCATTGAGAAGCTTTGTCTCAATCTGCCATGTACAAATATCTTTTTCTTCTTTCTTCCTTTCTCAAGCTTTTAAAGTAAGTCTAGTTTCCTCAAAATCTTTTTAAATGGCATTTTACACCTTTTTACTTTACCACACACAGATTATCTCATCTAGAAACATTTCTTTTTCCTTTAACCTTTTATATTAAAATATATTTCCACATCTTGAATCTTTTTCTCTTTTTTAACCGTTAACCCTTTTTATAAATTCACATTTTGAAACAACTCTTATAAAATTTCTGATTTAGACAAATTACTCCACTTTAATAAGATGAAAGACTTTCATGTTTTTTATGATACTATAATACTATAATTGAAACCCAACTGAAAATTTTTCTACTCTTTGTATATAAATTACACATAATAGAATCTTAACTCTTAGTAACCTTGTTTTAGCAAAGACACAGACACAAAGCAATATTAAACATTTTTCCATTTACCAATTTATGAAAACACATATAATGTTTAAATATATTACCTTATGGAACTTAATAAGTAAAGAGTACTTGATTTCATATTTAGTGGTTGATATTTTAACACTTTAGCATTGTAAATTAATCAGATATCTGTAAAAACCAAGATCTTAGACAAGTGTAGTAAACAGAACTAGCCATCTCTTTCTTGAAGAAAACTCCTTCTACAGGATACCACGATGGTCCCATTGATATACTTAATAACTCGTCTTTAAAAAGCCATGGGCTACATTTTTGTATTGTATCAACATATGTCCTAACTGTTCTTGGTCTTACTGGGGTGCCTCTTTCCTCTAACAATTTTTCTTGCTCAGAGGCGAACAACTTCAAACCTTGAGTCAACCATTTTCCCCAGTTTGCCTGAGAAAGTTCTAGGAACAGGCAACTTGAAATAAAAACAAAATAAATCAAAACAATAACACATTGTTTTTTGAAATGTTCACCCATTTTTTTTCTCTTCCTCAAGGGTGAGAAATTTCACTTACCTCTAAGCTTCAGAAGTTCCCCATACGAGCCGCCAAATGTCGAAGTCTGGCTGGGCACACAATCAGGAGCCACCACACAGCTTGTAGATTCAAACAGCAACTCTTTATTCCCGAACTCACACCAGCCGTCTACAATCACGTTCTGGGGAAATCCACGTTCTCTGCCCAAATCCCCGTACGGGCCACCAAATGCCGCAGTCAGGCTGGGCACAAATGCCACAGTCTGGCTGGGCACACAATCACGAGCCACCACACAGCTTGTAGATTCAAACAGCAACTCTTTATTCCCGAACTCACACCAGCCGTCTACAATCACGTTCTGGGGAAATCCACGTTCTCTGCCCAACTCCACCTCCACTGGGCTTCTTTCTCCAAAATATACTGTCTGAATCCCGTGAGAACTCAAGGGAAACTCAGGCAGCAGGATATGCCCTATTCCCAGCAGGAATAATCTTAAACCTTAAACCTGGAACCTAAACTGGGAATGCCCTAAACACGATTATCTTAAAACCGGGAACACCCTAATCTGCCTTGGTCCTTGAGCAAGGTCACCTACATTCAATGTCGCTGCAACATGTCAGCAACATGGGGTACGCTGGCAAGGAAATTGTCATACCTACTTGGCTAATGGCTCCCAGCACCAGTCCACCCCAAATCCTCCAAATTTTATAGCAGAAGACATTTCTGCCTGTTTCTTTGCTCACTCAAGTATGATCATTCTATTATTTCCAATACCTTCCAAAATGAGAGGTATTAACATGCAGATGGGGCAGAGTCCAGGCAAGTGATAGACTCCTGTTCATTAATAGGCACATGGTCCCTGTACATGGTCAGGAATGATTTATTTATCTTCATTTGTGACAATATGATATTCCCTCCTTTGTGTTCCTTTACTATTCAGACAGATAGAAGGAGGAACACAAAGACTAAATTTGGTTTAGATTAAAAGGAATTTGGGACACATGTAATGGAAACTAAACTCAATTTTCCCTGCTCTGTTTTGTTTATCTCCCTGTCTTTCCTTTTTAGGAAATGACACTACCAATCATGGAGTTGCTCATGTGTATCTCAGCTCTGTTTCTACTCCCCCAAGTCCAATTCATCACATGCTATAGAATATTGTTCTTTAATATATGTTAAATCAACTAAGTTATTCCTGCTCTTTTTATACTGATTTCAAATGATTATTTTTTTTAAATTTGTGTTGATAGTCTTTCAATAATCTAAACTTCAAGGAAGATGTTTCTAATTGATGGGGATTTCTTCTACTACTTCAGGGACTCTGAAGTTTTTTCCTACCTTGAAAATTTTCCATCCTCTGTGAAGTTATCTTCTGCAGTTGCATGAGGAGAAAAAGACATAGAGTTGCACCTTGTACTTAATAGATTCAACATAGAAAAAGCTACCATGATTTCAGCTGAGTCAGTGGGAGAAAATTCAGTCATATGATCCACCATTATAAGCATGTCTGAGAATCATACAGTAATTTTGTGACCTATGAGTGAAGGTATTAAGAAAAGTGAAAAATAAAAATTGTTTGAAAAAGCTGAAAATCACTAAAGCAAGAAGTTAAAATGAAAACTATAAATGAGAAAAATAGAACTTTATAACAAAATATTTTATAGAGAACAAATTCACTCATGATGACTGATATAATTTTAAAGTCAATAAAAGAAGAAAATAAAACATGAAAATATGAGACAAATATAAATCATGAACTATAATAAATTAAGTATAAATATAACTTAGTTATATTAAGTATAAATGCACAAAATTATTTAATTAAAAGTCAAAGAGTATAATACTGGATTTAAATAAACATACACACTAATCAAATTATAAGCAATTTAAAATAGACTTGAATCCTTTGAATCTTCTCTCACATGCGCTGTACTCTGCTGAAAATGATGTCCCTTTCCATGATCATCATCTACTCATCTTTAGGCATCAATTAAAATGTCACTTTATCACAACAATTTCCCCCATTTCCCTTTCTAAGACAGATGAACTACCATTATATTGTCTCTTTTATCTCAAACCTGTTATTTCTTCCCTCATAGCATATTTCACAACTCACAACTCTATATTCATTTTCTTATTTTTTGCTATAACTTTCATTACAACTTGCTCTTCATGAATGGAGAAGGCACAATGTATTATTCACTACTATGTCCCCAATACTTAGAATGTTTCCTGAAAACTAGAAAACATTCCATAAATATATACTAAGTAAATATACATGAGGCTAAATAATATTATAACCCATGTTTATGATTGCTTTGTCAACAATTTTTATTATTATCATACAGTATTTTTCCCTATTTTGACATTGTATCTTTGATCAACATGTCTTAGTAATGTAGGATTTGATAATCTCTGTGCCCTTTGTGTAATACCATCAAATTCTTCAAAGAAATCACACCTAGGTTTATTACTAGTGTTAACCAATTTCTTTTTATTTGTTTACTTTTTCAGAGTATTTCAAATCATATTACTTATAATTATGCCCAAATTCACTGTCTAGAATGATAACTAGATACTTTTTTTTTTAAGTCTAATTTGGCTTTTAATCCATTGCAACAAGCTTCCTCCCTCTGTGGACATTTCCATTACTTTGCAATAATAAATTCAGTCTATGTTTTTTAAGGCCATGCATTGGCCAGCCCCTGCTCAGCTGTCTCAACTTACCTATTAGTACTCATACCCATAACATTCCCACAACGCTGAACTGTTTTAAATTCTTAAAAGTGCAAAATTCTGGAATTACAATAATTTTGCAAATATTGTCCCTCTTTCATACTTTTCTACCAAACTTTCACTCCTTTTACAGATGTCACCATAAAGATCTTTTACTTCAGAAAACCTTCTGTGACTCCCCAAGACCTGTTTAAAAGATTATATATATATATATATATATATATATATATATATATATATATATATATATAATGATCTTATCATAGTATTGCTATGCAAGTTTTACCTCTCTGTACCTACTAATCACTGTAGAAATTGGGTTTTATTGATGTATTCTTAGAGTTTAGCTGAGACCTTGACTCACATGCTATGATTTGCATATGAAGTGTCCCCTTAGATCATGTTTTAGGCAATGAAGGAATGTTCAGAGGTGAAATGATTATATTATTATAGCTGTAACCTCATCATACATTAATCCATTTGAAGCATTACAAATTTGAATGGTGTTAACTGTAGCCTGGTGGGGTTTGGCTGGAAAATATGGGTCAGTGGGAGCATGCCCTTGGGGATTATGTTTTGTCCCTGGTTCCTGTTGCACTGTCTCTGCTTCCTGGCTGCTATGAGTTGAGCAGCTTTCCACTGCTATGTTCTTCTACTAAGATGTGCTGTCTCACCTCAGGCCTAGAACAATGGAATTGCCTGACCATGAACCTCTAATCTTTTCCTTATCTAAGTTGTTCTTGTCAGGTATTTTGGTTACAGCAATGGAGAACTGACTAGCATATAGAGACCTTTATCCAGAGGAAGAAATGAAGGAAGAAAGGAAGGAAGGGAGGGAGGTAGAAAGGAAAGAAGGAAGGAAGGAAGGAAGGAAGGGAGGAAGGGAGGGAGGAAGGGGAAGGGAGAGGAGGGGAGGAAAACAAGAGAAGAGAGAGGAGAGGAGAGACTGGGTAGGGAGGAAACATGAAGGGAGTAAAAGGATGCAGAAAGGGAGATAAGTAGAAAGGAGGAAAAAAGAAATAAAAAAGGAAGGAAGGGAAAAACAGGCATTAGGACAGTGTTTGACAAACTTTCTGTGAAGTCAGATAGTAAGTATTTTAGGCTTTTGGGGACACACCATCTCTGTCCCAACTACTCAACTCTACCATTGTAGCACTCAAATGTTTAAAGTATTATATATATATATATATATATATATATATATATATATATATATATATATATATATAAAGTATTATATATATATATATATATAAAATGTTTAAAGTATTATATATATATATATATATATAAAGTATTATATATATATATATATATAAAATGATCTTATCATAGTACTTTCTATGGGCTGCGTACCATGTTACAATATAATCCAATTTACAAAATATGTAGCAGGATTTGGCATGAGAACCATAGTTCTCTGGCACTACATTATTTAGACTGTTTGAATTAATTATAGCCACAACTTTTTGTGACCACTGTGACCACTCCCACCAAAAAAAGTACATTATTTTTTCCAAAGCTGCAAAACTAAAAGTCTCAGGTCTCAGCAATGCCACAGAAAAGAAAGAAGAGGAAGTGAGAGTCAGAATACAACGGAATATGTACTTTTGTTTTCCCTTGCTCTAAACTAGAAAGTTTGCAGGTTAAAACAATCTGTTCATATTCTTCCACCTAATATTTAGGCTTAATTACTGACTAAAAGATTTCAAGTTCTTAATGATTGGCATATGAAGATTTTATTGAATTTGTCTAATTTACCTAAATTTTCTCTACTTCAGAGAACTGTTGATCTGAAAAAACTTTTGTGATGATCCCCAAATTTAGTTTTTCTCCTATTGTTCTTTCTTTTGGATCTCAATACAAAATACCAGCAAAATTAACAATTTAACTAAGAAAGGAAAGCAGTCCACTAGTAAGTATTTCTTACCCTTTACATTTGTACAAAATAAAGCTCTATTATCTGGTATTTAGGAAGATGAAGAAGCATGACAATAGAACATATTTTATGAATCTGATAGATAAGCACAGAAATATTTGTGAGATCAGATTTCAGAGAAAGGGTTATTTAAAACTTTTGACATTGGATTAATATATCTATGTCAATTAATAAAATGAATATAGAAGTAGACATCAAAAAATAATGCAGAACAGTATCAAAATAAATTTTCTGCTAAACATATCACTATCAATAGTACTCAATCTAGCTTGGGTTCTATGGGCACAGCATTCTGCTCTTGGTGAAAGTGAAGGGATTGTGTTGGAGTCCACAACTCAGCATCCCACTATAGATAACAGGATCCTGGCAGTGCTGGATTTGAGTCACCAAACTATTTTGAGTTTGAATCTCTGCCCTATTATAATATTGGGTACTTAGAACAATTATTTTAGTCCAAATCTTTCATAATTTGGCAAGAAGAATGACTACCAGTTATGATGTCCAAATGCTATTATAATGACAATCTCAGTGTAAGCCACTGATTTAATCATTTTCTAACTAACTTGATTTAAAAAATCTTAATAGTTTATATTTCTATCAGTTTTATTTGGCTAAGTCACTAATGACATAAAATTCTAACAGGTGTAAGCTGAGTCTTTGGAACAAAGCTTTATAAAAGGAAATAATAGCTTGATCAGCAAAAAAATGAGAAGCTAGCCTGTGAACATGACATTACCACTTAATGGTGAAGAGAATGAACGACCCCAGGAACATAGAGATAGAGCTGGGGAACTGAGACATTGCATATTCTTTTGTAAGTAATGAAAGGCTAAGAGTAAAGCCTGTGTTCAGGAGAAAGTGAGGTTGGGGAGTACCGATTGCAATGTTATTGAAAAGCTAATGACAGAGTGTGCTGTCTTAGCCAGGCACAGATATATGCACAATATAGACAAAAAGAAATTGGTGTAATAAAATTCTACAGGATACTTCTGAACATGAGAAAACCCTGATCTCTCATTTGGTGGGTAGTGCAGTATAAAATGCAGCTTGCTTTAAAGAGACTTGTTTATAGTATTAACAGTTCTATTAATTGTATGGGCTTATTTATATAACTGATTGTGATTCAGTGTGAACACATTGTCTTGAGTACTATTAACTCCAGAAAATTGAACTATATGTTAATGTAATCATGTTTTTATCCATATCAAATGTCTTATAAGTACTTTATAGGTGATATTTACTTTAATTTGTGAAGGAGTAGGTACCTTAATTACTTCCATTATATCACTGAACATACTGAGAGATATGAAGTGGAATTGTCTTACTTCAGGTCACACTGCTAGCATTAAGGCCCAGGTATTTAGGTATTTCTGACTAGCAATTCCTAAATCCATTTTTTTTTTTTTTTTGGTATGGGGGATTCAACCCAGGGTACTTAATCACTGAGCTATATCCCCAGACCTTTTTTATATTTTTATTTAGAGACAGAGTCTTGCTGAGTTTCTTAGGGCCTTGCTAAATTACCAAGACTGGCTTTGAACTCGTGATCCTCTGTCTTAGGCTCAGGAGCAGCTGGAATTACAGACAGCACCACTGTGCTGGCAAGCCTCAAATTTTAGCACCATACCTATTGCTTTATGTGGTTCATTGTTTCATGCATGTTGCCACTTTAACACTTTACATATTCCATGAGAATTTTGTGGCTGTTATATTATAGATAAAAGGAGAAAGCATTCTCATCAAAACAATTGAGCAATTCCTCTAGGCTGATATCAATGAATAATGCCAGGTGAGAGTTTATTCTCTAGCTATCATAAATGTCTATATCTGACTATCATAAATAGCTATCATAAATGGCTGCTTCTCTGTTAGGCAAAATATTATATTAAATAGGTCTGGAAAAATCCTATTAAAAAGTTAGTTACTAAGGGACATATTTTTTTTCTTTCTCCTATTCCTCTTTTAAAGCAAACAGTCACACTAAACTTACCATTCCTCCAAAACATGAAACTAAACCCTTTTGAGCAATTTTAAACATTTTCACAAATGAATAGACATAGCAGTGTGTCATGAAATCTTGCCAGTTTACAATGCCTACATAACTCCACAATAATATATTTCTTTATTTAAAAGCTATTTTATTGCTTCTTTACAATTTTCAACATGCATTTCTCTTCCCATTATAAAAAGCAGTAATGTGAGGAGAGAGGTGTCAGCTGAAGCACAGATTGTAAGGGTTCCAATTTCCAGTGCACATAACAAACCATACTGATCACAACTTTGTGTGGGGAAAATGCTCTGTAAAATTATTTATTTTTGCACGTGTTTAAATATTATTCACAATGGAGAAATCATTTCTATAGAAATGCTTTAAAATAATATGCTGGCTGTTACCATGTGAATTTTTTTTAGCATAGCCTTTTATAATCACATATACTCTTTATCCTTTTTTCATTTCAGTTCTATCTTGGTAAAAATGAACAAAATAGAAAATTCAGTATAATTTTTACCATTTGCATTAGTGAGAGAACAATGGCAAGTGGCTTTGAACTGCTCTTCCATCTGGCATTTCAGTTACTGTTTAGATTAATAGGTACAATAGGAGTTGAAATTTTCTGGGCCAGAGTTTAATGGTGCTCAGCACTGCTCCTTTCTGAAAGAACCCATCCACCTGTGGACAAAGCTTCTGTCTGTTACCATGGCCCTAACCGAAGTGACAGATGAGCATGTGAGGCTGTTTTAAGTGGCAAAAAGGAAGGACTTACATTCCAGTTAACTGCACTGTCTCTTCCTGATATGAATTATGCCAGCTGAGATAATCAATAACTTATCAGGCTGCGGAGAGCCTATTAGCATGTGCTTAACATGCTAGTGTTCACGACAGTATTCTTCAGTGTGGGAAGTGGCCCTTTGGTATAACACACTTCAATAGTTTAAGTTCAATAATAATAACTCTTGTTTAACAAGATATTAGATTAACTCTTATAAATTAGAAGATTGTTTTTATGATCTATGTAATCTACCCTATTAATAAAAAATAGAACTGAAGGCTCTTGGCACAATTCATTTCTCACTTCCACTTACAAGTGGTTTCTAAATATAAAGAATCAGGCTTACCCAATTAATCACAGCAATGAACAACATGTCCACCTGAAGAGAATGTAAAACCACCTCTAGTAGAAAGTTTAATTCAAACCTTAGGGCTGAATTATTGACCTTTTAAAACACAGATATTACCATCCCATAATAGCAAAACAAAATCATATTTTTGTTAGTTTTTAGAAAAATAATTCCAGAAATAAAACTAAAAATTTGTTCAATTATTTTGAAGAAGATTGATGCTATGCTCTCACATTTTTAATTCGGGTAAGAAAATGGCAAGAAATAAAAAAAAGAGTACAATTGAAAATGTTTAACATTCAAAGATCTTCGTTTGATTCTTCTAAGTGACAGAGACAAGGGTTTGCATCTGGTGTCTGTATACTAACTGAATCTTCCACTATCTGTTAAATGCAATTCTGATTGTGCTGCCTTAAGAAAGAACAGCTAAGTGAATGAGCAGAATGCAATATTTCATGTACTGTTCCCACTTTGGGATTGTCATATCGCATCTGTGGGATTAAATGTTTTAAGGAGTTGTCAAATTTAATTGGCAAGTTAGCAGAGTTCTGGTTTACTGGATACATCACACCACAAAGATTTTTTCCTTTTATCACTTTATGTTAACTCCATGATTTAAATATTGCCATCTGTGAACAAAGCCTACAGAATTAAGAAAACAGCTTTAGTAAATTAAAACCTTAACTGATGCACAGTTTAAAGATTTTAGCATTGTTTACTTGATGTTTGTTGTATTTATCTTTCTTTTCGTATGGCAGGTATTGTCTCTTGTACATGTGCAATACAGCAGAATGCCCTATAAATACTTCAGTAGGTTTAAATGCTTCGAAGAAGAGTAAAATCTATAATGTCAACAACAGACACACAATCCTCATAAGAATATGGCAAAATGCTTCACAAATATGCTTCAAATGAAAGCAATCTTGCGTCCCTATCTAGGAAGCCCGCATGGCCTGAGATCTAATATGACATTTTCTCAAATTTCCTCCCCAAACTTCCTTTCTCTTCCTAACTTTTGTAGCCTCGTCTATTTTTCACATGTGACTTTTTGTCAGGTCTTCACTTAAAAGTCTCTTCCGCAAAAGGAACAGAGGATACTCTCAATCATCCTAAAATTGGTTACTTCCAATTTTCTCAATATTCCCCCCAAAGTGGTTTTTCTTTCAGATAATTACAATGTTTTCAATTTTTGTCTATTTGTATGTTATATATGTACCCACAGAATGTATATTCCTTAAGCACAGGGAGAACAATTTTGGTCTGCTTGGGTTTTTATGCCAATGCAGATCCAATATTTGGTAAAAGTCTGGCAGCAGTTGAGGTAGTAATGACATAAGAAAGACAGATTATAAAACTATAGAGGGGAAGAATAAAAGTTCAGTGGATTAGTCAAAGGGGAAGGAAGGAATAGAAATCCCAGTGAATCTCAATATTGTGTACATCCACAAGACTGGGATCCTAATTAGAATAAGATATATTCATGTTTGTATAATATATAAAAATAGATTCTGCTGTCATGTATAACTAAAAAGAACAAATAATAAATAAATAAATACAATTTTAGGAGAAGAATAATAACGTTGTTTAATGATAAACATAACAATTCTAATAGCTAACATTTTCAGAATTCTTTATCCTAGGAACTATGTAATGGCATTTGCATTCTCTTATTTAGTGGTTAAAACATGCCTTGGCAGTAAATGCCACTACTATTTAAGGTTACCATAGGAAGAGTTCAGGCTTGGAGAGATTAAGGAACTTTTTCTGGTCAGAAAATTAATTTTGTTGGTGTCAGGATTAAAACCCTGGGCATTCTACTTCAGGATCCACACAAAACAACTTGGTAAAAGGATATGTCAAAGAGTAGAAGGAAGATGGAGAGAAGGATGGATGGGATGAAGGAATGAAAGAAAGATGTTAGTGTTGTAGTGAGCACATTAATTCTTCATGATATCTAACTTTCATAGAGTCCCCAAGGGTGGACAGAGAATCACAAAGCTATTATGGTCAGCTGGTCTTAAACCCAGGATTGGGATGGAGACCTTTGGATTTTATATATGTCCTTACTAAATCATTCTCCAGAGGTCTTGTTTCATCTTGTGAAACCATGCATGTAGGGGGAAGTATGAAGAATTGGAGGTCTATAGAAAAGAATTATATATTAGTTGTCTCAATGAATCCTCACACCTTGCAAATTTTCAATTTGACAAGTGGGGAAAATGAAACTGAATGAAGCTATGTAACTAGTTAAACTTTAACCAGCTAGCAAAATGTAGAATCAACATTTGGTCCCAGTATGCATTTCTTTAATGCACATAGTTTTGTCATTGTTGTTGTTAAACTCATTATATTTTATGGAGCTGATTGTACAAGTAGTTTTAATGGAAAGGAGAAGTCACTTGCTAATATTCCCATTTGGATAGTTTTAATGACAATACTATAAACTCTGAAGAGCTGAAATACATTGATTTTGAGAATGACAATTCTCTTTGGACTTGTGATATCTGAAACTTCAGGAGCTGCTATGGAATCATAGTGATTCTCTGCTGGCCTCATCCTCAAGAGCCAGTCTTTTTCTGGAACTAACAAATTCATCTAAATGATATAGTGTAGTTTCCCTTTGAACACATTCATTCCAAAAAACATTCCATTCTTTATTTTAACAACTATATATTTATACATGAAAAATAAATGAAGAAGCATTTGAGAGAAGACTTATAAAAGTAGAAATATATAAGCACATGCTTGCAAATGTGGAAATTTGACTGACATCTCTAAAATCTCTCTATAACTATGATCCTACAATATTAGGAAATGGCTATATGATGCCTAAGCTAAATAATGTATTATTTTTTAGTAGTTCACATGGCATTGACCATAAGTTAATTAAATACTTACACTATGAACTATTGTAGTAGTTTGAGTATATTTAATGATGTATAAAAGGAAACAGCATGTGCTAAACATATGTGGGTCCTCATGTAAGGATTGCCTCAGACAAGCACACACAAAAGGGTGGGGAATAGCCAAGAGTGGAAAACACAGTGAAATATATGATTTCTTCTTTGTTGCATAATCTTAAACTATCACATATAGTAAACATGCTTGAAGTTTTGCCCCAATCCAATAAGAGATTCTATCTTGGCCCATTTCAATATGAAACAAAGAACAAAGATTAAACAATATTTCTATCATTATCCAGTTATGAAAATTGGATATATCATATTTCATCACTGCACTGCATTTTCCTGATCTACCAAATGGAACAATGATATTACTTCCCAAATGAGATTATGTCAGAAGAGGTGAATGAATTACAGTCCATGAACTTCCCAGAGACAGAGGTGAAACCTCTCTTGGGAATTTCTCCTTTCAAAAGCACCAAGAAAACCACCCACTTGTATAGTGTTGCCCTGTTCAAAGGGAAATTCCATACTTGCCATGGAGTTTATCAGTTCGTGGCATAAGGTTCAAAAGCCAGCTGTCCAGGGTTGGAGAATTGTGGGTACAAGCTGTTTACTGTAATTGGGCTGTTTAAACTTTTGACCTCAGTTCTGTTTTAAAGTAACTTTCTTACAGTGAATCCCTTTGATGTGGAAACCTATATAATAAATGTACAGAGCCTGCTCCTGGCCAGTCTGTCTCCCATCAGGAGTTTGGTTGGTCCACTGAGTCCAGCTTTCTCTATATTTGTATCTATTTGTCGTTTTTTTTTCCAATCCTCTCATTGCCCCCTTTGGGAAACTGAATAAATGTTGCACAGGAAGTGGCAAGATTGGTTCATAATAATCAATTAATAAAAGAGTTTATTAAAAGTATTTTATATTTTTTCCTTTGAAACCCTATTACACTCTGTGGCATGGCCACAGTTTTGCTTATCATTGTAAAAAATATCTTGAGGCTGTCAATGAGTACTCAGTGCAGCTTTACATAGCACAACAGGTGGCATCAGAATCAGCAAGACAGCTTGTTTGAAAGGCATTCCTGTGCTGCCCACTCAATTTTCTGATCAGGTGTGGTGAAGCTAAGCAATTTTGTTTTCTTACAATTTTTTTAAGTGATGCTGATACTACTGGTCTGGAGACTGCAGATTGAAGACCACTTACATATACCAAGAAATTAAATTGATATTGGAGTCAAAGATTCTAGTATTAAAACCTCTCTATGGAATTGGAGCAAATTTTTGCCACACACACACACACATCAGATACAGCAATAATCTTCAGGATATATATAAAGAACTAAAAAAAACTTAACACCAAAAAAAAAAAAAGAAAGCCCAAAACCAAATAATTCATTCAATAAATGAGCTAAAGAGTTGAACAGACACTTTGTGGAAGAAGATATACAATTGATCAACAAATAAATGAAAAAAATGTTCAACATCTCTAGTAATTAGAGAAATGAAAATCAAAACTACTCTTAAGATTTCATCTCACACCAGTCAGAATGGCAGCTATTAAGAATACAAAAAACAATAAGTGTTGATGAGGATATGGGAGAAAGGGATACTCATACATTGCTGATGGTACTGCAAATTGCTGCAACCAATATGGAAAGTGGTATGGAGATTCCTCAGAAAACTTAGAATGGAACCACCATTTGACCCAGCTATTCCACTACTCAGTCTATACCCAAAGTACTTAAAATCAGCATACTACAATGACACAGCCACATCAATGGTTATAGCAACTCAATTCACAAAAGCTAAAGTGTGGAACCAACCTACATGCCCTTCAATAGATGAATGGATAAAGAAACTGTGGTATATATACACAATGGAATATTACTCAGCATTCAAAGACAATAAAATCATGGCATTTTCAGGTAAATGGAAGGAGTTGGAGAATATCATGCTAAGTTAAGTAAGCCAATCCCCAAAAAACTAAATCCAAATATTCTCTCTGATAAGTGGATGTTGATCCATAATGGGGTGAGAGGGATGGGAAAAATGGAGGAACTGTGATTGGACAAAGGGGAGGAAGAGAAGGGTGGGAGAATGGGGACAGGAAAGATGGTGGAATGAGATGGACATTATTAGCCTAGATACATGTATGACTGCACATATGGTGTGACACTACATGGTGTACAGAGAAATGAAAAGTTGTGCTGCAATTGTGTGCAATGAATAAAATGCATTCTGTTGTCATATATACCTAATTAGAATAAATAAATACATTTTAAAAAGCATTATGACATTTAATCAAGTAATTAAGCATACATTCTAGCAATTCCACTCCTAGATATATATCCAAAATAGCTGAAAACAAATACTCAAAAATGTATATAACACGGGCTGGGATTGTGGCTCAGAAGGAGGGCGCTCACCTCGCATGCGTGGGGTGCTGGGTTCAATCCTCAGTACCACATGAAAAAAAAAATGAAGATATTGTGTCCAACTATAACTAAAAAATAAATATTTAAAAAATATATATTTGTTCATAGTATATTAGTACGAATTATATATAGTAGTACATACTTGTTCATATTATAGTAGTATGAATCACAATTACCAAAAGATATAAATAGCCCAATGTCCACCAATAGGTAAATGAATAAATACATTGTGGTATGTACATATATTGAATATTATTCAGCAATAAAATAAATGAAGTAATGATGTGTATTGCAATATGGACAAATCATTGAAACATTATGCTAACTTAAGGAATCTAGATACAACCTGTCATATATTGTGTTATTCCATAAATTTAAAAATATCTAGAATAAACATCATTAGTACAAAAAAACACTCACTGTAGAACTTGATAGCATTTTTAAATTTTGCAAGTGATGAAATTCCCTTCGAGTACCACTTTTCTCCTTCAGGTAAAGAAGATGATTATTCAGCATTAGATTCACTTTTCTCTGAATCCCAGTGAATTAGCTATGCTTTCTCTGGCCCTAAGATCCAGTTGTGTGGGATACATGAGAGTAACAGCAGTAGCTGGAGAGGACCTTATTCCTCGTATGACTTTTTACTCATTGTTGATATTTAAGTAGAAGTTCTACTTATACTAGCTGATCAGCACAAATCCCTGCTCTCTTCTAACAATCTTCCAGTCCAGGATCTTTACCTCATTCATGCTTCTCTTTTTATTTAGATTTAATTCTCAACATGATCGTAACTCAAAATCTGTGCCCCGCTCAGGAGCTACATTCCACATGGAGCTATGCAAGGTACTGTGCTTTGGTGAATGTCACATGTCTTGAAAAATATAGAGTCTGGTAAATTCAAGAGAAAAGTTTAAGTAAATGAATGTGACTGTTATCTATATGATGATATTTGATGTACAGAGAATTTTTGAAAAACCAAGAAAACTTTCAATAAAAATAGGATAATGCCATTAAGCACGGACACTTAGAAGGAAATTACATCATGTTAGAAACTAGAAGGAAAGATACTGCATTCCTCCTTGCCCTGTACTACTAATTACTGCAATTGTTAATCACTCACAGAGATTTAAAATCACCTATAAAACTTTTGAAAAAATAACTTGTTTTATAGCTGAAATAACCTGCAAGTATTCTGAGACAGTTTAAGAATTACTTAAGATTATTTAGATTATAGACATCATAATCTCTTTATCTTCCATCAAAACGAAACAGTTTCAGCTTAGAGATCTCATAGTTTTAAAGTCACCATTTCACTGTGTACTTATGACACTGCAAAAAATTATATGATTGTATATAGCAGGTATTTTAATTTTAAACATTTTTTGCAAAACTCCTTAACTAACATATGAAAAGATAGACTTTGCTTTGTGTTTGAAGCCATTTTATTAAAGAAAATTTACATAAAAATATAAATAAATAAATTTCCCTGTTTTGGGTTTTCATTTGTTCCCACTATTATCAATATCTTACAAAAGAACCTAGTATAATTCTAGCTGCTCACCCAAAAAAGTTTGGAGATGGTGATATCCAGGGAAGTTAGACAGATGTCAACAAAGAAAAAAGACTATATCTTCAAAGAACTGGCAGGAAATGTATTATCAAATTAATTGTTTCTAAGGTTCCAGTGCCTTAAGACCTGTACAAAATCCAGACCTAAAATCAATGTGCTTCTGGAAAACTAAAAGTGACAAGGCAAAGTCTAGACAGCGAATCAGTGCTGAAAACAGGGGTACACCATTACTTTCATTTTGCTGACACACATCCTGTACCGTTCATCAACATTATTCTGTTCTTCTCTAGCCTAACCTTTTGCTGACAGTAAACATGACTTGACAGAGGGTCCGACACAGAAATTACATGATCTTTAACCTTTTTGTAATTCGTGACAGGTTTGGGACACATCTGGACTAATCCATCAGGGAGGAAAAATTATCTTTGTAATTACAATATGACAGTTATCTTTAGGAAGAAACAGTTAAGTAGTGCTTATGCATAGTCCCTTCTAGTTAAATCTACATAAACAGAAAACTAATAAAGAAGCTCATTTGCTTAAAGTAAAAGGAATTATTTCTGTCAAATGAAAGGAAGAAGAGCCCAGCTTACATTTTTAAAAATTTTATGTGGCATCAACTGGAAAAATTATAAATTGGTTCTTATGGCTCTATTACTGTATATACATATGTACATAACTGAGAAAGCAGAAACCGAAAGCATCTGTGAAATTTAGGCATTTGCAAGTATATATTGATATAAGTAGATGTTGTAAATATATCTGTAGGTTAAAATGTCCTTATAAATGAGAAGTATTTTAAACTATTTATTCTTGTTAAAACATTTATCCAATAGAAATGCATGTCTAAACACTGATGTATCGATCATCTAGCTATGAAATGAAAGGAGATAAATATAATCAAATGTAAGTATTGAGAATTATACTCTGGGGCAGAAAACAGGTGTTTTCTAATTTATCTTATTTTTGTTCTTTTTAAAAATGGGATAATTGGATTACAGTAATTATATTCTATATTGAACAGTTGTCAAAATCCAACTCAATAATTTCTTAACAAATGTAGGAAAATAAGGCATTTTACTTCTGTCAAGCCCTATGTATATTTAAATGTATTATTCATGTTGGCAAATAGATTTGCACATCAATTACCTACACAAGGAAACAAAAATTTCTCTATATTGTCATCCCCTTCCCATTTTTCCTCACTATTTCAGGTGATGAAACAAATAGCTCACAGTCTCTACTATCTTGTATCCTAGGATAATTGAAATCCCTCTATTTCCCTTAATAGTATAAAGTACCTACAATTATGTTTACAATAACAATTTTAGTATCACCTTGGGTAGTGAGTAGAGATTATACATGAATCACGTGGCAATTTTTCACTCAGTAAGTGCAAGATAGAATATCCCTAATGTGTAGAATCCTTATAGAGATGTTCTGCCTAACTTATAAAAATGTTAGCCACAATTATTTCCTATAGCTTATATATACAAATTTTTGTATTACTGACTATGGCAGAATTAATAGGGATCTTTTAAAACTATACTGACTAAATGACTAAGATATATGTCATAAATTTCCACTATGTTCCTGGGATGCTATATATCTACCTATAGCTTAGATGTATGTAACTATGTGCTTCAGCTTCTTTCCTCAAGAGGATTTTAAAGCTGTATTTTATAAATAAATGTTTTAGACCTAGGATTGCATCTCTCAGTTTCAAATGAAGGCTTTGTTTTGATTTTGAAATTCCTTTAACATTAAAAACTTGTAAACTATTAGTTTAGGAAACACAGAGATTTCTGAACTAAAACTCAATTATTAAACTTTTCTAAGACATTTTATTTAGAATTACTATAACATGAATTTGTGAAATAATATACCAACTTTTAAAGTCAAAATGAATTCATAATTGTTTTCCTCAAGTTGTTGACTTCTATGATACAATGAATCCTTTTTTTTTTTTTTTAGCTAAAAATTCAGTTTAGAAATCAGCATCAATTGCTTTCAGTAATGGAATATTTTCATTTGTAAAAATATCCTTGAGAAATTTTCTTAAGAATCTGTGGGTTCTCTGCATAGGAGAGGTGCAGTATAAAGCAACAGGATTATTGAACGCCTATTTCTAGAAATAGCAACATGTGACAAGCAAATTCTGGCATTTATCCTAGAATTTATCCTGAGCACTTTGAAGAAAAAAAATGCAGCTGTATTCAGACTCTCATGGTAGGTTATAGTATATGCAGTAAGGCCAGAGACTGGCTGGAGATTTTGCATTTATTGGCCCTTTGATGATAATAGTAGTGTCAGTTTAAAGAAATCTTACAGTCTCTATAAGTGTTAACCAACCTGAAGACCTGATAACACTACAGTAAATTTCATAGGTCCTGGGACATTTCTCTTGGGTTTACCTTTTTAAACCTAGTTCCAAATTGTACATAGAGTTAGCAAAGGTAAATGGAAAGAAGGTTATATTTGATATCTCAATAATCCCCTCCTCTGTGATTGCTATTAGATACTTTGAGTCACTCCAAATAAACAGAATCCTAGGTAAAGCTGGCATCCTTACCAAGAAGCTGTATCTCCATGATAGCCCTCCAGACCTACATCCTCCTTCACAGAAATTCTGAAGCTTTCAAAAATGGTATGTTGTAGATGGTCAAGAAATTTTTGTTGACTACATAAGAATGTCTGTCAGTGAATGGGTAAGGTGTGGAGATGATGAGCCAGACTTCAGGTTTCTTATTTAAAAATTGTCTTTAAATATCAGATTTTTTTCCAAGTTAGGATAATGGTAAGGCACTTATAAATATTTTAACAAATGGTGTGCAATCCTATGTGAGAGTGATCAGCTTAGCCATCTGAGCCGAATTCTAGAGACAAGCTACCACAGCAATATTCAAAATCTCTTTTCAAGTAAATACCATTAACAAATAAAATCAAAACAGGGTTGTCCTCAAGAATTTTCAAAAGCTTTGGAAATGTCGTAGTTACCTAAAAGTAGATTTTAAAAAATGAGAATTGCTGAGTTAAATGATAAAATAATGGACAGGGATATATAAAACAGGAAGACAACAACATTTCATAGGACATAAGCCAAGTAACTGAACATTTTTGAAGTTTTCTGTTAATGGCAATCAGCACAGCAGGAAGAGCCAACAAATTATATGAGAATCCTAGAACGAAATCTTCTGTAGATCCCATAAGATATTTAGCTGCTACTATAGCTATTTAATAGAATATACCTCATTGAATATTCTATCAAAGCACATTTAGTGTGACCACACAAGTGGTCAAAGAAGAAAAGAATATGTGATAATTAGGCAAGGCTTAAGTTGTTGACCATCGACATAATTTAACTTATCAAAGACATTTTCTTATTTTATTCTCTGAGAGAATATTCAAAACCTGGAGATTTATCAAATGAATGAGATGCAATCTCAAAAAAAATTGACGTGTCATACTTTCAATACTAAGCTAGTCATAGAAATTTCCAGAATTTTCTTTTGGAATGGACCAAGGAAAAGTCTAATATAAACTGTCAGAGATTAGCGATTTAGGTTCTTGGAATCACCATGTGATTCACGATCAATTTTGTTGGTTAAATTGCAATTTCTCTTTGGAGGTTTAAATCTCTTCTGGATTAATGCTTCTAATAAACAGATGGCAATAATCTTGCAGCTTGATCTCTTGAGGATCCAAATAGATCATTTGTACACTGTAGAAGAAGGAAGTCATGAAGAAATTGTATACTCTAGTTCTTGATTGAGAGAAGTAGAAAAGCCTCTGTAAATCACTGATGTAAGATAGACCTTGCATGCTGTTGATTTTCCCAGACAAGCCAACTAAATATTGACTATTTCTATCTATAGGGACAGTAGAAGGAATAGGGTAAGTACACAACAGTGAAGTAGATGGCTTTTGGTATCCCTGAGAACAAACTGATATTTGAGTTGGAGATCCCTGGGAAATAGTGAATCACAAATTTGCTTACAACACTAAAATGTTATACAAATCTATATCTATGGACATTCATTTGTTTTTTCTACAAGAATTACATGGGTATTATTGGGACAGTACAAGGAATAAAATAGTTACTTTTGTGTAGGTGTGCCTTGGGGATTGAACCCAGGGCCTTGCACATGATAAGCACACACTATACTACTGAGCTCCATCCCTAGATCAAAAAGGATTACTTTTTGATAGACATTTTCCAATAGAATCAGGCATTATCTTGCTTTGACCTTCAAGGCATTTTAGACAAGATTGGGCAAAGATTTTAATGAATCTTTTACTACTTACATGGGATTAGTCCCTAATATTTTGATGATATCAGTAGGTTAGTTGGTTCACAGAATACAAGGGACTTCAAGTCACACTGACGTTTGATTGAGTATACAAAATGAAAACCAAAAGATCCACTTGAACTATCAGTGCTTGAGGCAGGTGTCACATAAGAGAGATTCTTGGTAGTTTAGTACAGTCCATCTGAAGAAAACTTGTTTTATAGTAAAATTTAAAAGGAATCTGTCAATAATAAGCTTGTTTGGATGTTATCACAATGGTGGCGTAAAAGTTGGCTTATGAGAGGATGAAAGTAGTTGCACATTAGTGAAGGGGAGAGTTTGAGAGTTACTTGAAAGTTCAAACGTTCCAGTAATCAGAAAATTTGTAAGAGAGAGAGAAAAATAGAGGTAGTACTCAGAGTTGACAGACTAGCTATTTAGAAAGCTTTGCTTCTGCTCTTTGTTATGAAAGATTATTCTCTTCTATGGTTCAACAGAATCCTAAGAAATTGATAAAATCTTGCTTGGAACCCCTTTAATACCATGAGAGACTTTGTTTATTGTTGTTAAGATGGGAAAATTAATTTTCCTGTTGCTCTTTTGCCTAAAAAAAACCCAGTAATATCTTGTAAAATGGGCACTTTTTATTGTTTCTTTTACCTGTGATAGATCTTATTTATCTGTTTTATTTTTAAATCCAAAAGTTTAGTTTGCAGTTGTCAAACTTTTCCTTTTTCTCTTCCTCCTCTTCTTCCTTCTTTTCCCTCTGTGTTCCTTTTTTCCTGTTTAAATAGTATTAAAAGTATTCAACCAAAGGTCAAAGTTGTGTAATCGAGTGATCTGCCATCTAGTCTTTCCTTAACATACAAAATCTGTAATTTCTGGTTTTAGGTCATCTACAAAAACATTGGAGAGGGTAGTGGAAATGTCAGCAGTCAGGCCTAATGGTGAATGTTGTCTAATGACACTAATCTATCTCTGAATTCTCTCATGGTTTCACTATTTACTCTTTGCAAGTGTGCACCAAGGTCCAGTTTACTTGTCAATATCTGAAATATATTTTTCAAAGTAGATTTTTGCAACTTACATTTCCATTTCAATTTAGTTTATTGCATGACTCTTTAAGTCCTTCTTATAGTTCTTCTACTAGCCTTTTCCAAGGAAACTGTTTCATTTTCTGGTGTTACCCAAGATGCACTAATTGATAGGAGTTAGGGAGGCTTAGTGTCTAAATATGTCAATAAAACTTTTTTTTTTTCCTTTCTATCCTGGGATCTGGGAAATCGTTAACAGTTTCATAGAGACATACACATGATTGGGGTTTAAGTCCATGAGCCAGGCATTGTTTGCACTAGCTGCTTAAATTTTTAATGCATGTTTCAGCAGAAAGAATGAGTAAAAAATAAATGCTTAGAGGAAGAGCTTGTAAGGCAAAGGTGGGATACAAATAAGAAAAGTAGAAGCGAATTTTCCCCTTTTCTCTTCACTCTCTAGGCAGTCATTAGGAAATCCATATTGCAGTACAGAGAGTATTTGAAAGCCTTCTCATACCAATTAAGGGATGCATACAACTGAATAGTCAGAATTTCATTCCTATATGTTATAAGACTCCTTCCAAATGAGTATTTTCGTTCTTGTTTAAAAGTTCCAAAGTGTCCACTGTAATGTGAAATTGCCTTTCACCAAAGTGATATTATCCTGACTAGTGAGAGTTATGCTAGAATTATAAAAATAGAAGTCACAGTTGTCCTAATGAACACAAAGGCAAGAAAGACAATAGTTCTTAAAGGGTTTTGATAAGTTGACACAGGGGCTAAGTTTGTTTCAAGTACAGTAGTACAATGATATCTTCTGAACAAGGAACTGGCTCCATAATGAACTGGGCTAAATATATATCATCTCACTGACTTCCTTTTATAGAAAAAAAATGGCTTAAAAGACTCTTTGGTCAGATACACTATGAGATAGATGTTAAAATTAACTTTTACTAGGTAAAAAATTATAATCTAATGAAGAGTTGAAAGCCTAAAGGTAAAAACATTTTGTTACAGGACGAAGACTTTGCTGAATTCACTTATTAGTTCTTATAGTTCTTCCTTTTAGTGGATCCTTTGGAGTATTTTATATATAAAATCATATCATCTGCAAACAGTGACATTTTGACTTCTCATTTTTCAATTTGACTGCCCCATCTTTTTCTTGACTGATTGCTCTAGTTAAGACTTTCAGCACTACGTTAAATAAAATTGGTGAAAGTGAGCATTCTTGTCTTGTTTCAGATCTTAGATAAAAGATCTCAATTCTTCTCCTTTCTCTGTAATGATAGACATTGGCTCATTGCAAATGACCTATATTATGTTGAGTTGTGTTCCTTCTGTACTTAGTTTGTTTAGGGTTTTTATCATGAAGAAATTCTGAATTTCATCAAATGTCTTTTCTGTAGCTAGTAAGATGATAATAAGGTTTTTGTCTTTCATTCTGTTCATGTGATGTAACACATTTATTAATTTGTCTGTGCTGAACCATCCTTGTATCCCTGAGATGAATCCAACTTGACCATGGTGAGTAACTGTTTTAGTTTGCTGATGAATTGGGCTTGCTATTATTGTGTGGAAGATGTTTCCATCTATGTTCATCAAGGATATGCCTATAATTTTCTTTTCTTTTTTCATATATTTTTTATACTCTGGATATTAGGGCTCTATCTGAAGTGTGAGGAGTAAAGATTTGTTCCCAGGGTGTAGGCTCCCTATTTACCTCTCTTATTGTTTCTTTTGCTGAGAAAAAACTTTTTAGTTTGAGTAAGTCCCATTTGTTGATTCTAGTTATTAACTTTTGTGCTATGGGTGTCCTATTGAGGAATTTGGAGCCCAACCCCACCGACTGTAGATCGTAGCCAACTTTTTCTTCTATCAGACTGCGCGTCTCTGATTTGATATCAAGCTCCTTGATCCATTTTGAATTCACTTTTGTGCATGGCGAGAGAAAGGGATTCAGTTTCATTTTGTTGCATATGGATTTCCAGTTTTCCCAGCACCATTTGTTGAAGATGCTATCCTTCCTCCATTGCATGCTTTTAGACCCTTTATCAAATATAAGATAGTTGTAGTTTTGTGGATTGGTTTCTGTGTCCTCTATTCTGTACCATTGGTCCACCCGCCTGTTTTAGTACCAGTACCATGCTGTTTTTGTTACTATTGCTCTGTAGTATAGTTTGAAGTCTGGTATCGCTATACTGCCTGATTCACACTTCCTGCTTAGCATTGTTTTTGCTATTCGGGGTCTTTTATTTTTCCATATGAATTTCATGATTGCTTTCTCTATTTCTACAAGAAATGCTGTTGGGATTTTGATTGGCATTGCATTAAACCTATAGAGAACTTTTGGTAATATCACCATTTTGATGATGTTAGTTCTGCCTATCCATGAACAGGGTATATTTTTCCATCTTCTAAGATCTTCTTCTATTTCTCTCTTTAGGGTTCTGTAGTTTTCATTGTATAAGTCTTTCACCTCTTTTGTTAGGTTGATTCCCAAGTATTTTATTTTTTTGAAGATATTGTGAAGGGAGTGGTTGTCCTCATTTCCATTTCAGAGGATTTGTCGCTGATATACAGGAATGCCTTTGATTTATGCGTGTTGATTTTATATCCTGCCACTTTGCTGAATTCATTTATTAGCTCTAATAGTTTCTTTGTAGAGCCTTTTGGGTCTGCTAGGTATAGAATCATATCATCTGCAAATAGTGATAATTTAAGTTCTTCTTTTCCTATTTTTATGCCTTTAATTTCTTTCGTCTGTCTAATTGCTCTGGCCAGTGTTTCGAGAACTATGTTGAACAGAAGTGGAGAGAGAGGGCATCCCTGTCTAGTTCCAGATTTTAGAGGGAATGCCTTCAGTTTTTCTCCATTCAGAATGATGCTAGCCTGAGGCTTAGCATAGATTGCTTTTACAATATTGAGGTATGTTCCTGTTATCCCTAGTTTTTCTAGAGTTTTGAACATAAAGGGATGCTGTACTTTGTCAAATGCTTTTTCCGCATCTATCGAGATGATCATATGGTTCTTATTTTTAAGTCTATTGATGTGGTGAATAACATTTATTGATTTCCATATATTGAACCAGCCTTGCATCCCAGGGATGAATCCTACTTGATCATGGTGTACAATTTTTTTGATATGTTTTTGTATCCGATTCGCCAGAATTTTATTGAGGATTTTTGCATCTAGGTTCATTAGAGATATTGGTCTGTAGTTTTCTTTCTTTGAAATGTCTTTGTCTGGTTTAGGTATCAGGGTGATGTTGGCCTCATAGAATGAATTTGGAAGTTCTCCCTCCTTTTCTATTTCCTGAAGTAGCTTGAAAAGTATTGGAAATCAGTTCCTGTGCTGATATTTTGTAATGTTGGGCCTACCCTTTTTTCTGGTATGTGTAGGGTTTCTGGTATAATACCAGGGGCTTGATACACTTTAACTTGAATTTTGTGCAGGGTGAGAGATAAGGGTTTAAGTTCATTCTACTATATATGGATTTTCAGTTTCCCCAGCACTACTTGTGAAAAGGCTAGCTTTTCTACACTGTATGTTATTGGTGCCTTTGTCTATTATGAGGAAACTTTGTTTTTGTGGGTTTGTCTTGTATCTTCTATTCTGTTCCATTGGTCTTATTGCCTATTTTGGTGCATATACCATGCTGTTTTTGGTACTATAGCTCTATAGTATAATTTGAAGTCTGGTATTGTGATACCTGTTCCTTTGCTTTTCTCATTAAGTATTGCTTTGGCTATTCTGGACTCTTGTTTTTCCAGATGAATTTCATGAGCACAAGAAGTAAAATCAATAATCAATAAATGGGATGGCATCAAACTAAAAAGCTTCTTCAAACCTAAGGAAACAATCAAGAGCCTGAAGAGTGAGCCTCCAGAATGGGAGAAAATCTTTGCCATCTGCACCTCAGCTAGAGTATTAATATTCAGAATATATAAAGAATTCAAAAAATGGAACACCAAAATATCCTCCCAAATATCTCAATTGATAAATGAGCAAATGAAATGAGCAGATATTTTACAGAAGAAAAAATACAAAAGGCCAACAAATACATGAAAGAAAAAGTTCCACAGCTTTAGCAATTAAAGAAATGCAAATTAAAACTACACTGAGATTCCAACTCACTCCAGTCAGATGGTAATTATCAAGAATACAAGTAAAAGTTACTGTTGTTGAAGATGTGAGAAAAAAGTTTCACTCATATAGTCTTTTTCTTTTAAAGAATTTTTTAATATTTATTTTTTAGTGTTTAGCGGACACGACATCTTTGTTTGTATTGTATGTGGTGCTGAGGGTCCAACCCAGGCCACATGAATGCCAGGCAAGTGCGCTACCGCTTGAGCCACATCCCCAGCCCACTCATATATTCTTGATAGGACTGAAAATGGGTGCAATCTCTCTGGAAAACAGTATGGAGATGCCTCAGAAAACTTGTAATGGAACCACCATTTGACCCACTCCTCAGGATATTTCCAAAGAAGTTAAAATCAGCATACTAACTTGACACAGCTACACCTATGTTTATAGCAGCTCACTTCACAATAGCTAAGCTATGAAATCAACCTGGCTGCCCTTCAACAGATGAATGAATAAATAAGTTGTGGTATATATACACAATGGAGTATTACTCTTCCAGAAAGATGTCTGACATTTTCCAGCAAATGGATGGATCTGGAGACTGTCATGCTAAGTGAAGTAAGCCAGTCCTCAAAAACCCAAAGGAGGAGTGCTTTATATTATAGGTGGAAGCTAACCCACAATAAGGGGCAGGTGGCAACGGGAAGAATAGAAGTGCAATATATTATACAATGGGGAATTAAAGGAATGGAGGGGGGATACATCAAAGAAAGACAGTGGAATGAATCTGACATAGTTTTTTCCCTTGTAAATATATGAAAACATCACAGTAAATCCTACCACCATATACATTCATAAGATTGGGGCTCTAACTAGAATAAGATATATTGCATGCTTGTATACTTACATCAAAATGGATTCTACTGTCATGTATAAATAAAAACAAACAATAACAAAACAAAACAGAATTAAGAAATACTATAGGATTAAAAAATCATGTGAAAAGCAATAGTATCATTGTATCCAATTTTAAATAATCTGAAATAGAAATCAAGAGTACAGTCCCATTTACAATAGCTATAAAAAATCAAATACTTTGGAATCAATTTAACCAAAGGGTGAAATTTTCTAAATGTAAATTACAAATGTTGATGAGATAAATTGAAAAAAACAAAATAATGGAAATATAAGTTAATAGATTGGAAGGATTAATACTTTCAATGTCAATGCTTCCTAAATAAATCTAAAATTTGAGTGCAATCATCTTCAAAATATCAATGAACCTTTTTCACAGAATTAGGTAAAAACATCCTAAAATGTATAAGAAAGCAAAAAGAACTGTAAATACCTAAAGCCATATTGATTTCACTACCCTACTTTGAAATTTGCTATATATCTGTGGTAATCAGAACAGCCCTGTATTGAGATAAAAAAGGTGTAAGACAAATAGAACAGGCTAGAAAGACCAGAAGAAAACATATTGACAGCCAAGTGATTTTTAACAATTGTGCTAAAAACATACATTATTGAGGCAATAGATATTTTTAACTTGTTTAAAATATTATGCAATGTGCACATGTATCAAAATATTATGTTGCCACACAAATATATGCTGTTTTTATGTATTGGTTAAAATAAATCTAATTTATACTTTTAAAATAACAGTACAGGACTGAATGAAATACTTAGGAGTCCAGATTCACAATAGACTTTTCTTGTGTCTCAGAAAATTTGGCTTTGAATAGATGGATTCTGAGATAGTGTTAGTTGGTCATATTATTACTCGGTTGAATGTATTGGTCTGCAGTAAAAAGTGAATCAGATGAATTTCGGTGAATTTCTTCTTCTTGTGTTGAAGCCTACCAGCCACACATGACCAGGAACACACCTGTAGTCAAAATCTGCTGCATCAAGAGAGGAGGCACCCATGAGGAATGTTAGGAATCACTTAGTGTGGTGAAGGAAAGTTCTTTTTAGATTTGAGCTTGTGCTGGAAGATGCAGTAGTTTGGGGAAGCAAAAGCCAGATTTTCAAGTGAATGGTTTCAAGTGAGGATAATACAATGTTTGGGTATTTTAAAATATATATACAAAACAACCAATATTGCCCTCAGAAGATAAAAAAAATAAACTGTAGCAAATCTGAACAATATAATGTTACTCAGTGCAGAAAAGAAATGAGTTATCAAGCCATGTAAAGACAGAAAGCAAACCTGAATGCATATTACTAAATGAATGCCAATCTGAAGAGGCTATATGTTGTAGAATTCTAACTATATGACATTCTGGAAAAGACAAATCTATGGAAACAATGAAAATATTAGTAGATTTAGTGTTTAAGGGTGAGAGGGAAATAGGCAGAATACAAAGAATTTTAGGGTAGTGAAAATACTCTGAAGGATACTACACTGTGAATGCATGCATGTCATTATACATTTTTCCCATCTAAGAATATAACACAACAAAAAGTAAACTCTAATGTAAACTATGTGATTATGATATGTCTTATATACTTCATCAAGTGTATTAACTGTCTTACTCTGGTGGGGTTTCTGACAAAAAAAGATGTGGCTTAGTAGTTAAGCACCCCTGAGTTCAACATAAATAAATAGATAAATAAATAAATAAATAGGGAGAAGGCTACATAAGAAATCTGTTCCTTCTGCTCAATTTTGCTGTGAACCATAAAAAAAGGAAGAACCTCTTCACTTTCTTTTAAATTTATTTTTGTCCTTTTTAGTTATACATAACAATAGAATGTATTTTGACATATTATATGTACATGGAGTATAAAATCACCTTCTTGTAGTTGTGCATGAAGAAGCTCTTCTAAAAAATAAAATCCAACTGGGTTCAGTGGCACACACCTGTAATCCCAGATACTCAGAAGGCCCAGACAGGAGGACTACAGGACCCTATCTCAAAATAAAATATTTTTTTAAAAAACTGGAAACATAACACAGTGGTACAGCATCCCTGGATTCAATTGCCACTACTGCCAAGAAAAATAATAATAATAATAAAATTTTAAAAATTACAATAAATATAAAATTAAGACTTTTTAAAAAAGTTCAAAATTTATATTCAGAGGATTGGGAAGATTGAAAAGAAAGTAGACTTTTCATGGAAAAAATAAGAAATTATTTATTTTAATGAAAGGAGGAACAATTTACATATTTTTGTGTAAAATATGTTACAAAGTTTCCTTGGCTTGTGTCAGAAAGAGTAGCCTTCATTTTCATTGTTTATCAGTAAGGTATATATTTCTTAAAAATCACATTGTATTGTCATCCTTCTGCATGGGTATAGATAAAATTTTCATTTATACTGATTTTCTGTTAACATAAACCCTTTATGTAAAATGCAGTATGAAATTGTCTAACACTGGGGCTGGGGTTGTGGCTCAGTGGTAGAATGCTTGCCTAGCATGTGCGGGGCCCTGCTTTCAATCCTCAGCATCACCTAAAAACAAATAAACAAAATAAGGGTATTGTGTCCAACTACAACTAAATAAATAAATATTTTTAAAAAATTGTCTAACACTGAATTTCTCATTACTTATTAATTCCTTTATTTACTCTTACCATGTGCCAAATACTGTGTAACCTTAGAAAACATAATAAACAACAACATAATAACTCTTCTAATGAAGTTTCTGTGCAGGCATTCCAGTGAAAAAGGAAGCAAGCCATCAATAACAAAGCATATTATGGATAATAGCAAGCCTTATGAGGCAAAAAAGAAGGGTAATGTGATAAAGTCTTCAGACTGGGTTTTGGTAGTGGCTTGCTATTTCAAAGGAACAGCAGGGATGGTATTTCTCTGAGTTGGTGATTTTGAGCAATAATCTGAGCAAAGGAGGAGAGTTCGTCTTTGAAGATCTAATGGAATAGATAGTATTGCCAGCAGAAAAGACCAGGATAAAGGTCAGGATGGAGACAGACAGAATAAGATAGGAGTGTTAGGAGATGGAGTCAGGAAGATAAGCAGGCACTAGATCACACAGGGACTTGTAAAGCATGATACAGAGTTTGGCTTTTCTTCATTGTCATGAGGGATTATGGAAGGTCATGAGAGTTTTTGAGAAGTATCTTGACATAATCTGATTTATTTTTCAATAGATGATTCTGTTCACTGTGTGTAAAATTGGCAAGATTTTCTAAGTGAAACCAAGGAAAAGAAGCAGCTGCGGTGAAGAATGTGAGAGATGACAGTGACTCATCAGACATACTTGCCATCTAGGTAAGACTTGAGGCTAGAGTCCCTGGCTGTTGCAGGTGGATTTGGTGTAGCAGATGTAGCAGTTGTACAGAAGAGTCTGGGATAATCCTTGTGTTTTAGGCCAAAGAAGCTGAGTGAATCATGGAGCCATTTCATGATGGGGTTAAACTAGAAAAGAATAGGGAAAATCAAGAGATTTATTTTGGAAGTGCTAAGTCCAAAATGCTTCTTGGACATCTATATGTAGCTACATATAGAGTCAAGCAGGCTTGAGATAGGAGGAGGACCAGAGATATGTGGGAGGCATAGAGGGTGGATGGGAATTAAAGCCATGAACAGAGGAGCTCATATAGGGCACAAATGTAAATAGATACAAAAAGAGAACTAAGTTATGGGGCACTCTGAAAGATAGCAGTCCAGACAAGGAAAAGTTTTCAACAAAGGGCAAACAGTGGAGCATATAGTGAGGTGGAAAATAATCTAGAGATTGTGATTTCCTGAAAGCAAATTGAGACAGTGGTTGTGACTAAGGGCATGATCAAAAGAGTCCAGTGTTCCTCTCTGAGCTGCTGTAAGGAACTTTAAATAGAGATGTTCAAAGTATTGCTTTCTGTGTAAGCAAAACAATACATGCTATATGTAACTCATTTTTCACTTAAATTTGCTAATAGAAACAATACATTAATTAATTCATATGAATTTTATATGGATAAATAAGTTTGATTAGTTGAATTAAGAACTGATGGTTAAAAATAAGAAAAAGTTGTAAAGTCAGATCCCCTTGAATCTTCTCTGTATCAGCCTTCCCATATTGCTTAAAGTCTGTCTATAATTTGCCAAGTGATTTTATATTTTCAATTTAAATAATAGAAAATAAAGTATACTTACAATTAACAAGTTTTAAATTATTTGTTATTTTGTGAAAGTCTTTATTTAAAAGAATCTGAGCCAGGTGTGGTGGCATATGCCTGTAATTCCAGCTGCTTAGGATGCTAAGGCAGGAGGATAGCAAGTTCAAGGCCAGTGTCAGCAACTTAGAGAGACCACTGTCTCAAAATAAAAATAGAAAAAAGAGATGGGGATGTAGCTCAGTGGTTAAGTGATGCTGGATTCAATTCCTGGTATAAAAAAGAAAAGAAAAAAAAAAAAGAAAAGAAAAAGGAAAAAGAAAAAAAAATCTGATATAGGTTAATTCTGAGCTTTATAATTTAACTGTTAGTAATAAGATTTCCTCCCTGAAGTAAGAAAGTATAGGGTATATTCTTGGTCATCATTCTTTGATAACTATCTTCACGTTTTCTTCTTTAAACAATGTGTGATACAATTTTAAGTATTATAGGAAATAAATGACTTGTTCATAATAGAATTTGTAACATTTCCCTTTTAAATGGGGCTACCCAAATGGACAATGGTTATATGATTTAGCAGGAAAGAACCCTGTCTGCCAGTTTCTGATTTGATGTATCCCTCACTTACAACTCAAATATACAACCTAAGTTTTCAAGTCTAAGGAATTTCTGTGGCAAGGAGTTTGTCACTGTTAAATGTAGGCTTATTTCCACCATTCATATTTTTATTTTGTGTCTATATTATAAATAAGCTGAAAGATGCTTTTTCTAACAAAAATGTTTCATGTCAAATTCTCCCAGAACCATTTGGGAATGTCATTGAATAAACTAATAGTAGGCTTCCAAGCCAAGAGTAATTATGTTACATTGCTCTTTTTTGGCAGGGAGCTATTTTTTCCTGTAAATGAGGCACTTTAACATAAGCACACTTTTACACTGTAAAGTGGAGGAGGATTTGATGCAGATCTCTTTTAGGTGAGACACAAGATCATATTTTCCCACTTCTAGATTAATGTAACAAAGTGATCAATCAATCAATTAATCTATCAACTTGCTTTTCTGATAATCACTGTAGAAGATAGCAATTAAAAAATGGAAACACATACCCTTGAAAGCTGGGCTGCTCTTGATGGCTGAGCATTTTGCGACATTTTATATTCAGAAATCACTTTAAAAATCATTCATACTAGTGTTTGCTTTAAGCCAAATGTTGAGGAAATTTATTTCTTTGATTGCCATTTTTAGAGGAGCAAACTGGTACAGGAAGGTTAAACTTGCCCAAATATGGTTAGCAACTTGGTGGTAAAAGTGGAGCTAACAATCTAGTCTGTAGCCCATCTATTTTACCATAGGTCACTGTAATAGATGTGCTTCTTTAATTTCTCATTTCCCCAAAAGAGAAATTTGAAGATATCATTCAAGTTTATGTAGTTGAATTTACATATTGTGATAGTCAAGAAAAATCCATTTTGTAAACTGATATCATTTTAATGCTTATGTATCTATCTAGGAACATCTACCATCTATAGGGGAAAAAAAACTAAGTGCTTTAAATACATATTTCATATACATAAATCTTTTTAACATAGAGTTTGATTTGAAGTCCATAAGTTATCCTCAGGAAACAGACTAATCATGGTTAATGTGCATTGATAGTTTATAACAAAGCATGCAGGATACCAAGCACTTAAGGGACCTCATTTGAATCTTATTAAGCACTATGAAGCAAGTACTATTGTTCTTATTTAAAAATGAAGAAACTTAGAGAATATACAATTTCCTAAAGGTCACAAAAAACAGGAGTTAGAGACAGGACATCACAAAAGATGTGTTTATTGCTCTGAAGCCCATGTTCCTAAGCCTTACATGATATTGCTTCACCCCATAATCTACTCCTTTAGGTAAACAGCAGGCTCTACTTACCCTAACTCCATTTTTCTTTCTTTGTATAGTTGTAAGCAAGTTGATTGCGTTTTTCTTAATTAATTAATACATATTATCAAAGAAAAGAATAAAAATATTGGAAGAATCCCTCAGAGTTCATTATTGTTAATGTTGTTATCTGTCCCAGTAAGTCTTCTATTACCTGACATCAAATAAAAATGACCATGAGATGAAAATGTTCATAAAAAGAGTACAATCGAGTGACTCTAGGCCAAGCCTTGGCTACTAACTATATTAGAATCTTTCTCACCCTCATTTCCCAGGGTGGGTGTTCGTGCTCATGTGTAAGATTGACTGAATGCTAGTTAACCCTACATAGGCCATTGGTTTTAAATTGTAAAATAGAATTATAAAAACTAGACTGTGGACATGAAAAGTTCAAATAAGATATTAGTGTGAGGTGCAATTAAGATTTGGTGATAAATAAAACTCTGGGTTAAATTGTCCTTTGTTTAATCTTAAATGGACAATTTTTCAAGCATTGCCAGTGTTGGTGTAGTCTGTCACTGTCCCCATATGGGTTATTATTTTACTTTTTTTTTGCCTACATAGATTAAATTAGATCTATCTCTTAATTATAAACAAAGGGCTTCAATAGTTTTGGATGTCAGCAGAAGAAAGTCATATCTTTATTGGTTAGAGTGGACTTGGCCTGAAGTCACACATTGGGTTCCAGGAGAGGGAGTACTGGGTTGGGAGAAAGCAATAATTTTAGAAGTCAAAGGGACAGATGTTCAAAATTTGACTTGACCCCTTTGTGACCTTTGCTGTGCTGCTTCTCTGAAATTTGGTTTCAGGTAATGTGTTACTGCCCCTGGCACAGTGCTTAGCAATTAGTAGGCTACTTAATGATGTGACTACATGTACCATTATGTCAACATTAGAGTATACAGTTGAACTAGCATGCCTGGACACACTACCTTAAGCGTGTATATGTTATAAATAGTGGTAAGATATTTTATGTGCTCTTTTTTATGAAGATATATGCATAGTGTAATCAGTAAATTTCCAGCTCATAGAAGAAGGTCTACCACTGTTCTTCTCATGATACATTAAAAGGAATTATAATCACTCTCCAGTTTGTAGAAGAAATGTATTCAAATGAGTAAGAAAATAATTTTTATGCTTTTATAAAGCCTTTTGAGATACATAAATGATGCCCATTGAGATAGCTAACAAAATATTGGCTATGATGGTACTGATGACCTTCATCTTTTGCTTAATCAATAATTAATTGTTTCAAAACACTATATTGAAGAAAATATGCTATATGCTGGTTATAAACTTGTTTTTTACACAAAAAGGGTACTTATGTATATATACAATAGTATGATAGATATAGCATAAGCCATATCAGAAATAGAGTCCAATTCAAGACACATCTTTGGAAGATTAAAATTTTCCATACCTTCAAAAATAATAGTAATATATTTATTCAGTTTGTAATCTGTATTGAAACTGAGTGCAACACAGAGTCAACTTGGAAAATACTGCTTGGGAAAGGATTTGTTCTCTGTATTGTAGTGAACAATTTCGTTCTGACCTCAAATTTGAGTTTCCCAACAAAGCAGAAAGAATTTCAATTAATTATACTAACCATTATTATAGTATACTTTTAGAAACTTTTACTAATTATGCACACTGCTTCCCTCTGCCGCTCTTACAAAGCTTCCAAAAATTTTTATTTTCTGCTCACATATACTACTCTTCCTGAAAGGAAATTTTCTTCTAGTTGATAAAGTTATCAGTGATGCATAATATATTAGATATTAGTGTGAGGTGCAATTAAGATTTGGTGATAAATAAATTGTTAAGGGACCTCATTTGAATGCACAATGTCCTTGTAGATTATCACTCTGGTCAGTGATCTACTTATTTCAGGTAGTTAATTCTTCTTTGATAGGAGGGACTAAAATGTCCCTAAGTTGGTGTGTGTATCAGTTAAGGTAACACTAATTGCTATAACAACAACAACAAAATATTTATTGACTTCTCATAATAAATATTTATTTCATAATTGGTGGGTAAATCACATCAAATGAAATCTAGCCTCCTTTCTTCTTAGGATTCAACAACCTTCTAAGAGCTCAGATCCTCTGAATCCAGACTACAGATGTAGGAAGACACCCACTTTAAATCATTTTGTTAGAAAGTGACATATTATTCTGTTCCTATTCCTTTGTTATAGGCAAACAACAGTGCCTCACATGGATGTAATTGGGAGCAGGGATGGCAGAAGCTAGGTCTATGGTTCTTCCAATTGGCAGGTCTACACTATGAAACAGGAGACTATTGTTGTATTAAAAGATTGTCTTTGCCAAAGCGTGCAATGTTGAGGTGGAAGTGGCATGAACCAATTAGGAACATAGCAGTGGGCTCTCCAGATTGTGAAAGGATGATCATGTATATTGTTATAAAAGTAAGAGCTCAGGAGAGGCAGTCACTAATGTCAAATGTGATTCAGTCAGAAAATATTGAGGACCAAATGCTCAGCATTTTATCATTTAAGTGGAGAGAATTCAGTTTAGCAAAAAGCATGTAGCCTCTGCTATAAAGAAACTTCCAATTCTGTGGGAGGCAGACACATAATCAATCAAGTTATTACAGTGAATAATTAATTTTTACACTTTGAATTCTAGGATGATTCTGAACTAGATTGGGAAAATTCTGAGCAAATTGATCTTTTATCCTATCAGACAGTGTTTGAACAATACTGAATACTGTCATTAGAGCAAGAGATGAGGTGGTGAAAAGCTAGAAGTAGCCCAAATCTCAAAGAGCTGATATACCTGTAACTTTATGAGTTGAGAATAATTTCTTTTTTTTGTTATTGTGGTGTTGGGGATTGAACCCAGGGCCTTATGCATGCGAGACAAGCACTCTACCAACTGAGCTATATCCCCAGCCTGGAAATAATTTCTAAATTGATGGACAGCTGGTTTAAGTTTGAGGTAACCCATAATGATAGTACAGACAGAAGTGATACCTTATTGTATGAGACTCTTCACATAAGATTATTATTTTACAGGTTTTTAGAAGGGATTTCAATAATCAGTTTTATGAAAATTAATACAAGATTAATAAACAGTTATTTTGGAAAACAATATATTTTTCATATCCTTCAGTAAAAAACAAATATATAAAATGAAATTAAAATGAATATTTTAAACTACTTTACTTCGGGGGACCTAAGACTAAATTAAAGATGTACTAAGAATTTCACTGAGGGAATTTATCCATATTAATTTGATTAAATCTAAATCTTCAGGTATGTGTGGTTTAATATAACTTTAAAGACAACTTTGTAGCCAACACCTGATTTCTTTTTTGTTGATTCCAGTAGCTGAAATCTGAATTAAGTTTCATCTTTCTATTTAAATGCAGATGCAGGCTCTCCACCTGAGGTGGAAACATCATTTCTTTTGACTGAAATACTAATATATAAGGAAGTTTCATTTACATGAATATTCTTTCCTAGGATAGGAGGCCTTTTCTTGTGATATCTAGAATATTCATTACAATAATTTTGTAGGCATCTCTACTTACTTCATCTTTGTGTGCTATAATTTTATGTGCTGAGTAATGGAGATAAATACAAATTAAACTTTCAGTGGGCAATGGAAAAGTGTGAGGGAATTTTAAAATAGAAGTGGTGAATTAAATAGCACCGAGTGACCAAATCAAAATTGAAATGGAGGATGCTTAAAAGCTAGGTGCATTAATATACTGACAGAGATATAATATGTAGAACCATTTTATGCCTTTTCCTTTCATCTCTCTTTTTTTATGCTTTAAAAATTGAATCCTGCAAAGAGTGTTTTAAAATATAGAGCCTTGGGTGATGTATGCCAACTCATCTAATGTATACCTGAGAAGCTGCTACACTTATCCCCAATGTGGAGATTTATAACACAGAGGAAATCAAAAAGTGAAGATAAATCATTGTAAAAGAGTAGTATTAGCATCTTATTAAATGATTTCTTATTGTATTGAATAATAGCAAAAAAAGATAGTCAAATTTTAGTGAGATGATTTTGGGCCAATTCCAAAGCTATGAGAATTGAAGTCCAATTATATATGTATAAAATAACTATCTTTGCTTGGCTAATACATGTGAGCAAAATGTAAAGTAAGACAACAACATTCACCTCAGTTATTTAATAGAAAATTTTATGAAGTTATTCTTTAACTGTATTTTTTCTCTCAGAAGAATTTCATCTGGAAGAATATTATTTATAGAAAGTTGCAGAGTTTATTATTACCAAGATTTAAACATTTGCATTCATTCATTAATAAAAAAACTTGAGAGTAGGTTGTCTTCTATGTTTAGTTACTGGAAATCTATAGTCTCTGAATCACGTAGCCTACAAACTACGTAAAGGAGCAAATATTCACTATAGGGTATTTTATAATCTTTAATTTGAAACATGTAAATCTGAAACATTCTAACCTATGTTTCCCTAATACCACCTTCATCTGTTTGTTGTTATTTCTCTGATATCTCCTTCCAGGTTTCCCTAGAGACTTTGTTTTTTTTTTTAGTAGTATTACATGTCGTGTAAACTATGTATGCTTGTCATACTGCACTGTCCCTGACTGATGCTATCCAGGTACACCCTTCATTCATCATTTCTCTCAGGGATTGTGTTAGTCAGCTTCTTGTCACTGTGGCCAAACTACCTGAAAAGAAAAATTGGAGGAGGAAAATTTTATTGTGGGTTTATGGCTTCAGAGAATCAGTCCATAGATGGCCAATTCCATTGCTCTGGACCCAATATAAGGCAGAACATCATGGTGGAAGAGCATGGAAGAGAAAGCTGCTTACTCATGATAGCCAGGAAGCACAGAGAGCTAGAAGAGCCAGGGACAAACACGTAATCCCCAGGGCACTCACTTCCTCCAGCCTTGCTCCACCTCCCTACAATTACCACATAGTAATAGATTTAAATTATTAATCCATTCAATAGGTTAATTCACTGATTAGGACATAGCTCTCCTAACCTAATCATCTTACCCCCTGTATTAATACAGGAGTTATTGGTGAACACCTCATACCCAAACTATAAGAAGAATTATCTAACTTTAATGTGCATAATAATCAGCTAGGCACTTGTGATAAAGGTAGATTTAGTAGATGTGGTTAGAGTCCAGAAATTTTAACAGGAACTCCTGGTGATTTGATGTGGGTCACCTGGAATCATACTTTGAAGAACATTTGTCTATGAACTGTCAATATCCCCTATCTATTGCTGAAGCCCAGATCTTTTTTTCTGGGCTTCCCTGACATACAACTAACTACCTGTTAGACATTTCCTCTTGGTTGTCACAATTGAAAACCACACCCTATCATAATGCAGTGATCCCAGTTATTATTCATATATGCTCTGGTTTTGAGAATGTTATCTTAACTCCCTAATATAATAGATTAGAAATCTGGGTGTTATCCTTGACTCTTCCTTTTATTTTATCTTTTTATCTGATTAGTTAGAAAATACTGTTGATATCAACCCTTAAAAAGATTCTGAAATTGCTCTTGATTCTCCTTAGACTCTAATATCACTACTGATTCCTAATCATACAATAATTTTTCTATATTGATTCTAAAACTTTTTCTGATTACCTCAAATTAAATCTATACTTCACACTGTAAACTAAGCGAAATTACTAGAAAACCAATCACAGAAAAATATGTGGATACATTAAAAAATCCTTTCTGTAGTCATAAATCCATGTATGACTGAACTCTCCACTATTACTCTTCAATCTCTGTCTTGCTCCTCTCCCTGTACTCCAGTGAAACAAAATGCAGTCAATCAAATTTACATTTTTTTTTTTAACCTTCTTGTCTGTCCGAGTTATAGGGATGCTATAACGAAATAGTATAAACTGAGTGGTCATAATCCTTAGAAGTTTCTTATAATTTTGAAGATTGTGAAGTTCAAGATGATGACATGGTATCTAGCGAAGGCCTGGCTTTCTGTTCATAGATGTCATCTTTTCACTGTGTCTTCACATGGTAGAAGGTCTGAGAGGTTTTTCTTTCACCTCTAACAGCACTAATCTTATTTATGAGGAATGTACCTCAAGACTTTCACCTCCCAAAGACCTCACCTCCAGTTATGATAATTTTCAAGATCAGAATATTGAGATGGATTTTTTTTTTTTTTTTTTGCGGAGAGTAGGTACCAGGGATTGAACACAAGGGAGTTTAACCACTGAGCCACATCCTCAGACCATTTTTATTTTTTATTTTGAGACCAGGACCTGCTAAATTGCTTAAAGCCTAGCTAAGTTGCTGACACTGGCTTTGAACCTGCAATACTCCTGCCTCAGATTCCTGAGTCGTTGTGATTCTGTAATGTGCCACTGCTTCCAGCCTCAATATATGAACTTTTACACAAACATTCAGATGTTAGCATGGTTTTGCATGTGCTATATACCCTTTACCTAAACTTGCCATTTATCACTTGAGAAGCTTATTCAACTACATGTCATGTGCTTAGATAGGAAGTTCAGCTTGAATCCATTTCTGCACATAGTAGCGTTGCCTGATTTAGCACATTTATTATATTTCCCATAAAATATTTGGTATGAGCTTATATTAAAACTAATTTTTGTTTATTTGAAATTGGAATTTACCTGTGAATCCAGGGTCATGTCAGGAAACCCTTACACTTACCCATTCATCAGAACAGTTAAATTTTTAATTTTTGTTTATTTATTTATTTATTTGTTTTGCTAATTGTTTCTATAGCTTCATAAGCTGTGAATTCCTATATTCCTCAAACTCAGGGAACCCATCTCCATTTTTCTACATTGTGTCACTAACAGTTAGTTACACAAATAGTGTTATTTTTTGGAAGCCAAAAAATATATGATAAAAGGATGAAATAATGTACTCAATATTCAAACCTCACTATTTCCATTTTTCCACCACACTTATTACTTGTAAATCATAGCAATAGAAAATTGCATCTAGTAAATGTGAATACTCGTTAAATATAAAAAATACTATTTAATCCTTAACAGAAACAAGGATTTCATACTATAACAAGACCTATGAATAATTTTACTTTGAATATAATTTACTAGACTACAATAAACATAATTAAGAGAATCATTCTGTGAACCCAAAGCTCTACTAGACCAGTTTTCTCAGAAATACAAAAAAAAATGCTGAACAATAGTATAGACTGTAATTTTTAGAGCTTAATTGAATTGAGAAAGAAGACTTTTTTTTATAAGAGAAAGAACATTTTAAAAAGAAACTTAGTAGAATATTTCCTGTTTGTACTCAGAAAAATAAATAGTTCTCCATTTTCAAATCCTTAACCAAATATGTTCTTTGACAAAAGAGATATTACAACAGTGTTTTGGATCTAGACTTTTCTATATATTGTGATTTAAAACAATGATCTGGATATTCTGAGTAAATCATAAAAAATATAAAATACCAGTATCAATTATAGGTTCATTAAAACAAAGCTTTACATAATTGATTCTAGTAGCAATTGATCTCCAAATGTCACAAGATGCCATGGGGCTCTTAGAATTGATGATGGATAGCAACTTTAGTAACATTAGGCACAGATAATGCAAGCAAAAACAGCATCTGTTACATGATAAGGAGTTATTGGCATATGAAAATAGCTGTAAAATGATATTTTGAGATTAGTTGGGAAATGTATATTCCCCCACCCCTAGTTGCATTAACAAGCAATGGAATAAGTAATCAGGAACAAAGATAATAATCAGTCACATTTATTCACTGAACAAAGGTTTACTTAGGCCTGACTCTGCACCTGACATTAATATTCTCTACATTGAATATGAAATAGGTTTTAAAAAGGGGGGGTGGGAGGCAGGTAGCTTTTGACTCAACAATGGCAATTATTCCCTCATTGGTGATTGATAATTCCAATATTTGCATTATGAACACTGAAGGCCACTGAGCCTCTGTTTTGAGTTCAGTGCTTTCATCAGTAAAACAAATTAGTTTACCTCTGCTTAGGTGACAGTCCACATTCAAGCCACAGGCTAGTGCTATAATGTTCCCTGGTGACCTTCCTTCCACCATCTCTTTTTATGCTTCCCTCCCCTGGCTCCTCCTTGCCTTTGTGTTACTACTGTCCTTTCATGGAGGCTTCTTTGTGTGTGTGTGTGTTTGTGTGTGTGTGTTGTTGTTGTTGTTGTTGTTCTCATTTCCCATGTTTTGGTATTGAAAGTCAAAGAGACAAGCATGTTTTCCTCCTTGCTCATAGTTGGAATGTACAAATTATTTCAACTGCTCCTTAAAAAGTATACAGATGTAAAAGTCAAAATAACAATGGCAGATTCTATCAAAGCCAAATCTACTCAAATCACTCACTCACCACTATTCCTCTTTGTACACATATTTGGGTCTCTTAAGCATTCTTGTCACTAAATAATTTGACTTATTAAATATAGCCTCTCTGCTTCCTGACTCCTATTCCCATCATCATGATTTTAATATTTGTGCAAGTGAAACATTTAAGTTCCTGTCCTCTTGATTCCTTTGTTTCTTTGCCTCTTGTGAACATTTCTTTTTTACTTTTTCTTAGCTTTTCACTTTCCACAGAGACAAGCTATCTTCAGATGTAGTCTTCACTAGAAACTGCTCTACTTTTTAATTCTTTATTCCCCAAATTGCCTTCTCCAGACATATTTCTCTGCTCTTTTAGATATCATTTGTTTCATGACTTTGAACAAAAATATTCTAGCCAGGTGTGGTAGTGTGTGCCTGTAATCCTAACTATTTAGGAGGCTGAGGCAGGAGGATTGCAAGTTCAAAGCCAGCCCCAGAATTTAATGAGACCCTGATTTGAAATTAAAAAAAAAAATAAAAAGCGCTGGCAATATAGTTCAGTGGTAGAGGCTTCTTGGGTACAATCTTCAATAACAGAAACAAAACAAAACAAAACAAAAACACTGCTATAACTATATTGAACTGGCCATGTGACTCATATTTCTCTTCCACTATCTACATGCCCCCCTCTCAAACTTCTGTTTTCCAGTTTGTTTTAATCACTCTATTGTAAACACCAAGAGCTTGCCACTTTCCTTTTGTCTCACTAATTCATCAATTTCTCCACCCTGTATAATTCACGCATTTGATAACCACCTGTTCTTGGAGAAAACCACATAATCATTTTGAGACTACTGGTGTTACTTTGAACAGAACCATTGTGAAATGTGCTGGTATTCTTTCACAACTCAATCATTTACCTAACAACTACATATTGGTAAACCTGTTTGCACTAAAAGCTCTTTTAGGTGACAGTTATGAGTGAAAAATTCAAAATAGATCTTGCTTTTATATGGCTTATATTTTATTGAGGTCTCATGAGAATTGTAGATAAAAACAAAGCAAAGAAATAAGCATTTGGGGAATATCCAATAGTACTAGTGTTGCTTATTCACTGGGAGCCCTTACTATCTGTCTGGAAAAATATTAAAAAATAATAGAATAGAATAATGGTGTAGAAGGTCCTGGGGGGAACTTATAGAAGCCCTATAAGGCCTCCTTGACAGGGAAACATAGTTTGTGAGACTTGAATGGTGGAGTACAGATAGAAGAAACCTGTAACCTTCTTCTTTCATAATAAACTAATACTTCATATACTTCATGCAACATTTACAAAATAAAAACCATCAAGTGTAAAGTATATGCCTCAACTTTGCACCATAGAGCCTATCATATTTTTCTTTTTCTTTTTTTTGAGAGAGAGAGAATTTTTTAATATTTATTTTTCAGTTTTCAGTGGACACAACATGTTTATTTTTTTTATGTGGTGCTGAGGATCGAACCCAGCGCCCCACGCATGCCAGGCAAGCACATTACCACTTGAGCCACATCCCCAGCCCCAAGCCTATCATATTTTTCATCTAACCTACTACTCTGATACTTTTTTTCAGTTTTTCCTTCTTTAGTTATAACCTGTATGTCTAATGTCCTCAATAGCTTCATCTCCATTAGATCATTCGAAACTTAACATCAAAGCATATGCAAATGTTTCCTAATTCAAAATAAATACTTCCTTAGCCCATTCTGTCTCTCCACTTGAATCCCCACACCATTCCACCACCCAGTATATTGCCTCACAATCATTAATAGTCTCCATGTTTCAATTTTCAAGGATTTTAGTCATCTCCATATTAATATCACAGCACCATTCTAAGAAGATTAACACTACATACTAAAATAAACAATGCAACAATTCTCTCCTCTAATCCTCACAAATATATGCTTTTTCCATACAGTAGTCTGTCAGTTTCTGTGGGGCACTGGTATCAGCACCCTCTCAGGTATCAAATTAGGTAGATGTTCACTTCTCTTATTTAAAATAACAATGTTTTCATACCACCTATGCACATCTTGCTGTATATTTTAAGTCATAGCTAGTTTACTTATGATACCTGATACAGTGTAAGTGCTATGTAAATAGTTATTATAGTGTGTTGTTTAGGGAACAATAACAAGAAAAACTATGTGTGTGTTAAGTATAGAGACAGTTTTTTAAATATTGATTTATGGTTAGTTGGATTCACAGATGTAGAACCTATGGAGAAAGGGGTTGAGTAGCTCTCTAATATCATAACTCACTCTACATCAGATATTTTCTCTAGCATTAGTTCTCTGGATAATTAAAAGAAACTCTGTGTTGAAAATAAAATATCCTAATCATAGTGAAGTTTAAAGGTGTATATTCCTCAAAAATATTACTCACATCCCACATTACACAATAAATATCTTTGTAAGCCTGTACATATATACCTTTCTGCTATGATATTTCAGTAATATACATGCAATGTATACATTATATATAATAATTTAAAGCTAGTGATGTACACAATGGATGATATAATTTGTGTCTGTGTTCTTATGACCTTTTAGCTTTTCAGTATTATTTATGGAAATGTTTCTTCCAGAGTTTTCTGAATTAAGCTTTTCCCCTACTTCAGCTCTCTCTTGCTGATCAGAAAAAAAAAAAAAAAAAAAAGGCTTCTGCAGCATTCAAATTAGTACAGGATTTTCTAAGCAATTCAAATCCAGAAGCCAAGAAAGGAATAAAAAGTTGAAAATAATTGACAAATATTTTAAAGTAAGAAACTTCTTATGTTCATGACATTTTCAATGACTGATTTTTTTTTCAGAATATTGAAAATGCAAAGTAGATAATTTCTTTCAACATTCTGTTTTAAATTAAATAAATTTTCAAAGAAATCTCAGTATGTTTGTTTTTTAATGCCTCTTTCTCCATCAACTAATGCTATTTTTGTAGCCCAAAGCAGGCTTTTGAACAGTGTAGTGTAGTAATTGCTTTATTCTGACAGGAACTTCCATATGTTTAGGCTGTGAACATAATTCTTTGATTGGACTACTCAAATGTAAACATGCCCAGTGGGTAGAGAAGTTCAGGTTGTTAATCATTTTCTGAATATTTATATATTTGTTGAATTGTTAATGAGATTTTATGGTTTTTCTTCTCATACTGTCAGAGATACCTGTTTAACATGAGGATACATCCAAGAAATCTGGTAGAGCTGTAAGATAAGGCAACTTTCCATTTTTTTCATTTTCTGCTGGTAACTCATGGCAGCAGGGTTCTTTTTCAAGTTGCTGTGCCTTTTCAGTTACTCCAGGCCACTGTCAGCCGGGTGGTTTCAGAGCTTCCCTGGCTTTGCATGATGAACTGTTCAGATCTGGAGGCATCAGAATCAAGCTAGTGTTTACATCTAAATGACTTCTTTCATTAAACTCCAACTCTGATTTTCAGTATATTAAGTTTTTGTGTTGTTCAAAGCAATAAAATGATTTCAAGCATTTCTTTAATTGACTTTGTATAATTATTAAATTAAGATTGTCACTGTTACTTCATCTGGAATGATAATTTCAAAACTGTAATTTTACATGCAGTTTCAAGAGAATAGCAGAATTTCAAAATCACTTTTAGTACATAAAAGTTGTCTTCATACGGTAGGATCTAGTGAAACTGAATCGAATAATTCAATTTGAAAGTAAAGCCAAAAGGAAATATGTAAACTCTAGAACATTTTGAAAGAAATTTAAATTAAATTTTAAAAATAGATTTTTCAACAGTTCATTTCTTCTCAAGTATCTACTTCAACACAAGCCAATCGTTAGTAAAGAATTGCTAATTTAAGGTATTTTGATGCCACCTCTCCATGTAGCATAAGGATCCTTTGAACAGAATACATTTTCTTGTACAAGTAAATAATAATTCCAAATGGGGAGCAAGAAATTTCTTAAGTAGATTTGACAGCCTAAATAGTTTCTTATGCATTTTAAATTAGCAGGCAGATATTTTATATAAAAACAATTTAAAGATAAATTTTGTCGTGTTTTTAAAAAATTTTATAAAAGTTGAATTTGTATACTTTATATTGTGATATTTTTATAAATAATACATTGATCATGAAAAGGAAATAGATTTCATTGTAAAGATAATACATCATAGTCAAATTTAAATGCCTATTTAAAAGGAAACTACTTCAGATGAAAGAGAATGGAATGTAGATCGATTCATCTTCCATTACCACATAATATGAGCAGAGGAATGACCTTCAATGTCTTCCCAAACCTGCCTGAGATAAAAAGGTATTCTCTGGATATGTAAGGGAGGGGAGGAATGGCTTGCATTTACTCTGCCAATTCATCTTCTGTAACCTGTCAGAAATGGTCAATTCAGGATTACCAAGGACTCATTTTAATCTTGATTTCAATTTCTTTTCCCAGAAGCATTTTGTCAGAGAAAGTAAAAGTAGCAAAGTTTCCTGATCTGACTTGCAATTTGAATCTCTTTCTTTCTCTCTTTACTTCCAGATTAAAGACAAAACTGGAAGACCTTGGAATTACTGTCAACCTGTTCACCATTTCATATGTCCAATGTCTTCCTGATGTGAAAAAGAGAAATGGAATCACTGATCTCGTCAAAGGCTTTGATAATGTCTATAGTAAATTTACTTTGAAAATCTCAGTTTTCTATTTGAAAACTAGCCCCTTATCTAAAGCTTTGTAACAAGATTTATTAAAATTAGTAGAAACCTTTATATGTCTGATTTTGCATTAAAGATGAAATTTCTTATTTTTGCTACAGATTTATGCAGCATTCCACTTGAGAGAGACCAATATTTTGGTTCACTTGTCAATGGTAATCAGTGTTTAATGAAACAAATGTGGCTGTGTTGATATTTTTATTGTGGCACTTTGACATTCTTTTGTTGGCAGACCCACAGTTGGCCTTTTTGATCCAGAAAATATCTGGCCAAACACATTCTATTTTTTGGTCTACTTGCTGCTCACATATTCTTTGAAAATCTCTGATGATTTTCCTTTTCACTATGAAAGTTTTTAAAATCCATTATTTATCTTTACTTTCTAGGTTTCTTGAAGGCGCTACCCAATCTGCTTCTGAAATACCTTACCAAACTTGATTTTACTGCTTGCTTCCTGTTGCCATCTGCTCCAGATAAATGGAACTGCTAATCATTCTGTACACATGTCTGTTGCTATTTCTTCCTTCCTGGGCTTCCCTTGACTGCGATTCTTCTCACATCCAACAGCTCATTCTCAACCCTACCACAAGCCCTTTGCCACTGATGAAAGGACCTGATGTCCGATCTGTTAACTCCATAAATGCTTCACTGACTTGTTTTGCGGATTTCATTCTTTGAACTTGGGATTTTTATTTATTTTTTTGCCTTATCACTTAGGACACAATTTTCCATTGGTTTATACACTGTTGGGTCTATGTTCCTATTTTCCTCTCAGAGTACTTTTTCAAGTACTCCCACTACACCTCCTTGGCAATCCAGTCACTGCCTCCTTTCTTTTTACTGTTCCCTCTCTGTTCTCTAAATAGTTTCCACTGTATTTTTCTCACAACTAGTTTGAAGTTCTTGGCACACTTAATGTTATTCTGTCTCTTATAGTCCTTGTCTTATTTTAAACCCAATCTTAAATGAATCAGCAATCCATCTTCCCTTTGCTTCACCTTCTACTTTAGGAACAGAAAAAAAGCAGAAGCAATAAGCTAGGGTAGCCCTGATTGTTTCTGCATATCCATATATCCCAAATATCCCACTTCCCAGGAGCGTTTGGATATTAGCCGGCCTACTGCTGTCCCAAGGATCTCCCTACCTGTCTGATTCCCATCTATTCCTATAGTCACAGGCTCTTTTTTCATTCTGGGAAAAGTCTATCCATTTTTCTTTCTCTCATATATTCCACATCTCATTTTCCCAGGGATTCTAAATATAGTCAAAATTAATTAAACAAAAAATCAAAAACAAAAACTCATACCCAAACTTTATTCCCATTTTCATTTTTCTCCAGCTACAAGTTCATCTCTCTTTCCCCCTTTAAATGCAGAGGGTTATACAGCATCTATATGCACAGCCTAGGTTTCCTTAGCTTCTGCTTACCATTTAATCCATTGAACATACCTTGCATCATCATAGTTTCATGAAATAATGTTACCAGTGCTACCAGTGGCTTCATGTTGATAAAGTGTAGGATATTTTAGAAATACTTACTTTATTTCAAGTCTTGTAGCAGTTAATAAAGTTACTCCCTGTCTTCCTAAACACACTTTTGCCTTCCATGTTTGTGATATGCCTTTCTTCTAAACCTCTGGCTATTCCTTCCCTGGAATATTTCCTAGCTCATCCTTACTATAGACTTCACTTCCTTGGGGCAATTTAGGGTTCCTAAAGGCTCAATCCAAAACCCTCTCTTTTCTCACTTAATATTCTCTTCCTAGGTAATCTCAGTCACACCCAGGGATCAGTGAATACCTCTGTTCATTTCTATCTCAAATTTCTCCTCTGAGCTAGACCTCCTACTCTGAGTCCGACCCAATTCGTTTTCCAAAAGGTGACCAGAGAGGAAATTTCCAAAACTAAAGTTTCAGATCGTCTTTCAAGGCCCTCTCTTCCAAATTCTCCTACTCCTATTTAAAATCTTTATCACTTCCCTTTCATATCTTCTTACCCTAATTCTCTGTGTTCTTGTCATCTAGACCTCTTTTTGATTCATGGTTCTCATCCTGATTCTCCCTATGAATGAATCCTAACCAATGAACCAAAGAACATGTTGTTCTTTTCTGTTAGTTATTTTTCCATTCTGTTTTAGCTTAAGTCCAACTCATCCTTCAGATCCCAGCTGAAGAATAACTTCCTGAAGGAAGAACACCCTGATATTTCTGGCTAGAATATTCCCTGACATAATGGTGTGTTTCCTCTTTATGCCATTTAGTGGTTGCCAATTTGTCTTTTCTTAGTGAGATTATTTGATTAATATTTTAGTTCCTTTCTAAGATCAGTTACCAACTCTTTCTTTTTCTGAAAGTAAACCCCCAATAAATAGTATAGAACCTAATGCAGAATAGTAGTTCAATAAATGTTTGGGGAAGAAAAAAATTAATACATTATAAATTTTTCTTTCAGTCTGTTGTTCAGCAAAACACCACAATGTTTCCCATTGCAAAAGTTATATAAATACTTGTTAAATTGTATTAAGTAAAATACATTTTCAATGATTGAATGATATTTGAAAGAAAACAAAAATAGAGTAGTATCTGCAATTTAGAATAACACATTTATATTCAGTTCAACTCTGCTCATGATTATTTTCATATTGTTTTGTGTGGCATTTGAACAAGAGTCATGGCAATTTGTTTTCTTTTGGATTAAGAAATATGTGGTATTGTCCTTCAACTCATTTATTAGAGCATCTGATTAAGGTTGGATATACTAGTTGCTGGTTAAATTGAAATGTCACTTTGTTGTCCCTTTTAGACTGACCTGAATTGACTAATCATTTACATATTACATTGTGTTAAACCCTGAGTTCTTGGAATGGAAAAACCAGTGCTGTCACACTGGGATGTGGTTTTGATGAATGAATTTTTCCTACTCCCCAGAAAGAAAAGTGGTTATAATAACTCAATTAAACATTATTCATTTTCCCCAGCTTACCCCACATTTTGTTTTTGAGAGCAGCACGCATAGAGCAGTAACAAAAAAGTTGTTTTTTAAGGATGATTCATTTTAGCACAGTTTAAAGTAATCATTAGTTTGTGACCTTTCATTAATAGAGGAGATGCAGAAACCACAAGCAATAACCACTAATCACTAATTAAAGTCACTGATGGGAGAAATTTGAAAGAAACACTGTTTACTTTGCTTTGGAAGAAAATTCAAAAGTATGGCAGGGCTCTGGTTAAGGTTACAAATTTTATGCAGTCCAAGCCAGCTAACACCCAAATTGTGCACTCCATATTAATCACCATTTCTAATTAAAATTTGAAAATATAACATTGCCTTTTTATTAAACAAAAATGAGTGTCAATCCCCATTAATTAAAAGAAACTTATTATCACAGGATGGGGTTACAGAAAGCCCTTAAAAATTGCCACATTGATTTTGAAATAAATATTTTAATACAAACATCGATGAAATTATATTAAACAATTAAAAGTGAATCATGAGCAAAAAGCACATTACTCCTTATATAATTTTAAAGTGACACTTAGCCTCTTGACTGATATTGCAGCCTCTTGCCATGACTATAAGAATGCTCAACTTCCTATAGACAGTGTGGTCTTTCTAAGAGCCAATCACCTTCTGTCTTTCATTTTGTTAAAGTTATTTGATTTCTCTCTAGCATTCAATATACAATTTCTTCACTTAAAAATGTTGGCCCTTCATGATCAGAGATAAACACACTGACATAAACACACCCAACCTCTGTGTCCACCTATACACAAGACATACCATTTTCAGATGATGTTTTCTTTTTCACATAGCTGTGATCCACAGAGAATTTTCTCCCTTTCTTGAACTAATTTCTGTTGATTTTTCAAAACATTTGGCAGATTGAATTGAATTTTATTCAGTTCAAATTTTGCCTCTGCCGGGATGCTGATTTCTTATGCTCTAGTTTCTTTCAGAATCTCAGAACACCTGAAAACAAAACCCAATTCACAAGTTGTATCTGTAAGCATTTGTTCATGTGTATATCAGAGCAAATTGTATACACTTTGAGGACTACATTTTCTTTAATTATCACTGTTTTTGGCACTCATTTGTCACCTATCTAGTATTAGGTGTCAATCCCATAGCTTGCAGTTGTAGACACAAAGGTTCAAGACACCTAGCCCCCATCCTTGAACAGTGAATCGGTCATATACAGACAAAGAGTACATATTAAAAACACTTCCTAACTGTGACAGTAAACAAAGAAATCTCAGTTTGATAAAAAAGAAAGCTAACAACCATGATCACATAATGATTAGTCACATAACAATAAGAATGATAAACTATAGTAGTCCCCCTTTATCCACGGTTTCAATTTCTATGGTTTCAGCTACCTGCAGTCAACTGCCATCAAAAATATTATATGGAAAAATCTGAGAAACCAACAATCCACAGGATTTAAACTGAACCAATATGAGTAGCTTGATGAAATTTCAGGCTATCCAGTTCCATCCCACTGGGATGTGAATCATCTATTCTTCCGATGTATTTACACACTATATACTACTCTCTCATTAGTTAGTTAGTAGATGTCTTAGTTATCAGATACACTGTAGAAGTATTGCAATTCTTCCATTCAAATAACCCTACGTAATATCATAATGCTATGTCATAATGACAATGTCATCCACCTAACTTCATCTCATCATATAGGCATTGTATCATCTTTTATCATCAAAAAAGGTAAGAATTTTACAAGTTATTTGTTGAAGAGAGAATTCACACATTAGAGTATATTTTTATAAGTATTCTATTTTAATAGTTGTATTAGTTGTTAATTTCTTATTGTGCCTAATTTATAAATTAAATTTTCTCTTAAGGTGTACATGGGGAAATATATATGTATTTATACCAGCTTCAGTACTATATGTGGTTTCAGGCACCCACTGTTGGTCTTGGAACATATCTCCTGTTGATAAGGGGGAACTCTTGTATTATATATTATTTTAAATGTACGTAATCTATATTTTAAGTGTGTTTTATTATTAAGATAATTTTATGGTCCAAAATTGAAACTCAATTCCTGACTTTTGCCTAATATTGATTCCAATGAAGCATGACATTTTAAAAATTTTATTAATTAGGAGCTTTAATTTCAAAGTCACCATGTTAATATAGTCATATATCACTTAACAGGGACATGATCTGAGAAAGGCATTACTTGGTGATTTCATTTTTTTGTGAACATTATAGAGTGTACTTATACAAACCTATATGGTGTAACCCACCACACACTTAGACTCTAATAGAATCACTGTTTTGTATGTGGCCCTTCATTAACTGAACCATTGGTATATGACATATGTCTGCAGCTTTTTCCTTACCTGACAATGTAAAGGCTAAATACTGAGACTAAAGCATTATTCTGATTTCTATCCAAAAAACAATAAAATAAAATAAAATATTTTAGGATTCAGAATGAAAACTGAAGTTGGTGTTAGGTCAAGACAAAATACTGTTTTGTTTCCCAGAATTATGACTTGATTCCAGAGGCCAGTAAAACACTTGATCCTGGCAACTTTCCAAGGCTACCAGTGGTAGGATATTTGTGACATTTTCTAATAGTTTCAAGGACAAAGCTTTTATCCCAGAATGTGCTGGCAGCTGCTGTTCTATGGAAGGATTACCGTTCATTCACCAGCTTTCAGGATACCCACATATTGAAGATCTATTTCTAGGACAATAGGGGAGCTTCTTCCAGGAAAGATCCAAAACAGTGCACAAAGTGCAGGGACCGGGAGGAGGGTCTTGCTACTCAGTGTAAACCTGATGGGGAAATTACTGAGGGCATCAGCTCTGGTTTCACCATGATCAATTTCCCATCATTGACTGGAGAGAGAATCATTTGATTCATTTCAGCCCAAAAGCATTCTCTAAAAGGTTATTGATGTGATTACATTGCTCTGGAGAGCATAGATACATGCTAATTTGCTATATCTATTTCAAAATAATATTCTTATTCGGTAACTCAATTTGGGCAGCTGTAACATTAGGTGGTTCATCTAGGTGTGCTTCTGAATATTTGAATGGGTTTCTTAATATAGCACAAAATATAGCTTTTGGTGAAACTGGTCAGCAATAACATCCTTTTGTTGATAAGTTTTTACAAAAATATGTATGAATGTTAGCGTACCAATGACATTAGAAGATCAATTATTTCTTGTGTAAAGTCCCTTATAGAGGGAGTTTTAGTTGGAAGTTGGAAGACTATTTTTCTCTTTGTCCATTTTTTGGTGACAAGGGCAGGGACTGAATAGAATATTTTTATGAGTTTTGTCTTCCATTTAGAGATACAAAAGAATGCTAATCGAGGTGTCTGAATTCTGTGACTAGAGATGCTATGTGGATATACAGGTGAGTAACTCCATAAGTTGGACAGAGCTTCTTATGATGGAAATTCTATTATACTGAAACTCTATTTTTTAAGAAATCTGGCATTGTTCCTAGATTTCTTGGCTCTGTGCCACCTAATGAAACACTCATGATAGATATGAGCAGTCTTCCTGCCGTGCCTATAAAGGAATACTTGATGATTTTATTAACACGAGCAGTGCTGAAACCTCCTTTTGATGAACATTCTAATAAGGATCTCTTTATGCTAGCAAAGTGCAGGGAAATAACAAGGAAGAACAAACTGATGAAAGAAAACATACTTTTGATCATAACATAGAAGCACATGGCAGGTATGTGACTTAAATAATTGCATATTCCAAAACCATATGCAACACATAGAATTAGGCCCATAGAAAAGAACAAGTCTGATTTTTCAAATTGCAATTGGCAGTGGCACCACAACGTAATTATTCTTAAAACCACAACCTTGATTCTGAGAATTCAAGTCAACTAATTGATAATCTGAATGGTTTATTATTATATTTTTGGTAGTTGATAAACTTGTAACTGGAATTAGGAAACAAAACAAAAAAATGAGCTATTAAAATATTCATGTGCTCAAAGAAAAATCAACAGACCAGTATATAAGTTTGTAGAAGTCATTTCAGTCTAAACAAGGAAATTGTTGTCTTAAGTCAATCAAATGTTTAGATAAAAATCTTAGACTTGTTAGTTAGTTCAGTATTGGAATATTTACAAAATAAAGGAAATTAAAATGTGCAAATTACACATTTGTTTGATTTTGATTTACCTTTTTGTTGCAAGACTACTAATATTGCTTGTAGAAACCACCTTGCCTACTTCAATACCACATATTTTTTGCTTAGCTGGTTCCTGCTAGTCCTTTACATTATAGTTTGGGTCATACACCCTCCCTCCCTCCCTTCCTTCCTTCCTTTCTTTCTTCCTTTCTTTTTCAGTGTTGGAACTTGAGATCAGGATCTCATGCATTCTAGGCAAGCACTCTGTTGCTGTACTTCCACAACTCTGAGGTCATCTATTCTTTTTCGGGATGGGGTGGGCACCAGGGATTGAACTAAGGGGGCACTTGACCACTGAGCCACATCCCCAGCCCTGTTTTGTATTTTATTTAGAGACAGGGTCTCATTGAGTTGCGTAGGGCCTCACTGCTGAGGCTGGCTTTGAACGCACAATCCTCCTTTCTCAACCTCCAGAGCCACTGGGATTGCCACTGAACCTCGCTCTCCTCATATGCCTCTCTGATAATGCCTCATAATTTTATCTACATTATATAATTTCTCACATTGTATTTGTATAGCCTCTTGATTTTGGTTTATTTCAATGAGATTATATCTTCCTGGAAGATAGAACTGATGGCTTATTCAGAATTGTAACTCAGTTTTTCACTGGAATTAATATTTTTGAGTGAATGTGTTAATGTAGGTATAAATGAATGAATATATTCATCATGAAATCTAGCCTTTATTTTTAAAATCATTATTATAATATAATGTGAAATATTCATATTTTCAGTGTGAAACAAAATAGTTGAGGTTGAACACTACTTTCATCATTAACAAAACTGATCATAAAGCAGTCACTGATAAAGAAAAGTGAAAAATAAAGGAATAATTATTTGAGCACTTGCTGCGGGTAGATGAACGTTTATGTGTATATGTGTATGTGTATCAACTCTATAAAATAAAAATGTAATTATATAATTAAACAATATTTTATTTTAAATAAAATACATATACAAAATAATATACATAGAAGTCTTCAAAGTTTTATGTTTAAGACATAAATTTCATTTGATTAAGTCCAAGCAGCCCTTTAAACTCACCTTTAAACATAATTAATTCTTGTTTGTTTTCTTTGTGGAGAATGAGAGAATGTAAAGGTATTTACATATCATTCATGTTAGAGATAATATTGAATATCCCTGAATGATGAAAAGTCTTTTTGAACCAAAGCTTATAAATTCAATTGTGAAATGTACATTTTCAAAAAAGTATATTCATAGTACAAATTTATTCTATGCTAAAGGTTTAATAAATGTTCATGATACTAAATACACAGATTAGATTTATGTTTTGACATACATTTAAAACACTAGATATAATTCATGACACTGCCAATTATTGAAAAAAACATTCATCTTCGTCATTCAGCTTATGTCCTGTTATCTTTTTTCCCTTTTATATGTTGCTTGAATTACTTTTAGAAAATATAAAATATTTACTTTACTTTTGGAGAAGACATCTTGTTGCTATAGTATAAGTGTTAAAATATGTTCAAAATAAATATAAAATATGGTTCATAATATGTCAATATTAATTCTTGTTACATTAAAAGAATGTAAATTTCACACCAAATTCAATTTATGTACTGTGACTATAGTGTACAATCATGCTATACCAATTCAACATTTTGAGTTGTCATTTTGTGAATGAATAGATTCTTCAAGATGACAAGATAAGTCTATAATACTGACTCTGAAAATATTTCAAATCTCAACTTTAGGTTTATAGTATAATTATTGTTGTTTTAATTAAGGCATTCCTATTCCTCAATTATATCTTTATTAATCAAATTATTCTACATTTACACAAAGGCAACATTTTAAATTTAAGTTAGTGGTAGTAGACACAAAAGTATTTAACAAGGTCATTTTTAAATCTGAAGACTTCTGCACTTTCCAATGCATTAAACCGTAATTTGTAATTGACAGTTTTCTCACCTAGAGTGCTTCTCAGTCAAGAGATTGTTCTCCAAAGACAGTCAGCTGGGTAAATGTCAGAGGCTCAAAATGTAAATTATAGTGCAAACAGTGTTGATATTTCTATGAAATGGAAGAAAGTCGTATTTATTTTTAAAATATAGAATTTTATTTAAAACAAGTGAAAACCTTCTATTGTGACCTTTATGAGATTCCAAACAGTGACGAATTTGGTCATTACAAATAACCTTTTCCAGAAAGAGCTTTACCATTCGGGCCTTCCATTTGGTAATATATGTGAATTAATTTCTTTTCTACAAAATATCTCATGATATTAAATTTTTATAAGATATTTTATCCCTGATACTACAGTTACTACAGTTTTCAACAAATTTTGAAAAGGAAAAATGTAAAGGAACAACTATGAGTTAGTCTATCAAATTTTCACTTGTTTAGAGGGAATTAGTAATTTTCTCATTTCTTCCTTCTCTACAGGAAGATGCTGAATTTGTGTGATCTTTGTTGGGAGTTGCGCTTCCCAATTTCTTTATATACATCTTAATAAAGCTCTATTCAGTAGCTCCATAGAAAGAAGTTTCCTACTTAACAAACAAGTTGGATCATCTGAGTGCATTTGCTTATTATCTGAAACTCTTTTCTCCATTTAAAGAAATCATATTTTGGTTTTAGGTTGCTTGCCAAGTTAATCTTCACAAGATTTTAGCTCTTAGGGGACTCAAAGAAAATACAACAAGCATGAATTATAGACATATTTATGTATGGCTGTATAAAATTATGAAAATAAGTAAAAGGAAAGGAAAATATATTGCTCCAATCCCTAATGACTTGTATAAGAAAATGTCTATTAAAATATAGGTTAAATTATAACTTGATATTATATGATCACATCTTGGCTTGACGTTTCTGCCCCAATTGCTCTTTCTTCTCAGTTCCTCAGCTTGGGAATACTGGGGGCCAAGAGGACTAGAGATCTGTTTTGCTGATGGGGTTTCTGATGCCTTATGACAGGACTTCTGCAAGGCAGTGGCAGGGAGCCCACACAAATACAGAAAGGATAATGGGGCTCCAAAGGACCAAGTCTCTCATTGATTTAAAAATACTTGCAAACTGGTCCTGTGCTTTTGTTTTGTCTCCTCCCTCCACCTCCTGTCTATTCTAGAACACTGTGCCTGACATGTTCAGTATAAAGGATCTACTAAACTGCAAACTATATTGCCACTAAGAAAATAGAATTCTCTTTACCAGTTGTTCTATATAACCTGATGAGGAGAGCCAGTTGTCTCCAATAAGCTAATACAGAATAAGAGCAGTGGCACAACCAACTTTCAAGAAATCTTTAGATCCTTTAACAATGTTGTATCATTATGCATTGGAAAGTACAAATGTCTAGATTTAGAACTACCTTGTTACACATGATAGTGAACTTCCCTGACTATTCTATCTATAGTGGTACTCACAAATTCTGTTCTTCTATTTGTTTTATGTTTCTTCATAATGTTTAACGTTGCTGATACTTTTGTTGTTTTGCTTCTTCTAATGGTCTAACCACTTTGTTGATGCAAGTACAGTACTTCTGTTTACAATAATTTCTTACAATATCCCCAGGTGTTAAGAAGAATGATTGGCATATAGGAGGCACTAACTGATATCTGATCAATGATTGATTAAATGAATGAATAATAACACAAAGACTTAATTAATTTGCAACATGCTTTATCTTTGTAATACATGTTTATATTCATTTTATCTTATGTATTTCAAATAATAAAAAAAAATCTCTTTGTGTCAGGTACATTTTAGACAACTGTTTAATGATTGTTTTATAGATAAATTCTTGTCTGGATAGGTTTTCCCTATTCCAAGTCTCCTTGCTCAGAGGTGCTTGATCTGTCCCTTTCTTAATTGGTTTGATTAAATGGCCATGACTCAAATAGGCCACTTGTTACCTGCTTTAAGGGTGAATAGGGAGATATATGGATGATAACAAAGTATATGAGAAAGAGAAAGTTATTGCAAAACTTTCTATTTAGCATCTAGTAAGAGAAAATATCTCTAAAAAATTAGAAAATGTCCATAATCTTTGTTGCATAAAGGGATTATTTGCTCATAAGAAGCGAGAGAAATCTAGATAAACTTTTCCCATAGATGTGTCAAAAAAGACAACGAGAATCACAGAGGTAATAATATAGGCTACTGTTAGTGATGCTGACTAAGCTTCTAAACATATTTCCTGGTTCTTTGCCTCATTGACAAACAGAATACTAGTGCATAGGGAAATTATGTCCCTTTATATGAACATTTGAGATGTACAAAAATATAAAATATTATTATTTTGCAATGTTTTCATTTAATAAGGATCATACAGCAACCAAAGTTTATATTAATGAATACTGACCTCAGGTTTTTTTTTTTGTGTGTGTGTGTGATTAGTCTCATTGAACATGGGATTTTAGGTATAAAAATAAAAAGCATATACTAAAACCAGTGGTCAAATACTAATAATGAAACAGAATTGGGTGATCTGTTAACAAGAGTAAAAACATACAGACTATTAGAAGTTAAAGATAAGCCTCAAATTTGACTCAGGTTAGTAACAATTCTAACATATATTTATACATCAGCAATCAATGTCAATTACAAAATAAGAAAAGATATTTAACACGATGGAAAAACAGATTTCAATTGGACAAACTTAGTTTTAGACATTAGAATGTTCTAGGCTTTAAAAGAAGAAGTGACAATTCAAGAAAAACTACTATAAAATTGGCATAATCCTACCAGGTCAATTCTAGTTCTATGTCATTACTGGGACCTGGATGGCCATTATTTCAGAAAACTGGGACAGGCTATCGGGGATTAAGAACGACACACAAACATCTAGAGGGAAAAGCGGGATCAGGTGGGACACTCATCTTGGGTGGAGAAGTAATGATACAGAGCTGGCCCAGCAAGTTTATGATATTCAGTCTTATAATTAGGAAGTTAAAGACAATGGAGGCATTTTTCTTTGTGCACTAGAAAGTTACAGGGCTAGAAAAATTCTTATAGCTATTTCATTGTTAGGAGTTTCCTGTGGCACTCAGGAAGCCCACTGGACAAAGTTTCTATTAAGCAGGAGGACTTAAAGATTATAGCACTGGTGAAACATTGTAGTTATCTCACTATGTTTAGAATCCTCTGTCCCTGAGAACTGGTGTCTGGACTCAAGATTAAGAACTGAATGGCTCTGTGGCAAGCACAGAACTCCTATCAAATAGGATGTCATCATAGCAACTGGGCTATCTCAATTGGCATCTTTGTACCAAGAGCTTCCCAGGGGACTATCATCTCTCACAGGACAGTTTCAAAACCCAAAATTCAGTTGCCATTCCCAACATGTTACAATTCATTTCCACTGTCTTCTATGTTAAATAATGTGTGTGTGTGTGTGTGTGTGTTTTACTGTGAATTTTATCCTGGAGCACTGTATTTCTGAGCTATGTCCCCAGTCCTTTTTTATTTTTCGTCTTAAGACATGATCTTGCTAAATTGCCGAGACAAGCCTCAAATTTTTGATCCTCCTGCCTTAGCTTCTTTAGTAGTTGGAATTACAGGCATGTACCACCATACCTGGTGTATACTTATCCTCTAAAATAATTTCCTAAACATAAAATTACCTAATACCTTTAAATATTATGCTGATTAAAAATATATGAAAGTCAGATATGCTGTAGTAGTTCTACTTTTACTATGAATATTTATATATTTTGCTTATAAATGCACCATAAACTTTACTTAATATTGTCCTGAAATGAATTGGGTATTTGTGAGATTCTATGCCAATAACCTTACTCTGATTGAAAATTTATTTTCAATAAAAATGGCAGGTATATGTCATAAAAAAAGAAAAGAAAATTAAAGGAGAAAATAATAGTGTCTTTGGAAGATATAAGTATTTTCAAAGTATGTGATTAATAAATGAAAACTCATAAATGGGGTTCAAATTATAGCTTAAAATAATAGTTACTGCTCAGCAAGATTCATTTTGTTATCAAGAAATTTGTTAGATGCTTGAAGTGCTCTATATCTAATCTAATCTCACAACCACTTCTGGAATTTAGATATATTATTTCCATCTTTTGTAGGGTAAATTTAGGCTGAAGAGTTTAAGCCTTGCTAGAAATCAGAGAAAACTAAAGCAGCTGAATTTTCAATTTTCAAAGTTCCTCAAAACTCTAAAGTCTTTGCTTTTTCCACTAAAAATTGACCGATTCTTAATTCTTAATTGATTGAACTAATCAGAAATGATACTTAAACACAAATTAATTAGAAGTACCCCTTTAAAACTCTTTTTAGCAATACTGATCCCACCAAATACAATCTGCCCATCTAAATGCTCCAGGACTTTTTATCATCTTTGCCTTTTTTAGACATAGTTTACTTTATAGTATTATCTATTTACCAGTCTGGACTATTTTACCAAATTATAACATGGGATACTGACATAAAGTATAACCCAAAAATGTAGAGACCAGTGTAAGTCTTTATGCCCATCCAACTTGCCATATTAAAAGTGTGTATACACAATAAGTTTATAACAGCAAAACTCAATGCTGATTATATAATCTTAAAGGCTTTTTTTTCCCCCAATCCGACCCATATTATGCACATTGTAATAATATAACATGGATTTCCCTGAGCAGGATGTAAACACTCCAACTTGACCTTGTCTTCAGGCATCCAAATTCCCTTTGTGAAAGGCAAAATAACCAAGTAATGCCCCTCATCCCAAAGAATGATGTGCACGATGTGCACTTCTTTATCCCCAGAACTTGTGATTATCCCATGTTGCCCTGGCATGGCAAAGCAAAGCTAAGGCTGTGGGTGGAATTAAGGAGGTTGGTCAGATGCCTATAGAGAGAAAATCCTGTATTATCCAGATAGGTCCAATTTAATCACAAGGGTAGAAGAGAGTGAGAGAAAAATATGACCATGAAATGTTAGAGAGACGTGAGCAAGACTGGACAGACCATTTTCAGTTTTAAAGTTGGTGAAAGGGAACATGAGGCAAAGGAAGTGGGCAGCCTCTAGAGATGGAAAGGCAAGAGAATTAATTCTCCTCTAGAACATCCAGAAAATAATGCAGTTCTTTGAACATTTTGTTTTAATCCCAGTGAAATTCATTTTAGATTTCTGAACAACCAAACTGCAAGGTAATAAATTTGTTTTGTTATAATCTACTAAATTTGTGTTAATTTGTTTAAGCAGCCATTGAGAAATAATACATCTCTCTTAGCTGATGCATCATCTAGACCTGTAAGAATTTTTTTATAGATATCATTGCATATTGATGTGTCAAATTTGCATTTCCTTTATTATGTTTTTGTGGTGTTCTCATCTGTTTATCCTTACTTCTTTGGCGGACTAGGAAAGGGATATTTTCTCACAATGAAGATCTAGCTTTGTCTGAGAACTACAGAGCATAGATATAAATCTTAATTGTGTGCTTTGCAAACTTATTCTTCCTAATTAGCCTTGAACATATTCTTATTTGAATGTTTGCCTATTGTAGCCCCATGTTTATCCTTCCAGTAATACAGTATGAGTTTTTCTTCCCATAAGACAAGGGTTATTCTTCTCCCAATGGAATGAAGGGAGTTTTCTTGGGAATTACATTATTTGAATAACTTTGGCTTAAATTTCTCTGTTTTTTTCTAAGTTTTAGAAAAGGCAGACGTATACAACTAAGAATGTTACAGCAAATTATTCATCTATATAACATGTATAAGACACAAAATGTTTTCAACTCCAGCATCTATTAATTCAAACCCAATTACATCCCCATGAAAGTTAAATTTTCAAGGTAGATGAATATTGCTTTTGTATTTCAGAAAAAGGTAGGTAGAGTTATATGAAGAAGAAAGAAAGAATATAGGAAGGGAAAATTTTAGCTTCACCAGATACTCCTCAGCTTCTATAAGGTTTCTGAAGCATTTCTTTGAATTTATGCACACTTGGGGAAAGTACACAATCATAATTTTCATTTTTATAATGTTCCCCACCCAATTTCTAAGAAGCACCATTCAATGCAAATGTTTTCCTGTCCCAGTATGTGACATTTGACATATTCCTGACTCCTTAGACATACAGAAATGGGCCTCTTGTGTTCCTTTACCTTTTGCCATTCCCACTCTCTTTTCATCTACTTGATGAAAACTCTGCTATTATGAAACTCTGATGAAACTAGATGAAACTCTGCTATTATGATAGTCTTCTTGCTTTTCAGGGTGGCCTTTCTTGTGTTCTCCAGGAATTAGTGAGTCAACACTGCTTGCTCAATTACTTTTCCACTTGGAGCAGACATATATGTCTTAGCATCCTCCTTTGAGTCATGTGCATGGAGCCCTGTGTGGTAAGAGATGTATATGACATCTGATTATGTGAATCATTTCAGTCCCTTCCCTCAGGCAAGATAGTTCTCTATAGAATGAATCCTTTATGGGAAAGTTAACACCTAACCTAGGCCTCTATGTATTTTTTGCTTCACTAGCTGGTGTAGAGAACATTTCGTTGTATGGTCCTTTGAGTCTAGATTTTAAAATCCTTCCCAATGGTGTAACCTCAGAGCATTTAAAATGTATGTTTTATACAAATAACACCTCTCCAGCCTTGGAACTTACCTAGAAATAATTGCAAGATTGTATGATGTGCATTCTCAAATTCAAACAAATTTTCTATGGTTCCTAGGAATACTCATTCCAGTCATGAAAATGATGATTTACAGTGGCTTTATGCCATTATTAAGAGGCACCTCTCACTATTTTCCTATAACTGAATCCCTTTGGAAGATTGATTCAAGGATGACTCTTGAGATTGTGCCTCACATTATCTTTTTTGGATCCTTTACATGAGAGAGTCAATCCATTTTTTTCCTAGCTCAACCATCAAAATAAGTTATGCATAGATGTAATTATTTTTCCTTTATGTATAGATATAATTAATTTTCTTTTCACTTATTAAAACTTTTTGTAAGTATGACTTTCTCTTATCCTAGTTCAAAAAACATATCTCATTTCATTTCATTTTGTTTTCTAAAAAAATTTGTTATTTGAACTTGTTCTCTCCTCACTGAGTTTTGAACAAAATCTGTTTTTAGACACAATAATCTGTGGATTATGCATTTTAAGATCTTACTTTTGCATTAGTTTTTGGAAAAAATCTATCAAGTGTCTTTCTGCATAATTGCAATAAGATGATCTATCCCTTTAAAGACTTTTATTTCTATCTATTCAAAAATCTAAAACTCCTTCATGATTATGATACCTGAAACCCACAAACATCATAAAGACTTCTGTTTTTCTGAAAGTAGAAACACTTTGAAATCATCTAGTACTAGTGGATTATGGCTTGAGGTTCCAGGAGCCTTTGAATTGAGGGCGTATAAATAAGCAGAGAACAAATATGGACCCAAACTAAAGCTTAGCAAAAGTAGTCATCAACTCACGTTAATTTATCAAATAATTCAGGTATGATTAGTAAAACATTTTTTTAGAGTTGGATTGTGGTAAACTGTATAAAAATTAATAAATCAGTTTAAGGAGAATAGAGCATGTAGGATCAAGGAAATGACTTTTCTATACAGTGGTCCATAAAGGCCTCTTTATTGTCATTTGAACTGAGAATGTAGGAATATGAATGCCTTTGTAATGACTTTCCAGATAGAGGAAATAGTTTTAACATATTCATGGCACAGCAAGGAAGGAAAGAGATGGGGAGACACATAGATTAATAGCATCAGAAAAAACAGATGAGGGACCCCTTATTAATACCCTAAAACAGAATTTTTAGGCAAAAGCTTCAGGTTTCCTTATCTTTCCTCATCTTAATTCTAAATCTCCAGCTCTGCAACTGGAGATTGGAGTCTAAGCAACTAGAACTAAGCAACTGAATAATAAGGTTTAGAAGCCAGGTATTTGGTTTAATCTTAATGAGTCATGGGCATATATTGGTATAGGATGTAACAACAATAAGAAAGCAAGATAGACCCTGATTTAACCCATTAGATCTGTGACACAGTGGATAGCAAATTCAGGTTGGCAACTTCTCCTTTATTGAGAAGGATTCAAGGGGAATCAGATGGAGCAATTATATACATATACTTCATTCCCTTTTGGAGAGAGGTGTGTGGAAATCTCCTCAATGAAAGTGCTTCTAGAAAGAAGTATTTCATAACACTTATTATTAGCTGGTAACAAAGCAGCTCATCACTTTGAAAGTCATATAATGTATGGGAAATGCTTAGAATAAATCTTCTAAATATTGCTATTTTTAGATAATTTGCCAATAATACTTTATCATGACAGCTTTCCTTCAAAGTAGTTTATAATATGGTTGAGAGGTCATTGATTGTGAAATGTTAAGATAAAATAATATTTTATATAATTTGGAACAAAATGTGATAGTTTATTGTAGCCATATTAAGATTTATTTTAAAATTCACTGTTCTATAAACTTGATGAAAATAATCTGAGGCAGATGTAAAGATCATAAGCAATTAGGAACTAAGTGCTTGGTCATTTTCTTATCTATTAAAGTAGATAAGAAAATTATTTACAATAATAGTTATTTCCATCTGCCAGACAATAAGAGATCTCAACCAGTAGATGGAAGTGGCTCTTAACAAAGATGATGGAGGACATTGCAACATGACCACTGTTCTAAACACAAACTCCCAACCAACTCTTTTAAATCAATGTTGATTGGGGTGAATTGAATGTATAATCATGAGTTCTTTGTTTTAATTATAGGAAAAAAATAAAAATAAAAAGCCAGTGACTATATTACAGAAATGACTGGAAAAGTTAATTCCTCCCTCCTCTTCCCGCAATGGTTCCTTATTTCTAGCTATTTGAAACAAAAAAAGAAAAATTTTTAAAAAAGCTTCTTGTTAATTAAGATTCACACTAATTAGATGAATATAAATATAAATGTAGCATAGAATAATATCACGATTTAAAAAATCATTGTTGATAATTCTGGGTCTTTCCAAATGTATTTTCTAACAAATATAGCTTTTTGGTGAAATGAAATAATAATGTATATATTGCTTTAACTACTTTTCACAATCATATATAGCATAGCCACATTTTTATATCCATAAACATGTACATAAATGTACTTTAAATACTAATGACTTTTTCCTGTATTAGACATTCCAAAAATGGAAATAAATATGTCAAATATTATGGACATATACTAAAATGTGAACATGCTATATTTTTCAAAATTGTTATTAGAGGGTGGATGGGAGAAATTATTTCAAGAAAAGAAAGAGATATTTTGTATTTCTGGATCATTATCACTGCATTTTTCTTCAAAAAAACTGCATGAATTTTTATTTCCCACATTAATGATGATTATGAATCATATAAATTTGATTATGCTGAAAATATTTCTAATTTTGCATCATACAAAAAGAAAGGACAAGTAAATAGTTTTCTACAAAGTAACTGCAACTGGTTCTCACTTCAAAATCATTATTAATATTTTGACTTAACTTATTATTCTGTTTTATATATGTTTGGTTGTGAGGTTAAATAGCTTTATATTTTGAACAATGTCATTTTAAATTTTTTTTTGTTTCTTACCTATATTTCAAATGTCTTTTCATGTTTATTGCTCTTTATATTGATAACATTTATATTGAAGACATTCTGTCCTCATTTCTTTTACTTTTTTCCTACTTGACTGTGACTTTAATGTTAAATCATATTTATGTATCTGTAATAGATAAATCTCCAGTGATTTCATAATACATCTAATCCTCTGCTGTAATCATATGTTAAGGTTTGTTTTACATATTTACCATGAATAAGTACCAACAAACTACTGAAGATTTCAAGTGTACTCACAGGCTGCCAATTTTCATGAAGAAATGACATTCTTTTAAAATGTGTACTATAAGTAATCCATATTTTCTTTTTTCTTAATATTTATTTATTTAGTTGTTGTTGGACACACTACCTTTATTTTATTTATTTATTTTAATGTGGTACTGAGCATGGAACCCAGCACCTTGCACGTGCTAGGCAAACACTCCACCACTGAGTCACAACCCCATCCCTCCAAAGTTTCTTGACTTACAAATAAATATGTTCTCTCAAAAAATAACAATACATTTTGCTGAAGTCTATCCATTAAATTGTTAATCTCTTTATTCATCTATTAATTCTCAAACTTCTCTGAAATTCAGTCTCCACTTCTTCAGTCCAGTGCCTGTTTCTGTGACTGACCACCTGTGATCAAGTAGGTAAAATAATCATGGATCTTTTATCCATTTGCATCCTACTCAAGCATTCTGCTATGCAAAACTATTTTATTACTCTTTTTTCCATAATTCTCTCCATTTTTATGACTCACTGTTGTTTTTCTCTATTTTCTCTACTTATTTATCTTTAGTGACCTAACTTTATCTACCTGCTTTTTTAACAGAACCATCTTAAATGATTATGTGGATTTAACTGCTACCCCTCTGCAGTTGATTCTGGGATTGACATACATGACTTATGTCTTGACTCATCTTCAGAGTCCTAATTAATAAATATGAAATAAAACTAATGAATGAATGGGATAAGGGTGCACCCCTTAGAATTAGCAAATCATTAGTTTAAGAAACTGCTGTAGTATTTATTCAATTAGCACCTGTTCATTGAACAGTTATTACTAAGACAACATATCATGGTTTGGGGTTATAGTAATAAATAGTGTTTGAGTCCCAGGAAAACTCACTTACTGTTTGTTTACTCAGTTGTGAAGTAGGACTTATAATACCTTTTTACAATTAAGGGCTTTTTGAGCCTCACAATATAAAATGCATATTAAAGTAAATTGCCTCATTATATACCCATTATTGTTAAAATAAAGAAATAAGAAAAAGTATACAGGTTTTGCAATTAAGAAAAAAATGAAGAAAAATTTAAATAACATATTCAGAACTGAAAGCTTTCAAGAAACCCATCTATTAAAATAATGAGAGTAAATTCAAGCCAGTCCAGAGATAATGCTGAATTATCCTATATAACTGCATCACCTGAAGACAAACTGTTTGAATGTTTATAATAAACTAGTATCCTCTTTTGTAGTTTGAAAATAGTTTTACATGCAAAGGTGTGTTTCACTTGGTAAAATCCCCGTAATAAAATAAATGTTACCATGGGATATAAGAATAAACTTTCCTCGTTAGCTGAATTAGACACATTCAGCCACCCAATCAGAATCCATGATTATGTTTACACCTATATACATTTCCTAAAATTAAGATACAGAGTTAAGTTATTATTTTCTCTCTGACCACATTGCAGAGATAATCTTTCTAGGAGTTTCACATAGGTTAACGTTGAAGCACATCAGGAAAACTTTGAGTCTCACACATGTGTTATATACTCACATACACTCAAAAGTACCACAGGAAAACTGTGGACAGGCATTATGACTTTTGGAAAGACAGCTCCTCAGACCTACATTCCATACATGAACTGACATTGCTGTTCTGTAAATCACTATTTCTGGAGTGAGGTGGAAAATTCCAGAAAATATTGGAGGTAAACAGTATGCAGTTAATTTCTTTTGTTAAATTTTATCTTTACACCAGCCATTTCTCCTGGTGCTGCTGCTGCTGCTGCTGACGCCAAACTGTAACCACTGTTGCTGCTGTTTACCCACTACTACTGCTGATGCCTCCAGGACCCAGAGGTCCAATGCCAAGGTGCCTGAAGGTTTGATTACACGTGGGTGCTGTTGCCTCCATCTTGGGAGGCTAGTCAGGGGATAGGGGGCCAGGGTGCCTGCAGGTTTGCCATCACCACCATCTGGTGGTGCAGCCCAAGCCTCTGTCTGGGGTCACTGGCCAGGACCTGGAGGTCCATGTTAGGATGCCTGAGGGTTTGGCTGCACCTAGTGCCTTCCTATTGAGAGGGCTGGTGACTGCCTTCTTGATGGTTCTTTTCAGGGCTGCTCCTCTGTGTGAGTGTATCTGTGGTGGTCTCTCTGCAAACTGGAACTGCATTGAAATCTTGGGACTGCAACATGGCTGAGCCTGGGGTATCTGAAACCCAGATCCATAGGATAGTGACTGGGTCTGCATGGGCCTGTCTGGACCTGGAAATCTTGTGAAAAATTAGAGATAGGGCTGGGAAATTTTTAAACATCGATGGAGACAGTTGTTCAATTTTCCGTCAAGATTTATTATTTCTTCCTTTTTTTTCTCTTCTCTATCATTTCTACCATATTTGAAACCAGGTATTTTTCATGCATCAGTTTATTGAAGACTGTGATATATGAATGGTATTTTTTACAGTTTTTGTATATTCTTATATTTAATTTTTTTCTTTGTATATATATTTCCTCTTGTTTTCTCGGATTCTCTATCTTTTCTCCTGCTGAAAATCAATCTATTTCAATTCCTTTTTCACTCTTCCTACAGATTTTTAGTTCTGACTTCTATCTTTCTTCCTCATGGACATCATGTCATACACAATTTCTATTCTCTCTTTATCCACCTGTTGAAATTATAAACCCTTTTAGCAAATTTACTTAATATATTGTAGACAATAATTGAACTCATCATTTCTCTTTATTGTGAGAAAACTGTGAACATCTTAATAAGAGCTCATAGGCTTGGGGCTGTATATTGTTTACATTGGGTGCTGTTGATATTGTCTCCCTTTAAAGGTGAGGTACTGGCAACCTCCAGGGACCCTATAAGTCTGCAGGGTAGAATCTGTGCTGCCTCAGACCCATACTTCTATTTGGGAAAACACACAAACAACAAGAAAAAATGAGGGAACAAACTGTCCCAAACAAACCAAGATGCTCTAATAACAGAATCCACTGACAACACAGTAGAAAAAACATCATAGAAGGAGTTTAGAATGTATGTATTTAAACTGATCTACGAAGTGAAGAAGTGCAGGATATTATAAAGGGTGAAATCAAAGAGAAAATACAGGAAGTGAAAGATCATGTCAATAAAGAGAGATTCTGAGAAAAACAAACAAACAGAAATCCTTGAAATGAAGGAATCAATAAACCAAATTATAAATTCAATGTAAAGTATCACCAACAGACTAGACCACTTGGAAGACAGAACCTCTGGCAATGAAGATAAAATATATAATCTTGCAAATAAAGTTGACCATGCAGAGACAATGGTAAGAAAGCATGAACAGAAATTCCAAGAATTATGGGATAACATGAAAAGACCAACTTTAAGAATTATCAGAATAGATGAAGGAATAGAGATACAAACCAAAGGAATGCACAATCTTTTCAATTCCATAATTTCCCAAACCTAAAGAACAAAATGGAAAATTAAATACAAGAGACTTATAGGACCCAAATACACAAAATTACAACAAACACTAAGACACATTATAATGAAAATGCTTAACATATAGAATAAGGATAGAATAATAAAAGCTGTGAGAAAAAAATCAAATTACATATAGGGGGAAACAATTCTGCTCTCATTGATTTCTCAACCCAGATCCTCAAAGGTAGAAGGTCTTGGAAAAATATACTTCAAATTCTGGAAGAAAATGAATGCCAACCAAGAATTTTACACAAAATTAAGTTTCAGATTTGAAGAGGAAGTAAAAACCTTCCATGATAAAAAAAAAGTTAAAAGAATTGACAACTAGAAAGCCTGCACTAAAGAACATTCTCAACAAAATATTTTATGAGGACAAAGAGAAAAGAAAAATTGAAAACCCCCAAAGGGAATGATGACACTAAAGGAATAGTCAGTGACTGGAGAAACTAAGTCAAATAAAAACCCAGAAACAGGACTGGGGTTGTGGCTCAGTGGTAGAGTGCTCACCTAGCATGTACGAGGCCCTGGGTTCGATCGTCAGCACCACATAAAAATAAAACAACAACAAAAAATGACCCAGGAACAGAAATCATATCTCAACAATAACCTTGAGTGTTAATGGCCTACTGCTCAAGGGAATTATATATCAGCAAGACACAAGAATTGTAAATATTTATGCCCCCAACAATGGAACATTTATGTACATCAAACAAACCCTTTTTTTCAAATTCAAGAATTGAACAAACCACACCATAATAATAATGAGTGATTTTAACACACTCTCTCACTACTGGACAGAGCTTCCAAACAAAAACTAAATAAAGAAAATATAGAACTAAATAATACCATAAAAAATTTAGACTTAACAGACATATATAAACTATTTCATCAATGAGCAAATATACTTTCTTCTCAGCAGCATATGGATCCTTCTCTAAAATAGAATATATCCTATGCCATGAAGCAACTTTAAAAAAAAATATATATGATAGTGGAATGCATTACAATTCTTATTACACATATAGAGCACAATTTTTGATATCTCTGGTTGTATACAAAGTATATTCACACCAATTCATGTCTTAATACCTATACTTTGGATAATAATGATCATCATATTCCACCATCATTTATAACCCCATGCCCCCTCCTTTCCCCTCCAACTCCTCTGCCTTATCTAGAGTTTGTCTATTCCTCCCATGCTCCCTCTCCCTATACCACTATGAATCAGCCTTCTTATACCAGAAAAAACGCTGGTGGGATTGCAAATTAATGCAGCCAATATGGAAAGCAGTTTGGAGATTTCTTGGAAAATTGGGAATGGAACCACCATTTGACCCAGCAATCCCTCTCTTCAGTCTATACCCAAAGGACTTAAAAATAGCATACTACAGGGACACAGACACATCAATGTTTATAGCAGCACAATAGCTAAACTGTAGAACCAACCTAGATGTCCTTCAATAGATGAATGGATAAAAACGTGGCATATATACACAATGGAATATTACTCAGCAATAAAAGAGAATAAAATCATGGCATTTGCAGGTAAATGGATGGCGTTGGAGAACATAATGTTAAGTGAAGTTAGCCAATCCCCAAAAAACAAATGCCAAATATGTTCTCTGATAAAAGGAGGCTGACTCATAGTGGGGTAGGGAGGGTAAGCATGGGAGGATTAGATGAATTCTATATAGGGAAGAAGGGTGGGAGGGAAAGGGATGAGGCAGGGGATTAGCAAGGATGGTGGAATGTGATAGACATTATTATCCAAAGTACATGTATGAAGACACGAATTGGGTGTCAACCTACTTTATATACAAACAGAGATATGAAAAATTGTGGTATATATATGTAATAAGAATTGTAATGCAAAAAAAGTAAACGTATAAAGACATGAACTGGCGTGAACATACTTTATATAAAAAGATGAAAAATTATGCTCTATATGTGTAATAAGAATTGTAATGCATACTGATGTCATGTATTTTAAAAAATAAAATCAATTAATTTTGAAAAAAGATGCAAAGCAAAACAAAAAAAAAATTATGGTATTTGCTGGTGAATGGATGGAGGTGGAGAATATCATGCTATGTGAAATAAACCAATCCCCAAAAAACAAAGACCAAATGTTTCCTCTGATAATTCACAACAGAGAATAGCTAGAGAAAAATAGTTACTTTAGGTAGAGGGAAGCAAAGGGAGGGGAGGTGTTATAAGGGTGGGAAGGATAGTAGAATGAATTAGACATTATTACCCTAGGTACATATATTAATATATGACCAGTGGGATTCTACATCATGTACAACCAGAAAAATGAGAAATTATATTTTATCTATATATGATGTATCAAAGTGCATTCAACTATCATGTATAACTAATTAGAACAAATGAAAAACAAAATTAAATTCAAAATCCAATTAAAAAGCACATTAGTTGTTTAATGTGTTTTAATTGAAAACATATAAAAAGTAAGGAAAGAAAGGAAGAAAAGAAAGAATAAATAAAGATAAAATAAAAATAATAACCAGTGTAGTAAAAGGGAATACTGGGAGGGTTGAAAGGATTAGAAAGATCTAGGGAAAAAGAATGTATTATTGTTTTTCAAATCCAAGGATCATTCTTCTAGTATAAAGAATAAAATAAGAATACATGTAAATAATTGATAAATCATTCACTTATCTATAATACATTTTTAATTAAAATATCTTAATTCTTTGGAAGAACAGCATAAAATTAGGGACAACTGACAATGCAAAAACGAAGATGTTAATTGAATGCACACACTGACATATACATACTCATACACATATGTCCCCAAATGATATGTATACATATATATTTTTTCAGCCCCTCCAATCACCTTGTGATTGCATTGCCCCTTGGGAAATGCATTAATGTTAGGCTTATGTACATACATTTCAAAGTAGAATTCTAATTTGTGGGAGGCTGCCACATTATGTCACCAGCATTTTCCTTTCCTGATTAGTGAGGCTCTGTGGGTCACTTCTCGTGATCTGGCCACATCAAAGTGGCCATAGATGGGGGCCCTGATCTTGAAAGTCATAAACATGATTGGTGCAGCCAATTTGGATAGCAGTATGGAGATACTCGAGAAAGCTGGGAATGGAACCACCTTTTGACCCAGCTATTACTCTTCTTGGACTATACCCCAAAGACCTAAAAACAGCATACTACAGGGTCACAGCCACATCGATGTTTATAGAAGCACAATTCACATTAGCTAGATTGTGGAACCAACCTAGATGCCCTTCAATGGATGAATGGATTAAAAAAATGTGGCATATATACACAATGGAATATTACTCAGCACTAAAAAATAACAAGATCATGGCATTTTCAGGGAAATGGATGGCATTAGAGCAGATTATGCTAAGTGAAGTTAGCCAATCCCTAAAAAACCAATGCCGAATGTCTTTTCTGATATAAGTGGGGGGGGGACTCAAAATGGGGAAGAGAGGAAAAGCATGAGAAGAAGAAGGTGGGAAGAGAGGTGGGAGGGAAAGGGAGGGAGAAAGAGAATTGTACGAAAGATGGAAGGAGATCCTCATCGTTATACAGAATACATGTATGACAAAGTGAGGAAAAAGAAAAAAAAAGAAGTATGTCACATTAGATTGGGTAGAGAGAAGTGATGGGAGGGGAGGGGAGGGGAAGTGGGGAAAGGAAGGACAACAGAATAAAATAAACATTATTATTTCTGTGTGTATGTATGTGACTGCATGACCAAAGTGACTCTGCAACCTGTACACTCAAAAAAATGAGAAATTATACCCCATCTGATTCAAATGAATGATATGTCAAGATCACTGTACTGTCATGTGTAACTAATTAAAACAAATTAAAAATAAATAAGTAAATAAATAGTCATAAACATTTCACCAAATGTGTCTTCATGCGTGGGCGTGCCTTCCTATAGCCCCAGGTGTTGAGTTACCTTACCTGTCCTTGTAACCCCACCCCTCTTGATCTTTATTGGATGGAAATTTCTAAAGAAGGAGAGTCTCTGGTTAAAAGACCACTCCTGACTCTCACTCTTGCTCTTTCTCTCGCCAGCCTCTGTGACATTCCTTGCTCTCCCATTTGGGGAGCTTGAGGCTGAGGGCAGAGGAACTGTCCAGGGGCTTAAATTAAAGGTAAATTATGTGTCTGTGTTTTATTTGATACATTAGGAAATTCACTCAAGCAACCCTTAGTTTAGCTGCCCACGCTGGTAGGGGGTGGCACTAATTGTTTGTGTTGATTTATTCCCTTAATCATGAAAGTATGACAAACCACTATACCTACCAGTGCCAGCTGATGATCACTAGGAAAGGAAAAGATGAGAACAGGATACAAATCAGGGAGATGGGAAAGGCAGCAAACTGAAGAAATACCTAATGCAACTATCTCGTGGAATTTTGGGATTGTGGCATCTGATAATTGTTCCTATTTGGGGGAATGAAGTGTTAGTATATTAAGAGAGACATGAACAGAGAGGGAGAAACATGAAAGAGAAGAAATGTTCAAATGGAATTTAACAATGGGATTAGATCGTAAGGCATTTTTATTTCCAACAAATTCGTTTTATTTCCAACAATTTGTTTCACTTTTTATTCCTTGACAGGTGTTGAGTAGCTCACTGTGATTGTTGAGAAGTCAGCACGGGAACCAGGGAGTGTAGCTGTAGGAAACTCTGTCAAATCAATGAAATAATTAAAGTCAGGTTAAAAACCTGCTGATTCTAAATAGGTATTTTGAGAAAGATCAGGCGCATATGGTCGTGTTTCAAATATTTTAACTATTTTGGCTTAAAATTATCTCACTTAAGAAAGTCAAAATTGATCTTTTTTTAAAAAATTAAATCTATATAAGCAATGTGATTGAAATTTGCCTTTTAAAACATCATTTCAACATAGGGAGTAAATTGTATAAGGGAAATTCCTACTCAATTTGCAGTGATGTACATTACTGTTCATTACCATTTGAAAATAAGTAAGTCAACCCAGTAAAGTAGTCGATATTAATGAAAATTAATAAGTCCATTATCATATTTTTCTAGGTATGTCCAGTCCCAAAGTCAGCTCATATATCTTTTATTTGTTAAGAGATTATACATTACCGATTTTATTCCCTCTTTATAAATACAAAAAAGCTTTATTTCTTTAGCCAGTGATTCTCAAAGTGTGGTTCCCACATAGTGAAATAACTTATTAGAAATGCCTTTAAATTTGTTAGAAATACAAATTATTGTGTTCCATATCGGACCTACTGAAAAAGAAACTCTTGGGAATAGGATTAAGAAATGTCTATTTAAAACCTACCACCTGATTCTCTTGCTCACTGAAGTCTGAGAACCACAGGATCAAGCAATGATTGCTTCCTTTTTTAAGATTTTCTTTCAGAATGCTTCTGGAAACTTCTATCTTGATGGTTCCCTAGAGGTTGAAGTGACTCTTAGGATTACAGTGAGCCAGATGACTGCCTAAGGCATCCTATTTATGATCATGACGTAATTCATTCAATGCAGCTTCTAACAATCCTGAATAACTTTCTTGCTTCACTTCATTATCAAAAATGTGGCTTGTGGAAACCAAATTATACTATGAAAATTGGTAGCTTTTTAAAAATAGAACTATATGGTGTAATGGCATTTTGTATGCAGAATTTGTTATCAAGTAGCAACTCAAAAATTACCTGTTTGGTCTACATAAAGTATCAACCCATTGTGCCATTGCTTTATTGGAATTATGTACATCCCTGCATCACATTCAGACAAATCAAATAAGTGAATTCAGTCAATCAGATTTTTTCAATGTCTTGATTATCTATGGTCAAGGGATGGAGTAGTTTATCTGTAAACACCAATGGAAAGTAGCTTAGAAAACTGGGATTAGCAGTCAACATGGCTCTTAATCAACAACTCACATCAATTGCAAAAGTGAATTGTTCATTTGATCAGTAGAATGCAATAAGAATGTACCAATGACCAAAATATCTCTGATCATGTCTATAAGACGAGATCATTTGAATAAGGTATACAAAAGGCAAAAATAAGTTGCATAAGAAATGCAACTCACCTCTTCTTAAGTATTCTTGTTAAAGCCTCTTATATGAGAGAAATATTTAAAGAAGTTTTATTGCAGGAAGATATGCACATTTTGTTTACATTTATTTGACTACACAGTGCTGGGCAACAAGACCATGGATATTTAAAGTTTATTCCTGCTTACTTCAAATACATGGTTTCAACTTGGCAATACTAGGTACTAGAGGTTATTAAAACACTCCTGGAGAAGTTCCAAGTACTTGAAGCCCTTTAGTAAATGGTGCTCTTTTTGTTGGCTACACATTTGATATTTATTCTAAATCACAGAATTATTTAAGTTTCATGCATATCCTGATTTAGAACTACAGAATTTATTTTAAAAATTGTTTAATATTCACAATTTTTGTAAGATTCTTATTTATGGCTGCTGATGAACTCAAATATAAATTGCCAACATAGACCATGTCAAAAGAATAAGTATGCAGTAAGTATACATGAGAATATATTTTAGTAAATAAGGATAACCATGATTAAATTTCTATTATTTTTCAAACAATTTAATGTAATTTAGAAATTAATTGAATGTGGCAATTAGCTTAATTATGTTGCTCTTCAACACCTACAATTTTAACACTCTTGCAGAAGGCTACATTCTTGTTTGCTTAATTTAGTAAAGTTGGGAGGTACAGATCTGTCACTTAATTAAACTTGTAATATAAATAAGAAACATTATACCTATTAAATTATTGTCAGCCATTACATAATGAATAGAAATAATAAAAAGTGAGAATGAGGTTATATGTATTGATATAATTAAATGCTATAAATTAATCAAAGTAATTAATCAATGGCACTAGTCTTCCACATAGGAACTTTGAAAAATTTTATGAAATTAACATCTCAAATATCCTAGTGTTAGATTAAATAAGTATGCTTAGCTTTTTGTTAAAAAATGAAAGTAGAAAAAGTCAAATCACAAGGACTATTCCATAATATAGCTTCATGAAAAATCCTAAGATTCCAGAGGCCAAAATGACAAAATTCAAATGCCATATATATATTTTTTAACTTTGGAATTGTCATTGCTCTTTAATTAAATTACTGTGTGATGATAGATGCATGAATAAGATGTACCACTAGGATTTCAGGATGAAAGGTAAAAATAATGAGCAGATGTTAAAGATATGGGTCATAAATGAATTCATTCTAATCTTAAAATCAGTCCCAGATAAAAGTCAATGGACAACATATTTATCAAATTTCTGTTCCTGTAATAAAATTTCTGAGATGAGACAATATTCTTTAAAAGAAAAAAGGTTTTGTGTGACTCACAATTTAGAGGTTTCAATCCATGCTCAATGGGCCTCTTTGCTTTTGGGACTGTGTCTAGACAGGACATCATGGCAGGAACCTATGCTGGAGCAAGCCAGTTCACCTCATGGACAGTAAACAAAAAGAAAAGAGCACATTGTGGTTCCGAAGTCCCCTTTAATGGGGACTAACTGCTCCCATCTGACCCCATCTGTTACAGAGTCTATGGTCTCCCAATTGCTCCACAGTCTGTGAACCAAGATTTTAAAGCCTCTGGGTAACATGTAAAATTCAAACTGTAGTAGGCAAGAAACAATAAAGTGAAAATAAATAGAAATAATAAATAAATAAATAAATAAATAAATAAATAAATAAATAAATAAATAGAAAGAATTTTCCCCAGTTTCCCCAGCCTGCATTGAGGTTGTTATCAAAAGAGAAAATAAATCCATGGAAATTTTCTAAATTTTATTTTCCTCTAAGCCTACATTTTTTTCCTGGAATTTATAAAATTTTGGAAAATAAAATGCCATTGGGAAAAAATTAGATATTTTTTCATATGGGCCAGAAATGAATTCATTCTAATCTTAAGATTAAAGATGTTTTTTCCCTCTAAACCTACAAATTTTCTTCTACAAATTAAATTAAAGATTTTTTTTCCTCCATTATTCAGTAATGTCCATTATTTCCAGGTTCTCATTTGATTTCTCCAAGGCTGAAATCACCTGGCCTTACTATTGAGGCTCAGCCCTGCATCATTTTGACATCAGTCTTGCTTCTATTTGGGAGATGTTTAAGGAGATATAACCAATATTGAGGAGAAAGTATCAGGTTAGCTTCATTGTGGTTTGAGTCTCAATTTGTACCTCATTCTGATAACTGGAGCACTGATGTTTCCCCAGCCTCCCAATTCTCTGCCTTTTAGGTTTACCCTGTTATAGCCGGGAATCCTTTGCTTATACATTGTGTGATCTACCTGCTTTCACAGTTTTTGGTGGTGTTGTGGTTACTTTTTAATGATTGAAATAATACTGTTTTGCTCTTCTTACTTGCTTTTTTCCCAACTCTCACCCACCTTTCCTATTCTTAACTTTAGCCAAAGGCTAAGATCCATTTACCTGTCAAGATAAAAATATAGTGCAAACTACTTGCTTTACTGCCCTGTCATCTATTGTGAATTTCATGACAGTCTCCATAATTGTGATTCATTTAGCTGTTTGGACCCTCTCACTGCAGACTAGAGTTCTCTGATAGGTCAATTCTTAAAGTATGTTATATTCACTGATAATCAGGCAAATGAGAAATCCAAGTGCTTACACATACATAAAGCTCTTCCTGTGTTCATTATAGGAGGCAACATTCAAGGCTATATTGAGAAGAAACTAGATTTTCTGCTTTACCAGTTTCTTTCTGGTTTCTGGTCTTACAAATTTTGAGAATAAGATACACAGACAACAACAGAAGGAAAGAGGGAACAGAATAGGATTTTATGTAGGTGAGAAAAGATAGAAGTCCCACAAAGTGGGAAGGGACTATTTTGATGTGCTAGTGCAGGGGCCTATATGGTTTTGGTCAGAATCTAAGTTAAAAGGTGTTGAAAAAATATCAAGTCTCTTGGCTATGTCCTTTAGCCTTTGAGTTTTTTTTTTTTTTTTTTAACACAATATTTTTATCTTTATCTTTATATAGTGCTGAGGATTGAACCCAGGGCCTCACACACAGTAGGCAAGTGCTCTACCTCTGAGCCACAACCCCAGCCCTAGCCTTTGAGTTTTAATCCTTCCTGTAACTCCCATCTGGGTTCACCCCCACCTTCTCTTTTCCCACTGCTCTGGGACAAAGGAGTTGCCTAGAATGTCTTCCACAGGTTAGCTTCAGGAGTGGTCTTCACGCATAAAAAAGGCATGGAAGGGGCCAATTAATATTTCTACTGGTTATTCTTCTGGTGTAGTCTTTACATAGGAAGAAGACCTTAAATGGGGTCCATTACTCTGACTGCTTGACCATTGACTATCTATTCTTATTCAGTATTATGCACCTGCTATGCTTATTAAGGAATAGTATTAATAATGTTATCCACTGGATGATTGGATTTAAAGTTAGACTAAATCAGAAATTATGTTGAGATACAAAGCTACATTGTTCCAATTTTTGAAGATGTTATATGATAGGTATAGTGGCAAGAAGGAATTTTCGTTTTAAAGAAGGCTTAAAGAATAGTTTTAACAGTAAGAATCTAATTGCCTCCACTTTAACAAAGACAACATATTTGGTAATTGAAGTAGGATGGCGGTAGTGGTGGGATAAAAAGTTTGCAATATAATCAAGTTACTTTTTGTTACTGATGGTATTTCACATCCACTGCTTTAGTTGCAGAAGGAAGAGAAAGATGCTTCTTCACTCTGTTTGGGCACTCTATTGTGAGTCTCAGCATGACACTCATGAAAAATAAAGGGAGAATGGTACCATTCCTGAGTATGTGGCAATCAGTTAAAACACCCCAGGCTAACACTGTGTTTCCATGTGTAATACCTTCAGTATTTGAAATCTGTTTTGCAAACCAGTCAGACGTTATCAGCCTAAACTACAGGAAACAAAGAATGAATCTTCCATTCTGAGATTTTAGGAGGTAAATTCTTCTAGAATGGTAATGCATTTTCCTAAATACTGATAATATATGTTGGTTAAAATTATAACTGGGTTAAGCCTGCAGAAGCACAGTGAAACTATCAGTATGTGTCAACAACACTGGGAATACCTCTGTACAGAAAGGTGCATCAATGAATAAGCATTCTGTAGAAAACAACCCGTATCTGAGTCTCTCCTATATAGGTATTCTGACTGTGGAAATAGACAGGGAAGCGTTTCCACAGTGAGCAAACTCCCAGGGGTAACTGGCACCCTGAATGCCCAGCAATTCCCCTCTGAGGGAATAGTTATATAACTTCATAGTTATCTATGAAGATAACTATGTGGATGCACTACCTGATTTACATAGTAACATCCTTTGAATGAGAGAGGCTCTGTGTTTGCCTCTCTCCTTCAAAGGATGGACCTTATCTCAGTTAGCTAGCACTCAGGATTAGAAGGAATATTGGCTAAAGTGTACTCATCTGGTGGTGGGTAATATGTAGCTTTTTGGGTTATTAAAGATGACAGCAGAGAGGGGTAAGCACCCCTTTTGTCTCCCATCCTTCTGTCTGTCTGCACCTTCCCTGTGTGTTTGTGTCTGTCCTTTGTATGCTTCTTCTACAAGTCTTCCCACACAGGTATTTCTTTACTATAAGGAAAACAATATCAGAGAATATAGCCCAAAAATTCTCTGTGATAAATGCATCAGGAATAAAATGTTTATCCTAACCTACAATAAGGAAAGACTCCAGGCTCACAAGCAACAAACAAACAAACAAAAAACAGATAAGAGAGAGAGAGAGAGAGAGAGAGAGAGAGAGAGAGAGAGAGAGAGAGAGAGAGAGAAAAGATCAAATCCCTGAGAAACACCATTAACATAATTGAACACTTAAATGCATGAGAAACAAATTGAGACCACTTAAGTAAATAAGGAGAAAGCTATGTAAAGACAGCATCAAGATGCTACAATTGATCTTTAACTGCTACCATCTCTGGAATTAAGCAGGACTGACACCTCTAAGGACTAGTTCCTGGGTACAGAGCTAAATGGTTAGGCATGTGAGTGTCTACAGGAACAGCTTGGCTTGCTAGCATCTGGCAGACATTTTATCTTAGGCAAGATTCCTAATTATTTATGACTCAGTTTCCTTTTAATAAACCATGCAAGATTAATAACATTGCCTCATAGAATGTTGTGATTTTCAAATGAGCTAATCAAATAAAATTTTTACCCCATGGTGCACAACGTATAGTAAAAATGACTGTTAAAAAAGTACTTTCATTACATTCATTATTATTATTATTACTAGGTAGAGAGAGGCATGCCAATTTAAAATATATACTCATATAAGTAAGTGAAAATGAATGAATTAGTAGTTAATAGAATTTTACTCTCTATTAAAAATCCAAATCAACTCATAAAATAAATGAGCCAAAATTATACTCATTTAACTTCCATTAAAAATCTGCTTTCTTTGTGAAAAATTGAAAGGGAATTGACTAAGTTGCAGTAAATTTTTTGAAATATTGTAGACAAAAAGTCGAACTTATGATGGTAAAACTTTACTAATAGCTGATATATGAATTATAAATATCATAACAATTTTAGTTACTATTAGATATTTACACACTAGTTGGTAAGTTAAATATGCAGAAACCATCTATTAAATGGTTTTATTTGTTTTAGAGAAGTTGCTAGAGATACTTGCGCAAGATATTTTTGTATTATTTTATTTACTTTTTGGTAATTGAGTTATGAAATATACGTAATGCTACTATAAATCTTATAGTGAATGATTTTGTAACTTTTGTTGTGAATGATTATACCAGGTAACCAGCACCCAGATGATAATGTAGCAATAAACGATACCCCAGACATCTCTCACCTGTCTGCTTCAAGGGCATTTTACAACCCTAAACATGATGACTATTCTTGTTGTATCACTTAGGTTGATCTCAATTGACTCTGATTTTTACCCTGAAAGCATGAAGTATGCTGTATTTTGTGTTTATGATTCTTTTGCTCAACTAAAGTCTATAACACTGATTTGTATTAATGCTGAAAAAAGTAGGGTTTTCTGTTTCCTTACCTGTTCATTATGTAAATATTATGTGATACATTTATTCCCTATTCTATTTATTGGGGGGTTATTTGCAGTTTTTCTTTTGACATTATGAACTGAATTTAATGAACTTCCTTGTACATGTCTATGCTGTACTCATTTATTAATTTCTGTTAGGAATGCAGTAAATATCAAATTGCTTTTTCATAGGAATTTAGGTTTATGTTTAATTGTGAAAAGTACTGGCAACTGTTTAGATGGCTCAGTTTAAATGACCAACAAAAGTTTATGGGAATATTATCGATCCTTTAATCTCCACAATTGTTATTGTTATTGTTGCTTATATTCTGGTGGCTATGAAGCAGTAGTTCCTTATATTTTTAATTCACATTTTTTTCTGATGTTTTATTACATTGAGTACTGTGTCATGTTCTTATTGGGTATTTGACTTTCTTCATTTGTGAAAAGCCTTCTCAAGTTTTTCACATGTTCATGTAAGGAAGCTTGTTGCTTACTTATTAATTTGTAGGATGTTATGAATAGGTGTGCTATTATGGATGTACATGAGGCAAATACCTCATTTGTGGAGCCTTGCCTTTTGAATCTCTTAAAAAGTATCTTTTAATAAACTGAAGCTTTAATTTAATCTAGTTTTTCTTTTTTATATATTTATTTTTCAGTTGCAGGGGACACAATACCTTTATTTTATTTATTTTTATATGGTGCTGAGGATCGAACCCAGGGCCCTGCACATGTAGGTAAGCCCTCTACCACTGAGCTACAACCCCAGCTTCTAGTTTTTCAAAGTAACTTTTAGGTTTTGTCAAACCATTGCATGGGAAGAAAAAAAAAATGGCACATGGAATAATGTTTTTGATTCATTGATTTGTATCCTTCTAATTCCATTCTAGTAGTTTTTAACTGATTATGTTCTCTAAAAAGAATGGTCCAACAAACTAGTTTCCAATATAAGAGACGTAGTTTTGGCCCCCCAAACCAATATGTGTTTGCGTGCTTTCCAAATTTCTATGTAGTTTTTAGAGTTTACTTGAGGTTGAGGGTATTGGTTAACAACTTAAACAACTTAAATTGTAATGATATTTCTGCAGCAAATCTTAGATACTTAAAGATTAAAGCAGATCTACATTACAAAGTGGATTGTTAGGTTGGTTTATTTTTATGTAAATATCACTAAACTCAAAAGTGACTGTTTTCTGAGAGAAAAGAGGAGCCCTAGTTCATATCTTAGTCCTTTAGAACTTCATTTACCATTGAGGAATAGTATGAGCCTCCCAGCTCACTTGTATGAACTGTATGCTATTAAAAACATTGCAGGACTTTTATTTCTTCAAGAGGAGTTTTCACTTTCAACTAGGTATGACATTTCCTGCTAGGCTGTTCCCTGAAAATCTGGAAAGCAAATGTAGAGTTCTGAAGCTTGCTACCTGGCTCTGTTTAAACAAAATTTGGGGCTCTTTTCAAAAAAAATCATGTTCCAGTTCCCTAAATAGGATTGACATATAGAAAATTCAGGAATTGGATGGACTTTAAATTTTGACTGTTTGAACATTAAACATAAACTTTGGTTCATTAAGTTGAAGTTTATCCAATTCTATGTCAATATATCTATGAAGATGGCTGTTCACAGTGTTGAAAGTAGTTGAAGCAGTTTGTCACTCATGGTCTGTCTTCCAATTCAATAATTAAGTTTACTGACACTTAGGACTCTTTTAGTAACATGGAACACAGTTATTTAAAATACAGATTTGTGGTGTCCTTAATCTTCATTTATTGCCCCAAAAGCCATATGGTTAGGAGAAAAAGTATTTGTGGTTCATAATAGTTTGTTCAGGGAATCATTTCACAAATGACATCATTATTTTATTTGGAACTACTTCTTCCTAAAACAAAAATTAAATCAACTCAGCTTTATAGCCTATGTATTAGTAAAGACTATTTGCACAAATTCACTCTAACTAATTTACCTAAGAAAAGTATTTCTATGTAGGCTTATATCATCTGGACAGTTCAGTAACAAATTGAGTTTTATTCATGGCTAAGACATGGTCAAAGGGATGTTTTGGGGTATTCTTCACCTTATTTCTTCCTTATACTTGTCTCTTAGTCAATTTTGGCTTGATTTGGGCTGTTATAACAACATATCACAGACTGGGTTGCTTAAACCACAGAAATTTATTTCTCATGGTTCAGGATGCTAAGAAGTCCAAGGTCAGGGTGCTGACATGTTTCATATCTGGTTGGGCCGTCTCCCTAGTTTGCAAATGGCTACTTTCTGGCTGTATCCTTATATGGCATCCATTCCTCTTCTAAAAACACTAGTCCTATCATGGCCTTAGCTAAATCTAATTACTCCCTGAAGGCTCCACCTCCATGTAATTACATTGGGAAATACAGTTTCAGCATATAAATTTGGTGTGTGGCTGTGGAAGGACAAGACATTCAGTTCATAATGTCTCCCCTTGCCCTCTTCTCTGAAAATCCTACTGTGGGTAAGCTTCTTTACTACGACAGAGAATGACTGCCAATGTCTTGAGCCACAATGCCTTTATAACTTTTAACTACCTTAGAGAGATGACACTGATGTACACTTTGTTAATGTCTTATGGTATCAATTAAAAAATATGGTTTATTGGAAAAATATATAAATGGAAAATACACAATACACTGAGCTCTCATTATCCCACAAAGAAATGTGCTTGTTCTAAATAAGGTAGACTCCAGGAAGGAAGATACAACTTTCTAATAATTATGTATAAAAAAAGAAATCAGGAAAAATCTGGTTGAGTTTATTGTAAATGGGACCTTCCTGGTCAAGAGGAGCCTTTTGATCTGAGTGATGGAAACAGCCTGCCTCTCTCCTTCTTTCCTGAGATAGCTAATGGAGACTTGCTGAGACAGGTGCTTCTTGACATCTTCAGATTCACCTTGCCTTAAGATGCAAAAGGAAGAGCCACAGCTCCATGCTAGTTATATATATTTTGTCTTTTGGCAATTCCACACTCTATCCTTCAATTCCCATCCTACTCTGCTCTGAGATTCTGGGATTGAATTACTGCAATTTTGTTTTGTCAGTGGGCTTCCTGTTCAGCTCTACCTATGGGAACACTAGAAGGAGACAGCAGGGCTGGAGAGAGGAAGAGGAAGACTTGCTTGACCCTGTTGGTTCTCTGTGAGCTTCTAGACTGCTCTTTCTCTGTGAGCATCACCACAGCAGTGCTTCCCAGCAGTAGCAGAGCTTTCCCATATCAGCAACCAAGTTCAGTTGGAAATTTTCCCAATATTTGCAATCCCAGACTCATAAGCCACCTCTCAGAAATATCACTGTCTGCCAGTGCACCTCTCCAGAGGTCTGGGTCCCAGACCTAGGACTGCTCCTCCAAACTCAGTGATAGCAATATGACTCCTTGTCAGTAGTCTAACTTTCTACTCTTGAGGTCCCTCTCTAAGTTTCTAAGTTTTAGTAAATCTAGTCTCTTCTTTTGTTTCTATGGCCCTATTGGTAATGCTGGTTTCTTTGGTCACTATCTCCCGAATAGTCCCCTTTTAACCTTTCAGTTAGTTTGTTAATAATATTTTAATTACCATAATAATAGAGGCACATTGGAGCTAGAATTTTTTTTTTGTGGGGGAACAAACTTTCAGTCTAGTGATGACTTGGCTGGTTCTGCCCCATCTTGATAAACCCTAAAAGGGTTATATTCCCCTGCCACACAAAGTTTGAAGCTTTTTTAGAGACTGGGAACTTACATCTCTTTGAACCCAGTTTCTGTTACTTGAGTAAAAGGAAAACTTCCATCCCACCTATTAATAATGACATTTTTCTTGCAGTTTTATAGAGAGTAATTTGATTTTCCTGGAACACCTCATCATGTTGAAGCATTCATGGTCGGTTCTCCATTTGGATACCACACTTCTCACAAGAGCTGCCTGGAAACCTCTGAGTGGTAGCAGCATCCTTTCTCTTCATTGTGAAAAAGCAACATTGGAGAGGTGGGGAACCACCCAACCTGAGCCCAGGCTTGGCCTTTTATACAGGAACAAATGTTGGCAGGATTATTGGCTTCTATGTGTCTTTGGGGAAAATTCAGCTTGTGTTATTTCTTCCTTTACTGAGGAGTGGGGATTGGTGGGAAGCCTGGAAATAAGAGTATGGCAAATTTACTGGTGTAGACCACCAGGGTAAGTAGAGACCATGCATGTATAAGCTCTAGAAGTACAAACTTCTCTGAGGATTTTATCAGCAGACATTTGAGCAACCTACTTTTCCAAATATACTCCTTAGTTTACAAGTCTTTCAAGGGTACAAAATCTATTAAATGTTGTATTTCTTAGTATCTTTAACCAATGCATAATTTTGTTTACAAGAATTACATATCAGGAGCTCAAGTAACCTTGCTCTTACTTTTAAACCTAATACATATTAAAGCATGTTGCTAATTGGATAACTACAAAATTATTTCCTGTAAGAAATTAGATGAGGATATGAAAGTAGTAAGTTATAAAAAAATTCAGTGAAATAGGTATACTGGTAGAAATGAATTAAAATTATTTCTACTGTGTTTTTTTTAAGTAGAAGAGAATTGTGTATGTCTTCACTAAGAAAAAAGAAGTTCATTTGAATCCATTTTTCTTGTATACCAAATAACATAAAATAAGATGTATTAATGGCAGAATTTGACAGTAGTGAAAATAGCCTGCAGCAAGTATCAATATCTTACCTGTTAATGTTATGAGGGTTGTGAAAATGAAGTATTGTTCTCAAAAGTTGTTTCTTTCTATATACTTATTTTCTGCTGGAGAAAAGTACAAAGAGAAATAATGTCAATAGAAACATCTGTAGCCATAAATATTGAAGATTATATTTGCAGTAATACTTCAGCTTGTCTCTCTATTATATTACATTGAAAGTATCTACTTTAGAATATTTTAATTGTTGACATATCTGGGTAGGTACTTGGATAAAAGGTCCTATAGCAAAGTAGAATAGTAAAGAAATAGCAATTGTCAAAAGGAAAATTACCTGGTGATTGGATTCTATGAACTTTTCAGTGGCATATGAGTTAAATGATGTCATGTTTTAAAGGCAAACAGAGGTGATATTCAAATTGGATGTTGATACAATTGTGTATAGTTTAATATCTGAAAAGGTAAATGTTTATATTAAATTAAATGACGGTTGCTAATAAGATGCATGATATAAATTTGAGAATATGATGATTTAACAAAATTAACAAGTAAATAGAAACAGAAAGTGGTCTATAAATTATGTTATTTTACTAGATGAGAAAGCCTAAAAAAAGTCAACTCTGCTATTCTTATTTTATATATTAACAAAGTACCAGAATGATGCATGAGTGTAGAAATGTTCATTAAATTTATTAAAAATCCTGCATTCTTCAAAGTTAAACTAAAAAAATACAACGAACCAGAGTTATTTGTTTACTTGTCTACAACTCATGATTCATATACTACACCAAAAGAGTCAGAATACCTTTGCAAACCTTAAAAAAGTTATGATGGAAAATGCACAATTTTAGGAATCGAAATTTTGACTCCACTATTTATTTTTTGTCACCTTAGGTAAATGCACTTTATTCCTTATTATCACGGTTTATTGTTTGAGAACAAATAAAATAATGTATGAAAAATATGTTTGGATATTATAAGAAGGAATACAGGAGAAAGATGCACACAATTTAGATTCCCTTTTGGAGTTCATGCTTGTTTAGAGGGATTCCTTAGACTACAGGATAAACCTTAGGAAGTGGTATGCAAATGATACAATGAATTTATGTTACAACAAAAGTAGCCTACAATGTGGAATTTGTTTTTTCAAAGAGGGCATATGTTTTTACAATATGAGCATCATGGATCTAGTATATATTGCTATATTCTAATTTTTTGAAGAGTACACATTTATAGAGTAGAATTCATTCAGTTAGTTAATATGGGTAAATTAAAATACATTGTATACAAATGAAATATTTCCTATAGGGAAGTATTTAACTTCACAGATATGTGAATGCTGGCTATTCACTTGATGATAATTCATTGGACACCTTACTTCATTCATCCAATATAATTAACACTTCATAATTCTCTAGAATTAGAAATAAGAACATTGATCCAAAGTTACCTTAAATTGTAACAAGGGGAATTGTACTTTGCAGAATTCCAGGTGTGTACTTCTCCTATCAGCGGATCATGACAGGAGACAAGCAGTGTGATTTCAATGGGTTGTGTTAGCACAGAGGGTCCTTGTGCTGAACCTGGGTTTTTGTATAAGTGCCCAGGAAAAAGGTGCTTGAACAAGCAATGCTGAGAGGCACAGTGAACAAAAGAGAGAAAAGTATAATGGGAGACTGCACAGAAAAAAGAAAATGAAGATTTTTAGCAGCTTCTCTTTTTCTGAGTGATATCTAAAGAGAATTTTTAGGAAGGTTTACTGGATACTTGCAGAGAGTACATTGTACTCCAGGACATCAAATATTGGATTCTACATTTAATCTTTATATATACTAATTTTGATTATTTATTATATCTCATTTCAAATTTATTGATTTTAATTAAATCAATAAATTATTAAATTAAATCAATAAATTTAAATTATTATTTTAATTTATTGCTAAAAACACATTTTGAAAATATATTCTATGATTTTTTAAATTATCTAGTTGTCTAGTAAAGTGTCAGTAACTCAAGTTTTGAAGATTTTCATAACTTAGTTTATTTTTCTGTAGGTACTTTGTGTTTCATATAGTTATAAATATTTCTGTAAAATTACTTTGCATTACGATTAGAAGCTTGAACACAAATACTAGTAGTTTCATTTCATTCCTAACATATATTTTGGTTATATAGTAAATATATTTTAAATAAGCATACTATTTTTGATAGATTTAAAAATGAATTTAAATAAAATTGAAATAATCAATAGGAGGTTATGGCAGAAAATTAAGACAAATTACACTGAAAGTTAACAAAGGATCTACAAAATAATTTTTAAATTTGAATCATAAATACAAAGATCATTTTTACACATCAAAATTTCTTAATTTCAGAGAAGCGTGGTTCATTCTTCTGTAACTGTAAAAACAAATGGCCAGGATGATGTGACTATGTAACTATTAATCTTCCACTCAAATTGTGGTAAGCATTTTAGCATAGAACACTCCTTATAATACTGAAAATAAATATTTTTCTAAAGCTACATTAAAAAATTTCCACTTCACCCAAATGTTTTCTCTGATAAGTGGATGCTAATCCATAGTGGTTGGGGCATGGGATGAGTGGAGGAAATTTGATTGGGGCAAAGGAGAGGAGAGTGGGGAGCATGGGGGTAGGTAAGATGGTGGAATGTGATGGTCATCATTACCCTAGGTACATGTATGACTGCACAAATGGTGTGACCCTACTTTGGATGCAATAAGAGTAGTAAAAACTTCTCCATTTATGTAAAATTAATTGAAGAGCATTCTGCTGTCATGTATAACTGATTAGAACGAATAAAAAAAATTCCATTTTAGCTTGGAAATAAATTTAAATATTTTTTAGTCATACCAAGTCCAGGATGCCTAAAAGATACTTTCAGCTGATCCTTTTTGTCAATATTTTGACACCTATTTTAAGTTCTTACTAACCTTAAGTAGCTATGTCTGAGATTACAACAAAGCTCATCTGATTAATTTTACAAATATGCTTTGCCTTTTCTTTTCCATTTCCATACATTTATACATGTCAGCTTGTCTGGTTGGACTATTTTCTGAAGTATAACAGCCTGTCACCTCTGTTAATCCTATTTCAGAGCTTAGTTGAAACACAATTTCTTATATGAATTATTTTTTCTCTCTCTCTCTTTTATTTCAGATAGCTCTGATTGCTGCTCTCCTCAGTAGAGTAGGTAGTCTTTTCAGTTGAATTAAGCAAATTGGAAGTATTCAAGTTTCTCTAACTTAGGGCTTTCCATATTATTATTAATTGTTGTTAAAAATAAACTATACGAAGAGACAAACATGAAATATTTCTGAGGTATCAATACTAGGAGAATTTACATGAATAATAGGTAACTTTTTAATTTCATAAACTTTGGTCCTTGTAATAGATTCTATTTTCTGATATTACTGTTACTCAGAAGATCATAGTATCTTGAAGGCATTTTATACCTTCTTTTCATAGGAATCTATTACCTTTACTACTGTGTTCATCTTTCCCTTTTAATTTTAATTCTTCTTTTGTTTTGATTTCCTTCATTTATATTTTAGTAAATTCTGATGTTCTTGAAGCTCCTCTGTAAAAAACCGCAAACCTCTTTATAACAAAAAGAAGCACAAGCAAGCAGAAAATAAATTGTGTGAAAATAATTATCATTATCTGGACAACAAATTCCAGTGGGGAGTGCACAATAAAATAATTTAAAACAGAAAAAGCATATCTTTCAATATCTTTATTTCTTATTTTAAAAGCAAGCAAAAATTAACTTTAGAAATATTTATTATACAAATCAAAGAAGAATGTATGCTATTGTAAAATCAATGTACACATAATTTGTGTATATGCATGTGTATGAGTGTCTCCTTAAGCAATGAAGGACATATTTTACCAGCTTCTTAGAGTGTGACCAAAAGACAGCTGAAGGCTTTGAGACTTCTCCTGATGTGGCATGTAGCTGAAGACAGTTTCATTTCCCAAGACCATGCCTCATTTTTTAGGGTAGCTTGCATCTGAAAGCACATGGACACAGAGTTTATAATGGTCCATCTCCGTTGTGCTTCACCTCACATCATCTCTGATGTGCCATCCCAGCTTCAGATCTTGCATTTGTCAGTTTTTTGTCACTATGACCAAAATACCTGACAAGAACAACTTAGAGTAGGAAATACATATTTCAGCTGGTGGTTTTAGAGGTTAGGTCCATGGTGTGTTGAATCAATTGTTCTGCACCCGAAGTGAGGCAGAACATCATGGCAGAAGGGTGTGGTAGGGGAAAGTTGCTCAGGCCCTGGCCAGCATGAAGCATAGAAAGTGCAAGCTTGAAGCCAGGGACAAGATGTAATCCCCAAGGACATGCCCCAGTGACCCACTTCCTCCAGTCATCCCCTGCTAGTCTCACCCAGATGATCCATTCAAATTAATAAACTATCATATGCATTAATCAACTAAGGAAGTTACAGCCTCTGAAAATTACAGCATTGCCTAATGTGAGCTTTTGGGGGACACCTCGTATCCAAGCCATGACACAGCTTGCCTTGGAGTTATTTGGCACTTTTGGTAGGATTGTCGCTTAGTCTACTTTATTCTGCTTCTCAATTCTATTTTTTCACTTATCATGTAAAGATAAATCTTGAGATCACTTCTTAATGAACTTCTTGTACACTCTTCTTAATGTTAGAGTCTGCTTCTCAATGAGTCTGACCTTTACATAGGTAGATAGAAAGATAGGTGGATAGCTAATACATAGATACAAATGTACAGTGATCAGCAGAAAGGCTTACCAGTAAATAAATAATATCGAGCAAAGTGAACAAATCTCTATGATCCTTAGAGTTCACTTCAAACCCCTTCCTCCTTCTCATAAAACTGTATTTAATCTTTCATGTTGCTCTATGGAATATGGTTAATTTTCATTCAGTCTATAAAGGACTAAACATACTATGAGACAACAAATGTGGACTGTAGAATCAGCCACTTGCATTTGAACCTTAGCTCCTCCATTACTGACTGTCTGACCTTGGGTCAACACTTACCCTTCCTGAGCCTTGAGTTCCTGATTTGTAACATGAGCATAATAGAAATAACTATGCCACAGGGTTTGGAAAAATAAAATAACTTATTTTAAAGTGCTTGGAATAGAGTCTAGCAAATTTAAGTATTAGCTATAACCATAATAATAAAAAAAATGGAATCACCAGTTCTGTACATTAAGCACTTTTAGGTTTTTAAAACATATTGACTAATTATTCCATATGGTTTATATAGATAACACTCTACTGAAAATTAATGTATGGCATGATATAATTACTAGCAATTAAAATGTAGACACGTGAATTGTTTCCTTACTTTTAGTATTATAAGTAAAAAAAAAAGATTATAAGCTAAGGAACATGCATGTTTTTATCAGAATATTTAGGTTATCAAGTTACAAATATATTTAGATAAATGTTTTAGGTAATTCTAGGCATTAATTAGAACTGTGTGGTGATTTTAAAACATACCTGTAAATTCTTACAAACTTCCTCCATCAAAAGTGGAAGTCAATGTCCCCTCTACTTGAAAATGATCCAGGCTTTTAGACTGTTGAGCTAGTGTGCTAGAAGTAATATGCTACAGCCTTGAGTATTCAGAAAGGACATTTCAAGCTTCCTGAGAGTTGTTTGAACATTGTTTGTTATGGTTTGGAGATGTTCCCCAAAAGCTCATGCATGACATAATACAAGAAAGTTTAGAGGGGAAATGAGTGAATTATGAGAGTCTTAAGGTAATCAGTCCATTAAATCCCTGACAGGGGATCAACTGGGTGGTAATTATAAGCCAGTAGGGTCTGGGTGGAGGAGGTTGGTGGTTGAAGGCATGCCTTTGGGTTTTATATTTTGTTGCTGGTCTGCAGTGTCTCTCTCTCTCTGCTTTCTGTTGGCCACGTCTTGAGCTGCTTTCCTGAACCACACTTTTCTGTCATTGTGTTCTGCCATACTTGGGCACAGAGCAATGGAGTCAGCCATCTATGGATTTCAACCTCTGAAACCATGAGCCCCAAATAAATTTTTTCTTTTTTAAAATTGTTCACGTTGAACCTTTTGGTCATAGCAGCAAAATAGCTGTCTAAAACACTGTCTCTGGGAGCCTTCAGTCTCTGTGAAAGAAGTTCAGTTTCCACGAGTCCACTGGTGTAAAGAGCACACAGAAAGATGCAAAAGGGGATCCAGTTTTTCCAGTGCCTTGTTTTTGGAATCTCAGTGGACCAGTTGGCAAACATGCAAGTTAAGAAGCTTTAACATGACCTCATGAGAGAACCTGATTAAGAACTGTTGAGTCAGTCATCCCCAGCCTTGAACAAGATAAATGAGTATTAATATTTAAGCTGCTCTTGCGAAGATTTGTTAATACAGCATGAGACAGTGGCAATGGATATCTGTCCCTTTCTAGATTCTACATTAATTAATTAATTTTATGTAAAGTAATGAGTGCAAGAATGAAAGCTTAAAGAGATATTTATCAAAAAATTTTCCAGTTTTCAAAATTTACAAAGATTTTATAAAATTCGGTCAGGCAATAATTAAGCATCATTCTCTTTGTTTTCTCTGCTACACTCAGATTTTTTTTTTTTTGTTTAGTTCAGAAGAGGGGACTGCTATCACCCAATACACACACACACACACACACACACACCACCCTGCTTCTGCTTGTTGTGAAGAAAATAATGAAAAAGTTTCTATTATTAATATCCACGGGCAGAGCCTGGTTAATTCTTTATAAAGATTAAGTATTTTTATCTTTGCTTAAAATTCAGACAATTGAGCCAGAAAAGGCATTAAATCATGACAGTTTTGGCTCTTTTTGGTTCTGAGAAACTCATATCTAGTCTCTAATCAAATCATTATAAACTAGATAGTGCAGAGTTCAGGACAGAGAAATGGGAGAGTTTCCCCATACAGTGTTATTTCACATTCAACAGTTTCCTATCATGTGAAAGCTATCTGTATGAAATAATACAGTCAATATCTTGTGATTACAATGAAGGAAGGACACTCTGACAAATTATAAGGATGATCTTTCTCTAATGAAAGAAGGACAGACCCATATCTATTGGCCAAGAGCCTTAATCCACGAGCTAAAAATTTAGGAAGGGACCTAGCTCAATTAAATTCTCTATTTTCTAATGGAAATATGTGTAGATTTTTGGCTGCAAGGACAAACATTTAGAATTATACCTGCTATTGATATTTTCTATATTAATTAGCAATTTGATCTATTTATCCTGTAGAAGAAGCCTTTCTTATGGCATATTCTTAAGCCTTTCTTTTCATACACATTTTCAAAGTACTTTAGAAAGAGTTTGCTTTAATCAATGCTCTGTACTTGAATGGTTGTTCTTAAAACAATAGGGGGTGAAAGATCAGAGATTTATTAAGAGAATTATATCTTAGTTTTAGATGGTAAAACTTGTTTTTGCTTTTATTGAGGTAAGCACATCTTTATAGATGAATTCAAAAGGAAAATTCTGTAAAGCATTTGGAAGCAGCCGCCCAATACTCTGAAGTCTACTGGGACTTAGTTTGTCACCTGTGAAAAATAATTCTGATTAAGTAGCACTGAGATTAGTCATTCTGGCCCCCTTTGAATTGCATTGCGGATGTTCAAGCCTTACTGGAACCTTCCCCATCTTTTGGCACCTGAGTGTTGAACATCTCACCTGTGGCCACAGACTGAATCTGAACCAATAGGATTGACATACCCAGATTGGAAACACTCATGCTGGCAGCTGAGGGGCAGGACTCCCTGAGGAGGACCAAGTTAATATGACAACTACACTGAATCTGATAACCACTGAAGCAGAAGCTCTAACATATGCAAGCTGTTTTTTATTATTATGCAGAATGTCTAGAATAAGAGAATAACATTTAGAGTTTCTTCATAACCTGATATTTTTTATCAGCATTCCTTCTAACAACCTAGCTCAAGGCTATTCTTGAGAATTCTAAAATTCCATGATTTTATATGCTCTGAGAAACACTAGCATCCAGGTATGTTAATGCACACAAAAGAGAAATATTTGCATTTATTAAAAATCTGTGACACTAATCCATCTAAAATTTTCAGATTTATTAGTGTCTTTTGACTAAGATTCAAGGTAAATTTCCAAACCCACATAATCATCACCAGTACTTAGCTAAATTCTTCTCTTGGAAATTACCATTTTCTAGGAATAAAATGGGGTTTATTGTGTCTTGCCCTCCTCCTTTGTATTTTCCCAGTTTATTTGTTAAAGCCCTGGATATAGTAGATTGTCAGATCAATTGTAGTATGATTGAAAATTAAATAAAAAATGGAGAGACTAATATATATTTTTGGAATGAAGAAGATTCAAGGTTTCTTTGCCAAACTCATATTTCGTAGAGACAATAGCTATGCACACATCCGTGTGCCAAATAAAATGAAATTTTTCCCTTCCTCAGTCTTTCTTTCTATCACTCTTGGATATGTAGCTTTCATTTTCCTTCAAAGATGTGTCTGACTCAGGGAGAAGTGTGAGGATAGTTTTGTTTCCTCTATATGTAAATTATGTCAAAATCCACTGGAAGCAAGGGAATGATCATAACATGTTTCTATATTAGGGAGAAGGCAACCATCAATACTAATTTATAGCAATTTACTATATCATGAAAGATAGAGACAGAGGCATAAACAATTTATTTTAATTTTTTTAAAAAAAGACATGGTTCTTGAACTTTAATTTGTATTCTACTTTGATTTTTCTAAAGAAGAGAGGATGGTCCATACTCATGATTCACATGTGTGTACCTAGATTCTTTTGCCTTTACAGTATCTGCAAAACTTCCCTAATATTTCCTATATTACCGACAGATTCTTCAACAGCCTTAAAAAAACATTGATTGATTTTTTTCCTTTGGTCATAACTAACACAGGAAAGAAAGTTATTATCAAAAATGCAGTTATACTCAAAAGATTTTGACTTTTCAGAATAAAGAAATAATACCTAGTGCTTGACATTGCACCTATAATTTTATACTCCAGTGATTTTAATATAATGAATAATAGATATGTAATTTCAACTTTCAACTCTAGTAAGAGATGGGTTTGTCTCTGCCACTTAGAATTTAGATTCATGTCTATTAGCTCTTATGAGGGACTTCCAATACAGCAGTGTGCCAGTTATCAAAATGTTCAAATTTGTATGTGATTCCTTTGCTTTTTTTTAATTTGGAATGTTTATTTTCTTGGTAAGTGATAAGTTGTCATACAGTGTTCCAAAGAGATTCTGTGTAGATTGATTGAGACAATTTACCTCAACTCCAAAATTTAAACATTTTTTTTCTTAGCCCTATTTGAAATTTGTTATCCTATGAGCAGTAGTTATAAAAGTGGTGACTTCCAAATAGTAGCACTAGCATTATCCAAGAATTTCTTAGAAATGAAAATTATATCTTTGCCCAAATTACTGATCTAGAATCTGTGGAAGTGGGATCCAGAAATCTAGTTTTAATGAGCTCTTCAAATAATGTTTGATCAAGTTTGGGAGTCCATATCTATACTAGTAAATAGAAATAAAAACAAAATCTATGGCTCAATATGTAAAGAAATAAAGCAACAACAGGATGAATCAAGCAAATAAAGCTACCATCATATATGCCATGCAGACAAACTTTATCTATTGACTTAATAATAGTTTATAAATCTTTTGTCCAGCAAAGTTATCAAATCACTTTTAGATATATCTTATATTGGTTTCTCACAGTAACTCCCTGAAATAGCAGAAACAAAACACTGCTCCCAATCTATAGCTAAAAATACCTAAGATTTTTGTAAAATGTCACCCAGATGGAGATGGCCTTAGAACTCATCTTCTGTCTCTAAGTCTCCTTATAACATATCTTGGTATAAAGTCCTCATGAAAGGGAAGTGATTTACAATGTAACAGAATGATATTTTCAACTTTGACTTTTACTTTTTATACCAAGTGATATCAGAGGGAACATCTCTAGTTAAAATTTCAAGATCTGTATGCTGTGAATTTATTAAGAAAAGTAACCTCATATTCATACTACATTAGAGTTTACTTATTGTACCGAGATATTAAAAGACTGTGAAAGTTATAATAAAATATATTTCATGAAAATTATAATTTTTTAAAAAATAAAATTCTAGTCAAGTCATCACAAATTTATTCACTGATGAAGCATTTTTTAGTGTTTACTGTATGACAGGTCCTCATCTAAACACTTGAAAAACAAATAAATGTCATCAGTCTTGTACTCTGAGAACTTCCTTTAGAAATAAAATAAAACCCATCAAGGGCTAAGCTTCCATCACCTTGGGTGTAGTATTACAATTAGCCTCCTTCGCTGTTTCCCTATATGTATTTTCTCCCCTGCTAACATGGACAATGAACTTTTCAATCATAAAAGGGATCAGATCATTATTCTGCCCCCAAATCTCTAAAAGCTTCCCACTACTTTTGTGAAAATAAACTCAAATATTTTCCATACTATAGAAAGCTCCATATTACCTGATTCCCTGTGAACTTTCTTGTACACATTGCTTTAACCCTCTCCTGACTGTTCCTTCAGCATGATAAGTTTAAGTTTAACTCAAGTCCTCTGAACCAGTTAGACATTTGGCTTGAAACACTTTCTCCCTGAAGAGCTATATGACTCATTATTTTATTTCATTCTGTTTTCTATTCAAATGTTATCTCATTAGAAATGCCTCCCTGACTATTAACTCCATATAAAAAATACACAGTCTCCATTCAATTGCTCAAATTTCCTTCACCTTGACATATTCCTTGTTCTAGTAGGTATCATAAAATATATGGAAGGTGAACATATAATAAATTATGTAGAACTATTTGACTATTGGAAATGTGAGACTTTGAATGAACCAAATAACATGGCAAAAGACATTTTCTTCGTGTGTGTGTGTGTGTGTGTGTGTGTGTGTGTATTCGCTGATTATCTGGTAAGGAATAATACAATTTTATGAGGAATTATCAATGTTCACAATATTTTCAGATTCCATGAATGAATGAACAACAGCTCTGGTTGATATATGATTAAAAATGATGTGGAACTTTCTGCTTTTTACAGAAAACACCTATGGTACAATATGTATATATTTGGATATTCTTATATAAAACAAATTCATTGAAGCCGGGCTCTTTTCTTATTCATCATTATATTCCCGACAACATATAATAGAATATCTTTTAGGTAAAAATTGCTTATATATAAATAAAGATAGCAGGTATATACACTTTCATTTCCACATAACTTAGAGCTCTTTTTCTTTTTGCTAGTTGAGGTCAGCTACTTGCTATCCTTTCTTGGTGGTAAGGCATTTTTCACTGCAATTTAGTGTAACAACACCTTACTTTCTGGTGGTGGTGTTCTGTTGGTAATGTTTTCATTAATCATCAATCATTTTCTTTCTTTCTGGTTATACAGTTCCGGACTGTAAGCTGGCAGATTCTGTACAAGGAAACTGCCCATCATAAGTAAAGAAACAATTTTCTCTAACTATTGCACTGGTGAATGGTGACCTTTATAAAATGGTGGACGATTAGAAAACCCCAAAAACATCCCAACCAAGTTGTTATGAGTCAACTGAGCATCTTGAAAAATAAATAAGAAGGCAATGGTTTCCAATACTTTTTTGTCCATGAGTCAATATAAAGAAACAGAATTGATTTTTAGGAAACAATGTGCCATTTTCAATGTTTCTCAATTAGATTTGATCTAGTATTTTTTGAACTACTCTTTACCTAAGTAGGACACATTAATGACCAGCATCACTATGATTTATGATAGATAACAAAAAGAAAACAAACAAAAAAAAAAACCTGCTGCTTTATTTCAAAGGGAGGAATGCATATAGGAGTGCATACACATTTGAAAAGGAATGGAAATAGATATTAGCTTTTTTTAATTTTCTGGACTCATGAACACTTTCAGATATATTCTTTAAAGAATCAAAGTACAAAGTGGTAATATAAAATATATATTCAAAAACTCAAGGTAATTATGTAAAATATAGGTAGTAGTATATTAATATAAAGCCTTAATAATTAATAGTAGTATTTGTATGATAAACTGTATTTTTTGTGGATAGATTAAGGATTTACATTTGCTGACATACCCTTTAGCATAATCACCATGATTGTAATTTAATATGAAACTTCTTTTTCAGATCAGAGACAAATTGGTCATTTATTTATTTATTTTGTTACTGGGGATTGAACCCAGGGCACTCCACCACTGAACCACATTCCCAGTCTCATATATATATAGTTTTATTTTGAGGCAGAGTCTCCCTAAATTGCTAGGGCTTCACAAAATTGCTGAGGCTGGCTATGAACCCACCATCCTCCTGCCTCAAACTCCTGAGACACTAGGATTACAGGCATGCAAGGCCACATCAGCTGTTATTTAACTCTTCTATGAGGTAGTGCATTGAATTATTTCCCCAAACCCTATGAAGTTAACACTCCCAAGAAATGTAGTGTACAGCAGCAAAGAAATTTGAAAGTGGTTATAATTTTCTTTTATGGGCATTATAATACTTTTATCATCTCCCTTATATATTTTTTTCAATAATATTCATCAATATAATTTTTATTGGTGGTGACATATAAGCATAATTACTCACTAAAAAATTGTTGCTATTAATACTAATAATAGCCTTCTGCATTGAATATATCCTATGTATTTGTCATTGTAGTAGGCATTTTACACAAGTTATTTCACTATTTCTCATTATATTATTAAGAGATAAGAAACAATGTCACAATTTTACCAGCATTCAAAGGGTCACTCAATACCCTAAAATCAATTACTTCTAGAAATGAAGCAAAAATTTAAAATCTGGTATATGGGGCTTGAACTCTTCCACTCTCTTCAAGTTGTCAAGTTGAAGGATCCTATAAACATTGCTTATTAGGTGGGTATTTTTGCTATTCCTTTGCCTGTTGTATCAAATGATTAATAATATCTTAAAACCACAAAAGACCTCCTTTCCTGCATTGGAGACAATAAGGGAAGATTGTAAATCTGTCCCTCTATGTAATTATTTGCTAGGGGGGCAGGTAACAGCAGAACTCCTGGGAGTCAAAAGACAATGGCAACTAGAAGTAAATAAAGCTGGGTGAGTATTGCCTTCCATAGAGATAGTTAGGGCTGGACACAAGCTACCTGAATGAGAAATTTGACTCTTGTTGTCCCTAGATACTAATATGTGTTCCACTGAACTGAATGTGGCAACTAAGGTACCCCTTAGAAATTTTCTTTAGTTGGGTGTACAATCAAAGTGAACTATAAAAAAAAAAAGAAAGAAATCAATGTATGTTTGATGACTACAGCTGTCAGAGAAAAAGTATGAAACACTCAATTCTGATGGATAAAATATCTCAACAGTGCCTTGAAGTAGGTGATGTTGAATTCGCTCTCTGTATCCTTTTGCCCACCTGAATTCCCCAAGGCTGTAAAAGACAGCCTTGCTGCATTCTGAAAAATTTTCATCTCAGGCACCTTTTCCTCTGTTCTGCCAGAAAATATCAAGGAAGTTGCTCAGCCACAAAGCAGATCTAACCTAAAGGTGGAGGGTTTTTCATATCCTCAGGGATAACTCTTACCCAGTGAGGAAGTAGTCAGCAGGTAAATTCTTTGGCTTCCTGTCTGTCCAGCTGTCAGGTACAATGATTTTAATTCAGGATCCACATGTTTTCTCTGAGTGTCCTCAGTGATACTAAGCTGCAGTCACCCATAGCAGTATTTCCATTGTTAATAAACGCCTTTCCTTTAATCTTTGGCTTGTCTCACTTTCCTACTGTTTCATATGGACCTCCTAGGATCATGTCCCATATAAACTATAAACAGGGAAGAAAATCTAAGATTATTCTCTAAAGAATGCTTTTGGAAATTTTGGGACATTGTCTAATATAAGGATTTTCACATTATTATATTTAATGTTATCAATGGTTAATATTTTGTCCTCCATAATACACAATAACCTGTGACTAGGCACTGCATCTGCTTCTTTGTTCGCCTCTTCTTTTTCCCTCCAAGAGCTGTTTTCCCCTTGCACCGAGATACAGGAGCTAACAAAGATGTGTAATAAATACTTTTTGATCAACTGAAGTTCCCATTCCCACTATGTGTGGTTGGTGTTATTGGATTATTTCACAAAATGAGGTTAGTAATTTGCCCAGTGTCCCATTGCAGTGGCAATTGATAGAAATTAGAGTCCAATTCAGGTCACCTTGTCTTTACAAACCCATGCTCTTTCCACTGTGTCATTCTCCAACAGCCTAGATCGGAGACAAATTGGTCATATTCTAGTAGTTCATTTTGAGATTACAGTTTTATGGCTACCAAAGTTCGAAGAATGTTCAAATCTGAAAACTTTCATGTCTAGTAAATCTCTGTTGTATTTCATAAGTGTATGGAACCATTATGGTCAGAAAATGCTTTTATGAAGTATTCTTGTGATCTGTCACTGATGTGGATGCCCCAGAGATTAAAGAATACCTTTTATATAATTTAGTGTGGATGGTAACAAAGGAAAAAATGATTCACATTTAGGACATTTCTCACCCCTATTTTCTGTCCATAGAATTTTCCCTTTGTATTTGAAGAGTCCTATACAATCAGTTTATATGTAGGAGATGTCAAACTAAATGAGATTCATATTCCATTTCTATTTTACAAACTATGACAAGCTTATCAGTCCAAACACTGATAATATTATGGTGGGACCATCATTTTGGAAAACATATATCTGCCTATGGTGAAAACAACAGGAGAATTTCAGGAAACTACTATCACATGTTTTCATTCTTGCCAAATTTACTGATGTATGCTTGAAAGTGCGTTAGGTATTCATATCAAAATAACCTCATTTTCTAATTATCTAATTCTAATTGTCTGGTAACTAACCAGACTAGCATTTAATCTAGCAAGAATATATAAATTTATGTATAATCAATAAACTTATCAATGTTAAATATTTGTCTTATTTAACTTACATACACATTTAAAGTTAAATATGTAAGAAAAGTTACTTTTTTAATATCACATTTAATGAAGTACTTTTATATCACATGTATCTTCATCATCACTGTCTATTACCATTAGAAGCAAATATTGCATCTTCTGACTTTTAAGTTCAACTTATTTCCGTCTAAAACATTTAGGATACAATGTTTTTTAGTCAGTGGGAATTTTATGCTAAGTCACATGATAGTATTTGCAAAGCATGAGGAACATTTATATCTTGTTGTCTTGAAAAAAAACTATATATATATATATATATATGTTCATGAATATTGTATGTAAATTACACACACTGTATATGTGTGTATGTGCTTTTTCAACCAGAATCTCTGCTTCTTCTACATTTCTAAACTGACCTATAAAAGGTTTCTTTATAAGGAAACTTCGAACATTTAAATGTGAATTAATTCTTCTATGAATAGCTATTAAATCTGTTAAGTCTCTTTTCTTTTTAAAATTCTATTACTTCTATGAAATTCAAAACTAGAATTAATTGAAGTCTTTTTAGGCTGTTGTGTCTTACTGAAACAAAACATCACTGTTCTGAATACAACAATTGAGAGAGTGTCTTGATATGTGAGTGTTTTAATGATATAAAAAGGTAACTGCTTTCTATACAGAATAATTTTAGTAAAAGTTCTGTTCATATTTGAGTGTTTTAAAAACATTTTCCCACATATAGCAGTCTTTGACCTTATTTTCTTGCATTCATTGTGAATGAAGTATTCACAATAAATGCTACTATAAAATTCTAGCATTAAACTAAACATAAGAATTCATGTAACTTTTGTTTTAAACATGAATTCTACAGACAGTTTTGCTTTCACTACAAATATGTGTCTGTGTGCATATATATATGTGCGCTTATACATACACATATACATATATTTATTTATAAATGGGGAAAAGCAGTGGAAATTGCTTTGAATAAATTTTTGAACAGTATTCAGCACATCAATGAAATAGTCCATAGTAGACTAGATAAAATAAATATAATGATATAGCTGATTATATACATCTTATAAAAATCTAATTCCATTTCTTTATTGTAAGGATTCATTTAAGAGTATTATGGCATTTTTGCCTGTTTTATTTTTTATTTATTATTATGAATAACTTGACCATCCTCATCCTACTCTTTCCAAAAATAAACATATGGTTACATATAGAGAATATAAGAGCCGTATAGATTAAATTCTTATACCTTTGGATCCTAAAGTAAAACAGATTTCCACAGTATCATAGACAGCAAAGCTGTTCTGTGCCTTTTAAAATTTCCTCTTGTTTTCCTGCTATCTCTGATCTAGATAAAGAAAAACTGAAAATGATGTCATTACAAGAAAAACCTATTGGATAATGTTTTTAAATTAATTATTCCTCACTCTTTTTGATGCACTTAGTAAAAAAATGACAAAATGTAATCAAAAGAATATTAAAAAGAGATTGTCACTCTCCTTTTCTCTAAAATATAAAACAATTGCTAGTGTATGTTCTGCAGTGATTTACTGTTTACAGAGTGAATGGACACACCAAAAGACAGCTACCTGATTGGTAGCAGTGATAAATATTCATAAATATGGTTAATACGAAAACATTTTCTTCTCTATACTTATTCCACTTTACTTATTTCTACTTGCTGGAGTGGTAGACATATTAAAATATTAATTTTCCGCTTTACTGGAATGATTTCAGAGTCAAGTGCCATTAAAATTCTGAATGTAAATATGAAAAAAAAGAGGATATGGCTCACACTAATCTTCTTCATTGGTTTTTAAAACTATTTATTCGCTTTTTTTGAAGAAAGCTACAATTTCAAAAATTTTAATTGCTTTGGGAGATGCAAGCAGAGGCCAGAAAAGTTGTCAGAGTCTTGTGAAATATTGTCTGTCACTCAGAAAGCATTTGATAGTCTCCTACTATAAGCTTGTAAAACAAAGGGCAGCTTTGGGGAGGCAGGTCAATGTGTGATGGTCAGGGCCACATTTCACTGCCATGAAGAGCATTTCCTCTGTACTCTTTCCTTTTTAAGTTACTACATATTTCAATTAGAGGGACAGGCTGAAAAGTGCCATGCAGGGCAACTCTGTGTGTGTGTGAAGCAATTGTTCACTGTTAGCAGGCTTGGGGCACCAAGGAAAGTAGGGTTAAAAGCTATGAAGAAGAGGCTTGCCACTGTTACTGATCAAAGAGGGGATTAAGATTACAAATTTTAACTTGATGTGAAAGATATAATATCTATGGATTTTTCCTTTAACTCTTAGAATTTTTCTCTTCAATGCTAAATCAAACTTAATTATAAACCAGGTGGAATAACTATAAGAAGCTATTTTAATAAATGGTATTTTAAAAACCTGTACCCTTTCCCAATCTTCATGCAATTAATAGTTCTAAAATCCATCCTTTCAGTGATAGTAATAACAATGTCAGAATATTTAGCTCTTGACTACAGTGTTGGTGAGGCTTCTGTTTTAGGGGAATCTGCCATGTTCTGAACTATGTCTGACTCTAAGGAAAACCTTAACAGAGCGTGATACAGGAGTTCCACCCAATACCATAACAGCTCCAGCTCCATTCTCTCTGCACATCACAACACAAACACATATTCCTTTGATAACAAACAGCGAAAATTTTCTGAGCCTTGCACTCTTTTAAGAATTTCACATTATTATTCTTTTAATACTTTAACCACCTTCTGAGTTAGATAGGATTCTCATGATCTCCATTTCACAGAGAGTATCTCTAGGTTATGTGGTGCACAAACATCAGGAGGAATCCAAGCTCAAGCAGCCAGCCTCCAGCTCTCCTGTTGGTACACCACCTCACCCAGCAAGCGTGGAGCAAAGAAGTTTCTTCCTATGTCGTCTTCATAATATACATGTCTCCAGTGCTTTTCTGTTTTTTAGAATATTATGATATCTACATGTCAACTCTGTCATTTTAAAGGATTAAAAATCACTGAATGCAAGATAGGTTTGGATTAATTGGGAAAACGAAAGCAACAAAGGAACTTCATTGTGATAATATGAGATAGTCAAAATCATTACTGTTTTAGAGGTGATGGCAGTTTCTTAGTCTGAACATAGGAGAGGATGATCTAATTTTAAAAATGTATGTATGTATTCATTCATTCATTTGCTTCTTCAGGGATGTGGCTAATACACTAAAGTGTGAATGTTAGAGTTCCTTATGATTAATATTAGTGTCTATAGCATCACATTTACACAACTAATAACTTGTCAGTTCTCTTACATATTATAATAATGATTAAAACTTATGTTCTTTGCTATAGGTTACAATATAACCAATGTTTATAGTAAACTCTTATGCTATATAAATTAGCTTTAAATAAATTTCAGAAATATTTTACAGGGAACTAAAAGTTATCTACTGCATATCACAAAGTGTTGATTTCAGCCACCAAAATTAGTTAAAACATAACTCACTCTGACAGCAGTGATCTAGCTCTAATTAGTTCAATATATTTCATCCTAGTTCTAATTAAATCACTATAGATTTTACCAGTGTTGGAATTACAGATGAGGCTACTTTCATATTATAGGCACCAATACTTCAAAGTATACAAAGCTACTTATACTCCTTGAACATTTTTATACTAATTCATGTCTTCTTAGGTAATCTTCCTTACCCAAGAATGCTTCTGGTTCAGCAAGTTACTACCTAGCTTTTAAAACTTAATCCAAGTCTGAATTCACAATGATCTCCCGACCCTACTGTTTGAATTATGTAACCCGCTATTATGATATCAGTGCAACTTTATTACTTAGCCCTATCATTTATCAGATTGTTTATTCAGTTATACTTCTTGACCACAAGAGTGTGTGCTTTAGGAAAGCAGGAGCCGTATCTTACTTGACTTTTATATAGCACATTCATACTATAAACTAAAGAATAAATGTTTTTAACATTAGAAAAATAGTAAATGTTTCTTCTTAATTTGTATAATAAAGGGATTTGTGAAGAATTATGAAGTATCCGAGCTTCCAACTCCCTCCTATACGTGTCTTGTATAATCTGTGGCCTCTAAGTATGGGTAGAACCTGTGAATATGATGGGCTAGATATTCCCATTGCCATATTACACATACATGACTTCATTGAGTCAGACAGAAAGGAATAGAAAGACAGTCACTCTAGCTGATGTGAAAGAGTTAAATAACTATGCTGCAAACTGCCTGTGGGAGCCATGCAGCAAGAAAATGTGGATGGCCACAAAGAACTGAGAACGATCATTGGCAAACTGCAAGGGGTAATGCAGCTGCACAGAGGTGGATCAGATCAAGATAAATTTAATGAACTTGGAAGAAGACCATAGCCTGCAATGAGAATCAAAGTCCTCATTGACATCTTGATTTCAGTCTGTTGAGAACTAGCATAGGACCCAGGTAACCTGTACTAGACTCCTTATCCATAAAAACTGTGAAACAATAAATAGATATTGTTTAAACACTTGAGGTTTGTAGGGATTATTTTACAACAGTAGAAATCAAATCAATTTGTCCCCATTAAAGATGGGAAAAATAATATATTTCAAGCTTTCATGGGTAATTTAACTATGTTACTTCTCATTTAATTTGTGTATATCCCACCTATGAATTTTACCAGTTTACTGGAACCATTTTTTGCTCATGTATGTTTCCAGTTTGTATTAAATGCTTTAAAGAAAAAAAAATAGCTACTTTATAAAAAATATTTGTTAATGCATGTTTGTTTATATGTTAATTTGTTCAATTTTGCTTTTAGTTTCAACAATTAGTGCACTTTAATTAGCTCCAAACACCTCTTGGTCAAAGGCATTTCCCATTAACAATGGTATATTAATGTTATATTTTAAAGTGTACTACTTAGAAATTGATGTAGTATTCTCTCTCCCCAAGTTTAGAGTTGAAATACCAACTATGGAAATACAGTACATTGAATTGGATGCAAGGAATGCATTCATCATACAATTAGCTTATATTATAGTGAATTCATGAATTTTTTTCTGGGTATTTAAGAAAAAAATTGTTAGGATTTCTTTCTTTCTGATTTATTTATTTATTTATTTTAGTAAATCTGAAGAAAGTGGCTTAAGTGAATACTCTGATGCTGCATTAGCTTTAGGAGTTTTCATTTTAGTACTATAAGAACATAGCAAACAAGATGCTAATGTTTTATTAACACATGTTAAGAATACAGTAAATAGAACTAAGGGCTTAAGTGCTTAGTAATATTTATAGTATTTTATGTTCTTTATCTCTGTGGTCTAATGAAAAAACTCTACAGAGAAATATTTTGCTGGCCTGAAATTCAGGAAGCATTTAAGAATCAACATAGCACAGTGTTTATGAATGCCATTGGTGTAATAAATACTTGCATTAAATATCAATTCTACCAATCAAGATTGCGTGATTGGGTTAGATATTTCAGTTCTTAAGCACTGTTTCCTTGAAAAACAGGTATAATTAATATCTGATTAAAAGAGGTCTGAAAGTAAATTTCTTATTAGGGTAATTGCTCTACAAATTGAATCTATTTACTTTTTTATATTAACACTTAATGTTTCATATTCTAACCATTAGTCTTTCACATTCCAAATGTGTAAGAAAATTATAATGCAACCTGTAATATTTTGTTCCTCTCTAACTTTTGATTGCATGTTCTGTTTGAAGAAAATTTGGAATTTGGAAATATTATAAGTTGAATTTTCTCAGAATGGCAATTAATTCATCATTTCATATATAAGAAAAATATAAATATATCTAAATGTATGCTACATAAAAATAGGATACAGTGACTAAAATTAAATTGTATATTTTGAGTATAAAGCAAAATTGAGCAAAAACACTTAGAATAATTAGTACATAAATCCAATTAGAGTGACTCTCATAAAATATTTGTCTTTTGCTGACCAAAGTAATCTATCTTATAACTTAACAGAGTATATGTTCATGTATATGCAAAAGAAGGAAAAGATCCATGAAATAATATTCAATCCTTTAGCAAATTAAAGGTAGTTAGAATTTTTTATTTTATTATTACAATCATTGTGCAGTGATTTGTGCAGTATTATGGAGTATAGTGTGATAATTCAACAAATGTATATGATGCAAAATGATCATATCAGGGTAAGTAACGTTTATATCTGTTTAAACATTTATCTTTTTTACTTTGTGATGTTCACAGAATTTTAGACAGTTCTTCTGGATTTGCATTTCTGGAGAATTTCTTCTTGAATCTTGGTTGGCTCTCTGCTCTGTCATAAAGAATATGGTGGAAGTGATACTGTGCAAAATATCTAGTTCAGGCCTCATGAAGACTAGCATCTTACACTTTTTACTGTTTTTTTCTCACTTTTAATTGACTTACAACTTTCAATTCCTGAATAAATGCTTACACCTACTGTGAGTAAGCATATATTTAATGCTCTGGCGGGTTACCCTATTTGACTTCTTCACAATGGATGAGAAGAGTAGAAGTACTTTGAAGTACTTGGGTATAGACATGAAATAAGATTACATGTCATTTTCTTAAAGATTGACTGAATATCTGTGGGTTAGGGGACAGAAGGATAATTCTGCTTTCCTTGGGAGGACAAGCTCCTGTTATTTCTGTGCATCAGGAGGGCAATGTATAAGCACTCCCATTATTACTCTCTTTATTTCAGGAGTTTTAGTAATAACAGGGCAGGGAAATCATTCATCCTTCCTCTTTAGCTTGCTCAGTCTTCCATATATATTAGGTTTTTGGTCTTATAAAAATCATATTTTAGGGTTATGAGCACAGACTTTATAGCATTAGACACATCAGATTGCAATTTTACACCACCCCCCTCACTTGATTATTTCCTGATTGACCCTTAACTTTACTTCTGTCTGTGACACTCAAGTTTTTAACCTGTAAAATCAAGCTAATAATGTTCATCACAATCATTTTTTTCAGTAAATGAAATAGCATTTATAAAGCTTTTCTCATACAGCATACAGATAATGCATACTAAAAGCAAACTATCATTATCTTTATTATTTCCTGTACAGTTGAGATCCAGTTCTGTATTCTTAATCCCTAACCTGAGCAAGGTACTGCAAATACTATTAATCACCTATTACATTGTAAGTGATCAAATTTTTTATAGCTTAGATATATTAAGCATCATAATAAATCTGTGAAGTAGTTTAACTAGAATACATTTTTAGATGAGGAGATAGAGGTTCAGAGAAATCACATGGCTGAACAGGTAAAGCAAGCCCTTTGACCAAAACATGCGGCTTTAAAACCATTATTCTTCTACACCACACTGCCCTTCTTCTATCTCCGTCCAATATGCAGCTCAAAACTAAGTGGAGTTAGGAATTTGGAAAATAATTTGTACAACTCAGAACTATATATATGGGGCTTTTATTACCATTCTTTTCTTTACCTATTTTGCCACTTAAGAAAATATTCATAGACATATAGTTATATTTTAACAACTGGTAAGTGTATTTATTCACGTAATGAAGAACCAAGGTATTGATTACATCATTATGTAGTAAAGAAATTTTGTTGAACTAATATTTACACAATTGTTTTACATTGTATTCAAAAATTATCTCATCTATCATTTTATTTACATTTCAAATCCATCTTGAAAATAAGGGATGAGAAATACAAGGTAAAATAAAATAGAGATGAGTGGAAGATGGCGGCGAGGGGAGTGCATTGCCCCCGTGTGCCACGTCACTGTGGGGGAGTATGACGAGTCAGGACGGCTAAAGGCTATCTTGTTAGGAATTTCCAGCAATAGTGGGGTGCTCCGGAACCTGGAGGAAGGATTTCCATAGCACGAGGATCGGCTATGGGGACTCAAAGGCGAGAGATTTGTCGCACGGAGGGTAACACTGCTTATTCAGCAAATCGCCCCGCGGCTAGAGTCTGCAGCGCACGCTGGGAAACGAGGAGGAGATAGTGGTGCAGGGATACAGCGCTGCAGTTTCTGCCAGCCATGCAAGCACCGTACTCAGTGCTGAATTCTGGGTTCGAGACGGGGGAAGGAAGCGGTCCATCTCGGTTCTCCACACCAGTCAGACCACAGAGGAGGCCAGCAAAATCGACAGACCCTTAGCCATGCTAGCGAAGAGAAGAAGAGAGAGAACTCAAATTACTAACATACGGGATGAAAAAGGCAATATCACAACAGACACTTCAGAAATACAGAAGATAATCAAAAATTATTTTGAATCCTTATACTCCAATAAATTAGAATATAGTGAAGGCATAGATAAATTTCTTAAGTCATATGATCTGCCCAGATCGAGTCAGGAGGATATAGACAACCTAAACAGACCAATATCAATTGAGGAAATAGAAGAAACCATCAAAAGACTACCAACTAAGAAAAGCCCAGGACCGGATGGGTATACAGCAGAGTTTTACAAAACCTTTAAAGAGGAACTAATACCAATACTTTTCAAGCTACTTCAGGAAATAGAAAAAGAGGGAGAACTTCCAAATTCATTCTATGAGGCCAACATCACCCTGATACCTAAACCAGACAAAGACACTTCAAAGAAAGAAAACTACAGACCAATATCTCTAATGAACCTAGATGCAAAAATCCTCAATAAAATTCTGGCCACTCGGATACAAAAACATATCAAAAAACTTGTGCACCATGATCAAGGAGGATTCATCCCTGGGATGCAAGGCTGGTTCAATATACGGAAATCAAACAATGTTATTCACCACATCAATAGACTTAAAAATAAGAACCATATGATCATCTCGATAGATGCGGAAAAAGCATTCGACAAAGTACAGCATCCCTTTATGTTCAAAACTCTAGAAAAACTAGGGATAACAGGAACATACCTCAATATTGTAAAAGCAATCTATGCTAAGCCTCAGGATAGCATCATTCTGAATGGAGAAAAATTGAAGGCATTCCCTCTAAAATCTGGAACAAGACAGGGATGCCCTCTCTCTCCACTTCTGTTCAACATAGTTCTCGAAGCACTGGCCAGAGCAATTAGACAGACGAAAGAAATTAAAGGCATAAAAATAGGAAAAGAAGAACATAAATTATCACTATTTGCAGGTGACATGATTCTATACCTAGCAGACCCAAAAGGGTCTACAAAGAAACTATTAGAGCTAATAAATGAATTCAGCAAAGTGGCAGGATATAAAATCAACACGCATAAATCAAAGGCATTCCTGTATATCAGCGACAAATCCTCTGAAATGGAAATGAGGACAACCACTCCATTCACATTATCTTCAAAAAAAATAAAATACTTGGGAATCAACCTAACAAAAGAGGTGAAAGACTTATACAATGAAAACTACAGAACCCTAAAGAGAGAAATAGAAGAAGATCTTAGAAGATGGAAAAATATACCCTGTTCATGGATAGGCAGAACTAACATCATCAAAATGGCGATATTACCAAAAGTTCTCTATAGGTTTAATGCAATGCCAATCAAAATCCCAACGGCATTTCTTGTAGAAATAGAGAAAGCAATCATGAAATTCATATGGAAAAATAAAAGACCCAGAATAGCAAAAACAATGCTAAGCAGGAAGTGTGAATCAGGCGGTATAGCGATACCAGACTTCAAACTATACTACAGAGCAATAGTAACAAAAACAGCATGGTACTGGTACCAAAACAGGCGGGTGGACCAATGGTACAGAATAGAGGACACAGAAACTAATCCACAAAACTACAACTATCTTATATTTGATAAAGGGGCTAAAAGCATGCAATGGAGGAAGGATAGCATCTTCAACAAATGGTGCTGGGAAAACTGGAAATCCATATGCAACAAAATGAAACTGAATCCCTTTCTCTCGCCATGCACAAAAGTTAATTCAAAATGGATCAAGGAGCTTGATATCAAATCAGAGACACTCCATCTGATAGAAGAAAAAGTTGGCTACGATCTACATTCGGTGGGGTCGGGCTCCAAATTCCTCAATAGGACACCCATAGCACAAAAGTTAATAACTAGAATCAACAAATGGGACTTACTCAAACTAAAAAGTTTTTTTCTCAGCAAAAGAAACAATAAGAGAGGTAAATAGGGAGCCTACACCCTGGGAACAAATCTTTACTCCTCACACTTCAGATAGAGCCTTAATATCCAGAGTATACAAAGAACTCAAAAAATTAGACAATAAGAGAACAAACAACCCAATCAACAAATGGGCCAAGGACCTGAACAGACACTTCTCAGAGGAGGACATACAGTCAATCAACAAGTACATGAAAAAATGCTCACCATCTCTAGCTGTCAGAGAAATGCAAATCAAAACCACCCTAAGATACCATCTCACTCCAGTAAGATTGGCAGCCATTATGAAGTCAAACAACAACAAGTGCTGGTGAGGATGTGGGGAAAAGGGCACACTTGTACATTGCTGGTGGGACTGCAAATTGGTGCAGCCAATTTGGAAAGCAGTATGAGATTTCTTGGAAAACTGGGAATGGAGCCACCATTTGACCCAGTTCTTCCCCTTCTCGGCATATTCCCTAAAGACCTAAAAAGAGCATGCTACAGGGACACTGCTACATCGATGTTCATAGCAGCACAATTCACAATAGCAAGACTGTGGAACCAACCTAGATGCCCTTCAATAGACGAATGGATAAAAAAAATGTGGCATTTATACACAATGGAGTATTACTCTGCATTAAAAAATGACAAAATCATAGAATTTGCAGGGAAATGGATGGCTTTAGAGCAGATTATGCTAAGTGAAGCTAGCCAATCCCTAAAAAACCAATGCCAAATGTCTTCTTTGATATAAGGAGAGTAACTAAGAACAGAGTAGGGATGAAGAGCATGAGAAGAAGATTAACATTAAACAGGGATGAGAGGTGGGAGGGAAAGGGAGAGAGAAAGGAAATTGCATGGAAATGGAAGGAGACCCTCAGGGTTATACAAAAGTACATACAAGAGGAAGTGAGGGGAAAGGGAAAAATAATACAAGGGGGAGAAATGAATGACAGTAGAGGGGGTAGAGAGAGAAGAGGGGAGGGGAGGGGAGGGGTGGGGAGGGGAGGGGAGGGGTGGGGAGGGGGGATAGTAGAGGATAGGAAAGGCAGCAGAACACAACAGACACTAGTATGGCAATATGTAAATCAATGGATGTGTAACTGATGTAATTCTGCAATCTGTATATGGGGTAAAAATGGGAGTTCATAACCCACTTGAATCAAAGTGTGAAATATGATATATCAAGAAATTTGTAATGTTTTGAACAACCAACAATAAAAAATAAAAAAAAAAATTTACCTAGTATGCATGTTGCAATTAAAAAGGATGCTAATATCTTTTATAAAAATGCTTCCATATTGGCTCAGGTACCATTAATGTAGTACCTTCAACTCATTTTACAATTGATTGTATGGTCAACAACAGAATCAGTTATGTGTAAGTGTATCTGTGTATGTATATATGTGTGCTTTGAATAGGAAACTAAGATACTTATACGAAGTACACTTATACAAGGAAGGTTTAGAAATATAAGCCTAATGAATTTAATGCCAGAGAGCCTCTGAGAAAGATATTTAAAGGAATATACTGAGTTTTTTAAAAATAGTAAGGTTTGAGACTAGGAAATACCATTTATATTGGGAGGCTAAGGCAGGAAGTTTGCAATTTTGGCAAATTAATGAGACCCTCTCTGGTAAAATGTTGAGCACTGGGTTTAATGGCTAGAAATAGAAGAAGAAGAAGAAGGAGAAGGAGAAGGAGAAGAGGGGGAGGGGGAGGGGGAGGAAAGTGGGGGAGACAAAGAAGAAGAGAAAGAAGGAAGGAAGGAAGGAGAAAGAAATAAAGAAATAGATCCATCTTGGATGTAGCTTATTGATGGGGAGCACATTTGTATACAATTCCTTATAAAGAAAGAAAAGAAAATGCCATTTATTAGTTTACTAGTAGCTATTTGAGTAAAATTAATTGAATATGTTACTTTAGCTCAAATAGCTATCGATGGCTATAGAAAAAAATCCAAAATCTCAAGGATTTAGCCTTATAATTTTTTCTTTCTTTCTTTTATTTATGTTTTTTTTTTTTCTTCCCCATAAGAATAATGCAAGTATTCTCAGAATCGCTCTAAACCCTGATTCTGGGATCCAGGATCCAGGATCCAGGCTTATTCCAACTAATGACACCATTCAGTGCATCTTTAAGACTTGCCCTATTCAAAGCAGCCAGGGGAAAATGGAGAATATGTATGTTCATTGGTTGGTTGGTTTGAGAGCCAGACCTTAAGGTGGCATGTATCATCTTCTCAGTGCACTCATTGGAACTCATATGTTCATAATAACCACAAGAGATGCTGGAGCATCTGTTCAACCTCTATGTCCAGAAGAAGTCACTTGCATTGTCAGGCACATAATCCTAAATATTACATGGACAACAAATAAATGTAATTCCCCAAGAACATGCTAAAACATATGTTATATTCTTGAATATCCAAATAGAGATAGCAAAATCATGCTTAACTGAAAATTCAAAGATAAAAAATATTAGCCTGTAATATAAATAAGATGATACAAATTGCATTTCTATGAAATATTTTCTTTGTTCTAAAGCTTTGTAGGGCTGTCAAACAATTTCTAAACTATGAAGTAGATTCTGTAAAATTTGGTAGACTTACTCATTATTCTGAGACAATGTGTGTATGAGCAATAGGTAGAAGAATATTTTTTCAGAAAGACTATCTTGGGCCACATCCAACTCAAGCTACTTTCTAAGGGTAGAGCCCTAGTATGTACATATGGAAATTTATTTGAAATGATAATAAGGGATAAATCTCAACCAAATCCTAATCTCTCCATTCTCCCAATCTTCTTTGTTTTCTGTATCTTCTTTGTTTTTCCAGGAAACATAAACACAAATGGATATTTAACTAGTCCCACTACAGCCCCCACACCAAAAAAAAATATCAACCAATTTGACTACTAACCACAAATCTTTTACTATTCTGTTACTCCAGGAAATACAAAAAATACATTGTTAGATTTTCTTTGATGCTTGCAATCTCTTTGGGAAAATATTTCTTAGACCATAAAAGAAAAAAAAAAAAAAAAAAAAAAAAAAAACAGTGCCCAGACAAAGTGAGTAGACAGAAATATCAATCTCATGTGTTACACTTCCCAGTGTTCCTTGCAGTCAGGTTGGAGTTCCATGATAAGTGCTGCCAAAAGAAAGGGAACTGAAGGAATCCAATGCAGTCAGGAGTCACTGTGCCTCTTCTACCTCTCTCTTCTCTACAAGAGGAGATTTAGGGCCAAAGGTTTTGTCCCCAGAGGAGTTGGGAAATGATGCTGAACTCCATGAGATTGCAATTTTTGCACATTCATTTTATATATGTTTGTCTTCCTGAGTGACAATATTAATAATATTGCCCAAATAAAATCTCATATAATCATGTGCTAAACCCATGGGACAAAAACAAGTAACGTATTTTTAAAACTCAGATTAATTCATGAAACAAATCTAAATTGAGTACATTTAATTAATGTGCCAGAATTTTCTGGGAACTGAGAGTACCAAATAAATGCTCTGGAATTTCCACTGTCAAAAACAATAGAAACATGAAAAATGAGTTGAAATGTAATGTTAAAAGATATTTTGTAGAAGTGCATTCAGCACAGAAATGTATCCTAAGTAGGGAGTATTCATTTCAGCCTGGGAATGGGTAAATAGTCCTACAGTATATGAAAATTTTTGTTTTTTCCTGAAATTTTTCATCAAACTATTGATAGCTTGATTCACTTTGTACGTGATTAGATGGATGAAGTCAGAAAAGTCATTTTCTAATAGAAGTACAATTCCTACATGGAGACCTTTAGATTTTGAGCACAGGCAGAATAACCACATTGATGACATTCTTACTTAGCATGGAATCTCCTGTTAATGAAGTTGCTATTTCTAATAGTACAATATGCATTTGTAAAGGATAAAAGTAGAACATTTTGTAAAAATGGAAAAAAAAAGACTGCTAATTTAAGTGTGCTGGAGGGTGGATCCAATTTTCATTATGAATAGAATACCTCTTCAATAATTACTATTTAAGAACAAGAATAATTAGTGTGGTAATATCTCAGACTTATAGTACTCATGGTGCAAAGGTAAAAACATTATAGTCTTAAGTAATTTATAGATTTTTAATCACAATTTTTTTATGTAGACCTGAATGTATATTATTTGACACTTTTCAAAACTTAAATGTATACAGTTCATAATAATTAGATACATGTATATTTTTTCAAGGGAAACAGTAATTTATGCCAAAGATTTATTACTTCAACATCTGAAACTGTCTATCAAGTACAAAGAAACTCTGAAATGATTATAAGATTTCTAAGTCATCTTAGCACTAACTAATTTCATAGAAGAAGCTTTTTCAGTTATTCTATAATTTAGCATGTAATATTATAAAGATTAACTTCCTGAATAATTTATTATTTTTATAAATGTGATTTCTATTAGCATCTATGTATAAGGAAATGACTACAATTTCATTGAAAATTTTGCCTGTATGGAAATACTTTATATTTTTTAAAATGAAAATTTTTTCACATATCAAATTATTCTGTTTAAATTTACCCAATATTGATAATCAGCTTTGTTTCTTTCTCATCATGGTGAACATTGAATTTATTTCTAGTAATGGAAAAAGTTGTTTACTTCTTTCAAAAGTGTGGGTGATAATTGGACCATCCAAATTGGGTAGGTCTATGATTATATCATATTCATAAATCCAATGGAAAAGGCAAACCAGATTTTAGCTTAGGAGTTTCTAAATTTCAAGGATTTTAAAATCAGTTAAATAAATACCAAATATATAATGTTATAAACTGTCAAAATCTCTCTCACACACACTCCTATGTGTGGAAATATTTTCACTATTGCTCTATCTGAATTATCTTTGAAATATTTTCTATAAAATAAGACATGGTGCACAATCTTTTTGGTATGTTTTTGTATTCGATTTACCAGAATTTTATTGAGAATTTTTGCATCTATGTTCATTAGAGATATTGGTCTGAGGTATTCTTTCTTTGATGTGTCTTTGCCTGATTGGGGGATCAGGATGGTATTGGCCTCATAGAATGAGTTTGGAAGTGCTGCCCCTTTTTCTATTTCCTGAAATGAATTGAAGAGTGTTGGTATTAGTTCTTCTTTAAAGGTCTTGTAGAACTTGGCTGTGTATCCATCCGGTCCTGGGCTTTTCTTGGTTGGTAAGCTTCTGATGATGTCTCCTATTTCATCACTTGACATTGGTCTGTTTAAATTGTGTATATATTCCTGATTCAATCTGGGCAAATCCTATGACTTAAGAAATTTGTCGATGGCTTCAATGTCTTCTATTTTATTGGAGTATAAGATTTCAAAATAATTTCTAATTATCCTCTGTATTTCTATAGTGTGTGTTGTGATATTACCTTTTTCATGAAGTGAGCTGGTAATTTTTGTTTTCTCTCTCCTTCTCTTTGTGGGATTCATCCCAGGGATGCAAGGTTGGTTCAACATGCGGATATCAATAAATGTAATTCATCACTTCAATAGACTTAGAGATAAAAATCATATGATTATCTCAATAGATGCAGAAAAAGCCATTTGACAAAATACAGTACTGCTTTATATTCAAAACACTAGAAAAACTAGGGATAACAGGAACATATCTCAACATCGTAAAGGCTAGCTATGCTAAGTCTCAGGCCAACATCATTCTAAATGGAGAAAAATTGAAGGCATTCCCTCTAAAACTTGGAACAAGACAGGGATGCACTCTTTCACCACTTCTAATCAACATAGTTCTTGAAACACTGGCCAGAGCAATTAGATGAAAGAAATTAAAGGGATATGTATAGGAAAAGAAGAACTTAAATTAGCACTATTTACTGACAATATGATTCTATACCTAGAAGACCCAAAGAACTCCACCAGAAAACTTCTAGAACTAGTAAATGAATTCAGCAAAGTAGCAGGATATAAAATCAATACCCATAAATCAAAGGCATTTCTGTATATCAATGACAAAGCCTCTGAGGAGGAAATGAGGAAAACTACTCCGTTCACAATAACCTTAAAAAAATAAATAAATAATATGATGCTTGGGAATCAATGTAGCAAAAGAGGTGAAAGATCTGTACAATGAAAACTACAGAACCCTAAAGAGAGAAATCAAAGAAGACCTTAGAAGTTGGTAAGATCTACCTTGATCTTGGATAGGCAGAATTAATATTATCAGAATGACCATACTACCAAAAGCACTATACAGATTTAATGCAATTCTGATAAAAATCCCAATGGCATTTCTCATAGAATAGGAAAAGCAATCATAAAATTCATCTGGAAAAATAAGAGACCCAGAATAGTTAAAGCAATCCTTAGCAGGAAGAGTGAAGCAGGTGGCATCGCTATACCAGAACTTATACTATACTACAGAGCAATAGTAACAAAAATAGCATGGTATTGGCACCAAAACAGACTGGTAGATCAATGGTATAGAATAGAGGACACAGAGACTAACCCACAAAATTACAATTATCATATATTAGACAAAGTGTCAAAAACACGCACTGGAAAAAAGATAGCATCTTCAACAAATGGTGCTGGGAAAACTGGAAATCCATATGTAACAAAATAAAATTAAATCCCTGTCTCTCAATATGCATAAAACATAACTCAAAGTGGATCAAGGACCTAGGAATTAAACCAGAGAATCCGCGTCTAACAGAAGAAACAGTAGGCCCTAATTTTCATCATGTGGGATTACACCCCAACTTCCTTAATATGACTCCTATAGCGCAATAATTAAAACCAAGAATCAATAAATGAGATGGAATCAAACTAAAAAGTTTTTTCTCAGCAAAAGAAACAATCTGTGAGGTGAACAGAGAGCCTACATCCTGGGAGCAAATTTTTACCCCTCATATATCCGATAGAGCACTAATTTCTAGGATATATAAAGAACTCAAAAAGCTAAGCACCAAAAAAACAAATAACCCAATCAACAAATGGGCCAAGGATCTGAACAGACACTTCTCAGAAGAGGATATACAATCAATCAAAAAATAGCAATTAGAGAAATGCAAATCAAAACCTCTCTAAGATATTATCTCACTCCAGTCAGAATGACAGCTATTATGAAGACAAACAACAATAAGTGTTGGCAAGGATGTGAGGACAAACAACAATAAGTGTTGGCGAGGATGTGAGGAAAAAGGTACGCTCATACATTGCTGGTGGGACTGCAAATTGGTGCAGCCAATATGGAAAGCAGTATGGAAATTCCTTGGAAGTCTTAGAATGCAACCACCATTTGACCCAGCTATCCCTCTCCTTGAACTATACCCAAAGGATTTAAAAACAGCATACCTCAGGGATCCAGCCACATCAATGTTTATGGCAGCACAATTCACAATAGCTAAACTGTGGAGCCAACCTAGATGCCCTTCCGTGGATGAATGGATAAAAAATGTGATATATATATACACAATGGAATTTTACTGAGCAATAAAAGAGAATAAAACCATGGCATTTTTAGGCAAATGGATGGCATTGGAGTAGATAATGCTAAGTGAGGTTAGCCAAACCCAACAACAAAAAAAAAAGCCAAATGTTTTATCTGATATAAGGAGGCTGACTCAAGGTGGTATAGGGAGGGGGAGCATCGGAGGATTAGATGAATTCTAGATTGGGCAGAGGTGTGGGAGGAAAAGGGACAGGGCAGGGAATTGGCAAGAATGGTGGAATGTGATCGACATCATTATCCAAAGTACATGTATGAAGACAAAATATTTTATACACAGAGATATGAAAAATTGTGGTATATATGTGTAATAAGAATTGTAATGCATTCCGCTGTTATTTATTTGCTTATTTATTTAAATAAATAAATAAAGCATAAAAAGGAGCTTATCAATCGCACAAAATAGTAGATATTTTAGCTTATCAGTTTTTGATATCTGACTTTTAAAAAAAATCACATAATCAATTCCAAATGATTTCTTCTTCAACAAAGATTTGCCAGTCATGTTCTGTAAGGCAGATGCAGTTGGGAATTACAGCAAGAAATAGTGATTGCTCCAAAGAGTTGATGGCATAACTGGTATTAAAAATGTTTTAGCTTATAGAATATGATTACAGTATTCAGCAATTTAAAAAAACCAAAGATAATGCTCCATAAAATGCAACCTCTTGTCTGGCTGACCTCACCTCCTTCTGCTTTTACCTTCTCCCTTCCTCTTCTCTAGCCCCACTCTCCTCTTATTTGTCTCACCTTAAGACCTCTTTGGAGCAGTTATTTCTGCCTGTAATGGTCTGGTCTTTTTTTTTTTTTTTCCCAGATATTCTGGGACATAGTCCAGTAGCTCCCATAAATCTTTATTCAAATTGCAGTTTCTCAAAGAGAGCTATGCTTTCTACTTGGCATTTATCAAATCTACATCTTTTTCACCTTTTCTACTCATTTTCTTTTTCCATAATAATGGATACCAACAAATAAATGCAGTATTCCACTTACTTATATTTTCAATCTAATTTTGCCATCCCACAAGGAAGAATATTTCTTGTATTGTTGATGGATATTTCTCAAGGGCCTACAAGAATACTTGGCACATAATTGTTGAAAAAAACTAAAATCTATCTTGGAATAAGATCATAGTTTTTTCTAAGATGTACTTTCAGCAAAACAGCAGACCAAGTTAACCTGAATGTTCTTCAACTAAATACTGAAGACAAAAGTATATAAGAAAAATTACACATACCAGAATTCATGAAAAAGAATAAGAATCCTTCAGCTGAAATTTTCCTGTCCTTGAACTGCAACTCAACAAAGAGGGAAAATATTGAATCATTTCTCTTCTTAGCATGAAAATCATAAAGCTGAATTTATTTACTCATTTTTTCAATAGATACCTATTGGGACTCCTATATGTCAAACACTGTATCAAGAATTAGCTATGCAAATATTTTTTTTTTAAATAACACAGTGTATAATTCCATACAATCTATGTCAATGGGGAAGGTAGACTTTTAAGTAAATCACCACATAATTAAATTAAAAAAAGATAAATTGTCTTTAAAAAGAAGTCCATGTCAGTTTATCAATGACTGACACAGGCCTTCAATATGCTTTGAAAATAAATACTGTATCCCTAATCCTCAAGCCTTATCCATGTAAATTGACCAGGGCCTAGAAAGACAAGGTGGCTTTTCTGGAAGCCATGTGGTAAGCATCATGAGGTATTCAAGTTCACTGTTGCCTGAATCTATACCTCCATTGTAAACAACATGCTATAGGAAAACACACAAAGAGTTTTTGTTCGGGAACTCCATAGGTATAGTCTCATAATGATTAGAGAATTGGTATTCAACACACAGTCCCCTGGATCTTTTCAAGATGTGTGCCATGTCCAGTATTATTTTTGCATGTGCGTGAAAGCACGTGTGTGTGATACATGGTATGTATGTAGAACAGATATAATCAGAGCCACAAATCAGAGGCTCAAGTGCCTCTACTTCTACTTAAATAAGAGCAGACACCTGTTAGCTGCCCCAAGACAGTAGCACAATTCTGAGAAAATCGCCGTTTTCTGATTTACCAGCCTTGCTTCATTAACCATTAATAATAAAAGAAATTTTACTCCAATCTTTCTACCTAGTTGTATAGCAAGAGGTAATAGCAACTAGAGTCCCATCTTTAATAAAATGTGCTGGGAATAATATTCCACAAATCACCTGAAAACAATGATTTTCAATAATTTACTATAAAGATTAATGAATTTTAGAAAAAAATAGGTATCATTACTTAGATTGATTTTCTACATTACATAAAAGAAAATATTTTTTGGAAATAAATTAGAGTGGAAAAATCACGAGACAAATTGAAATTGTCTTTCATTTGTTATAATGAAAAAACGAACTGCTTTTGATCCTTCAAATGAATTGATCTTCTGAAGCTTAATACCCTTCACTCTGAATCCATTCAAATTTACATTATAGAATATAAAGAAGAGGATCTGTACTTTGAAGTTAGAGAAAGCTGAATTCAAATCAGAGATCTGCCACTTACCAGCAGTGTGATGACATTTGACAATTGTTATGGAATGATTTGTTTCCAAATTTCATAATTAATAAGCTGAGTTCCTCACCTATGTTAATCTATTTCTCATTATAATTACAAAATATATGAGGCAGGGTAGTTTATAAAGAAGTTTATTTTGGCTTACAGTTCTGGAGTTCTAAGATCAAGGAACTGGACCTGGTAATGTAGTACTTGCTAATAGAGTCCCAAGATGGTGTAGGATGTCACAAAGGAAGAACAGGAAGTGCACACATTGTAGTCTTTCTTCCTATCCTTATAAAGCCAGAAGTATTCAATAATAGGGGTTGAACTCTGATAATCTTATTTGACACTACTCATTCTCAAAGGCCCCATAGTTATATGAAGTTTCTACCCTCTTAATGTCTTACAATGGGGATAAAATTTCAGCACATGAAGCTTAGGGGACACACTAAAGTTATATCCAAACCAAAGCATTTTTATGCTGGTCCCCAAGATGTATGCCTTTCTCATAATGCAAAATAAAATACACCCATTCTCCAAAATTTCAGAGTCATAACTTATTCTAGCATTAATTCCAAAGTTCAACCCTAAACTCTCCTCTGAGATGCCAAGCAAACTTCTCGCTATTGTAAGTCTACAAAATGTAAACAAGTTATTTGCCTCCAATATATGGTGAAACAGGTACAGGATATACACTTATATTCCAAAAGGAAAGAATAGGCAAGTAGAAAGGTAAAAAGAAAGACACAAACACAGCAGGGCAGATATTTGTACCTGTGCACATGATGGCATAGAATGGGCCACCAAACCTTGAAAAGACCCTACTCTATGGCTTTGCTGGTCAAAGGCCACATGATTATTTTCTCAGGTTGATTGTATATGCTTCCTGCAGATTTTTCCAGGTAAGTGTTGCAAGTTACATGTAGCTATACATTTCTAGGGTCCCTGCCTCAGTTTCACTCACATAGTTTCATTACGTATCTACACATTGAGGACTCTCTGTCAGGACCTTTCTAGAGGCAGAGTTTGACTTGGGCTCTCAACTTTTACTTTGATGTCTCAGTGGAAGATGCCATGATACCCTAACTCTTGCATTCTGCGTACCTGCAAACTGAGCACAGTGGGAATTCTAAGGTCTTGCCCCAACACCAGGTTTGCTTGAATCACAGTGATACCCATAGACTGCTTCTAAGATTGAAAACAAGGAAACAAATAACAATGTGGTTTTTAGCAATGAGTGAACAGAGATTACCTGGGAAACCCAGAAATCATTTCTCCCTGGAAGTTCTCTGGGCCTTTGATAGAGGTAGAAGCCTAAAAGATTTCTAAGATGTCCTAGCAACGTTATTCCATTTGACTGATGCAAAACAACTAGACCACTTTACCTGTGTCAATATCTTCAGTAAGCGGTTTCTCAGGCCCATCATCAGATGTTTTTTCTTTGCTTCTTCCCTAGTGAGGCTACAAATTTTCCAAATATTTTTGTTCTGCTTCCTTTTGTTTCCAAGTTTCACTGTAAATATGACTAACAGAAGCTGATAATAACCATGCCACAGCTGAAAGATTTGTTGTTTTGAAATTTTTTCCATCAAATAAACTAATGTAGCCTTTTAAATTTCAGCTTCCCATTATGTATTACAGCATGCACAGTGCAGTCATGTTCTTTGCTACTTCATATCAAGGATGTACCTTTCTCCAATTTCATTGTAATCCTCATTACCATTGGAAACTACTACCCTAGTATCCTCATCTTCTGAGCCCTCACCAGTATCACTGTAATGTTCCATTTGTAGTATTTTAGGTTCTTTCAGCCTTCCATTCCAAACTCTTTCAATCTCTGTCAGTAGCTCAATTCCAAGACCATATTCACATTGTAAATGTTCCTTATAAGTAACAACCCATGCCTGGTACCCATTTTCTACAGTTATCTGTTTTGCATTATTAATTTTAAAAAATATCTGAAGCAGGCTACTTTATAAGGGGAACAGAATTAATTTGACTTATGGTTCTGGAGGTCCAAGGTACAAGGGTCACAGTTGGTTATAATCGTGTTGACACAATCTCATGTCAGTACAGGATGTCACATGGCAAGAAACAGGGAGCATGGGTGGTGTCTTTACCTCTTTTTCTAAAGCCACCAGTATTCAACAATGTAGGAGCCCCCTGGATTATTTCATCTAGTCTTAATCTTAACACCAAAACTCTCAACATCATAGTCAGATTAAGTTTCCAATCAGTAACATACAATGAGAATTCAATTTCAACACATGAATCCTTGGAGGATGTACAAACCATATTCAAACCACAGCACCCCCATAGTACCATACAATGTAACTATATTTGGAGATAGGTCTTTAAAAGGGATAATTAATTTAAATAATGCCTTAAGGGAGAGTTCTCATCCAGTATGACTGGTTTCTTTTAGGAAGAAGAAGAGACACCAGGGATATGCACACAAAGAGAAAGTCATGGAAGGACACAGAAAAATAGTGCCCATCTGAAAGTCAAATAGAGAGGACTCAAGAACAGCCAAACCCACTGACAACTTGATAACTTGATCATGGACTTCCCGACTGTAGAACTATGATATATATGCTATATGTTTGTTTGTGTGTGTGTGTATACATGATTTATGTTTACATAATAGAACATATATTTCAATCAGAGATATTTGTTTACAGAAGTCCCAGCAAATTCATCCAGCAAGTAACTTAAATACTACATATATCATCTTTGTTATTCATAAAGTAAAATAAGAGTTCCCAATCTAAGGGTTTCATTATAAAGAAAATATATGATATGTAAATTCCCTGTCACATGAGAAGCAGATAATTAAGGAAAGCAACCAATATCATTGACATGTGCATCTTGAATCTATGTGCATAGGTATTATGCAATGCGATAGCCTACACAAAGTACAAAGTAATGTCAATTTAAGTTAGAAATCATTTAACTCTCCTTCCTTATACTCTATTTTCTGTGAATCGATTCATAACATGCCAATTTATTAATATAATAGAGAATGGCCTCAAACCACGCACAAAGGCTCTCTCTGAATTCTACCACTTCACTGACTTGTTACAGCAAACATCAAGCTTGCCATTTCAAGCCACAGTTCTGGATGTGTATCTGTAGTGTGGCAAGTAAGGAACTAATTAAGTATGAAATTACCTTATATATCTAAAGCTGTGTCTGCTCACCTTTAGGCATTTTGGGAATCCACCTAATGAGATATGAGTTTTGCTCCACAGGACAATCACAAAGCTCATTAATGCTCATTAAAACATAAGTAGTATTCAATGGATTCAGCAAAATCTCACTGTATTTTAATGAGCATCAGAATTAACCAATAGAGCAAAACCTTGTCATGGAAAAATTCTTGTTAATGCAAAAGGAAAGTGCAGACCAATAAATATACTAAATATCTTAAGGGTGGCTAGAGGTAGATACATCTGTGACAAATTAAAAAAAAATATTCCCCAAAGTTCCTCTCTTAGCAATTGAAAACAAACCTGTCTAGGATGATTTGAAAACTATATGGAGTACCAGAGAGAAGAGTGATGGTAAATGACAGGTGTCAACTTGACTGTGAGAAGGAATAACTAAGGACCTGGTAAAGCATTGTTTTTGAGCATGTCTGTGAGGGTATCTCTAGAGGAGACTAGCATGCGAGTCTCAGTGGCTTCAGTGGGGAAGCTTGACCCTCAGTGTGGGCAGGATCTTGCAATTGGCTAGGCACCCAGAAAAAAAAAAAAAAAGAAAAGAAAAGGCCAATGTATTCAGCTGTTTCCAGGAGCTGAGATACACTTTTCCTCTCCTCTCCTTGAATAAAAAAACTCAGGTTTCCTGGTTTGGGGACTCCAAGATTTATACCAGTAGCTTCCAGGATTCTCAGGCCTTCAGATTCAGACTTCGATTATACCATTAGCTTATTTTTTTCTGAAGCATTTGAAATTGGATTGAGCTGTGTTGCCAACATGCCTGTGACTGACTCCAGCTTGCAAGCAGGCTATAGTTGAAATTCTCATTTGCCATAATCATGTTCATGTTTACCAATTCCATTACTAATGTGTGTGTACGTGTGAACTTTTCTTTCATGTGACTAAAATACCTGACATAAACAACTTCAAGGAGAAAAGGTTATTTTAGCTCATGGTTTTAGAGGTATAGTTCATGGTCTATCACCTCCATTGCTTTGGGCCTGAGGCATGGCAGAACATCCTAGCAGAAGGGCATGGTAGAGGATAACTGTTCAACTCTTGATAGTCAAGAAGGAGCAAGTGAAACGAACAGGGACAAAAAACAAAAAAATTCAAGGTCATGTCCTCAGTAATCTACCTCCTCTCTCTAGGACCCACTTTCTTTTGTTTCTACCACCTCCAAATAATCCATTGAGTCTTAATAAAAAATAATCACCCCCTAAAAGCCCCACCTCTGAATATGCTGCACTGGGGACCAAACCATCAACACTTGAGCCTTTGGGGGGATATTCCAAATCAAGCCATATTACAAGGAAATGCACACATACACGTACACACACAGTCATGTATCACTTAAAAACGGGATACTGATGTATACTGAAATATGCATCCTTAGGCAATTTTGTCACCATATGACCATCATATAACATATTTATGCAAACCTAGGTGGTATAGTCTGCAGTAATCTAGGGTATATAATTGTACATGCTTTATTTTGATACAACCATCAGTGCAGCATCACCACAAATATTTGAGTCATGTTATTCTACAACTCTAAGAGTTACGACATCTAAGGTGATAGGCATTTTTCACTCCATTATAATCTTATGGGACCACTGTCATATACATGGTTTGTTGTTTTCCAAAACCAGTCATGGGTGCATGACTATATGTCTTTTGTTTTTCTCTCTAGGGAGAGCCCTGACTAATAGAAGACGTTCAGTGCCATCACTAGACTATTTGTTAATAGAGAAGTTTTTAGGTGCTTTCCTCACTCTGAATTCAGAAATCTTAATTTTCTAATGCATTCTAAAAACAATATGTGATAAGTATATTGAAATAGTATGACTTTAACATTTAATATTTAATGTAACTTAAATATTACCTAAAAATGAATTATAAATATAAATCCATATACTGGTATATTATATATGTCACTTTCATTTGTTCACATCATGAATATTGCCTACTCTGTGTTGAATACTGTATAGCACTGGAGGTAAAATAATCAAAATACAACCCTAATCTCATAAATCTCAATTCCTAATGGGAGAGAGGTAATAATCAAATTCATGTGAATTTGAAACCAGTTAATAAGAATAATTAAAAAAAAAACTAGTAAGAGTATGCATAGTAAGGGGGGCAAGAACAAGAGCTCTCATAAATATGGTGGATGGGGAAGGTCACTATGAATTTGGTGTTGGAGAAGATGTCATAATGAACAAAATACTTTGTCATATGTAGGGAATGAGCTCTAGAGGCAGAGGGATCTTCAGATATGAATGCCCCAAGGCAGCAACAGACCTGATAATGAGCTAGGGAAAGAACATCATCTTCAGTCAGTGATTCAGGAACACTGGATGTCCATATGCCGAAAAATGAAACTAGAACCTCATCTCTCATGTAAAAAAATCAACACAAAATGGTTAAACAACATAAAAGGAGATCAGAAAGCTATGAAACTACTAGAAGAAAACATAAGGGAAATGCTTGGAGAAATATTTACGAGGGCAACTTGAATTGAATGAAGTGAGTGACGAAGAGGCATACAAGCCCAAGATAAGGCCAGAGACACAATCAGAAACAGCAGCATAGGTCTTTCCAGCTTCTATGAGGAATCTGGATGGTAGTCACAGTGTAAACAGTTGAGATTTTGAGGGGGCAAAATAATGTAATTTTCTTTCTGTGCTGAAGGACTCCTGTTTCTACACGAAGAATGGGACATCGTAGTTTGGCCAAGGGTTATAACAGAAACTGTTGAAATATGTTCAAAAGGTAAGTTAGCAGAAATGAATGATAGAGTGAATGTGATGTGCGATAGAAAAGAGAGAACTAGAAAATGGCTTGAAGGCGTTTAGTCTTGTACATTTACTGTCCATAAAAAAAGGTTTGACATTTTCAAATAATGGGTTTTATTTATTTCTCCAAATTAATAGGTATGCAAATTGAAAAAAGTAAATATTACATTAAGAAAATGAATTACAAACGGGATAGTTCTTAAGGGTCACTTGAGGGTCCAATTGTATTTTCATTCAAGATGTTTTGCCACAAAGAGCCATTCTATTTCCAAGATTTTAAAATATATACAAATCCGGGCATCTCCCACATGTACGTTTCTCACTGGTTTCTCTTCTGAGCATTAAATGTAATTCTATCTGGAGTTATCTTAGGTATCTCAAAATTGTAATGACTGAAGGTGATCTCTTTCTAATAAAGTAACAATACATTCTTCTGGGGTTTATGTTTCTCAATAAAGGTCATTTTCATTCGCCAAGATATACTTCCTGATATATTTCTTCCACATTGCCAAGTTCTGTTGATTTTATTTCTAAAATATATCACAAATTTAAACATTGTTCTCTACTTCTGCCTCTCCTACCTACTCAAAGCCATCATCATCCCACCTCTTGATTACTTGTCTCTCTGCTCCACACCAGCCTCATGAAAAATTCATTCTCCTTATAGCAATCAGGAAAGTCTATTAAATTCCAATTGACATATCCTTAATGTGGAAGATCTAGTACCATGTATTAATAATAAATGTTAGTGAGAAGTTCTTCACTTCTGATATATCATCCTATAAAAAAGAAAGCATTTATTAATGCAACTCCAGAATTCTTTCTATTTATTTTGGAGGCCATTATACTTAAGACTCTTAGTATATTTTGAATAATATCTGTATATGTGAAGCCAAAATCTTCCTGTGCCCCTACTGGAGAGTTATTGTGCCTACAAAATGCACAGTTATCTCCCATGCTTTATGTATGTCCTGGGAAGATAGGTCATTCCATCTGCTCTGGTTCTCTGTTTTATAAACTGGGTAAAGTTCAATATTAGCAAGATTATTTGCTTAGTCAATCTAAAGCCATATTCCAGTATGGCCTCTTAGCAGTAATTGGGTGTTACTTTAGCTTCCATATTTTTTAATGAGTTCATAGCTTTATTGAAAAGAACAATTTTATGGATGTAAATTTATGGCTCAGTTATTTTACTTTATATGTTCTTTGAACTAAGGTGACTTTGCGGAGTTTCCCATACAAAGCTTTTGATATGTTCATGGATAACAACATTGATAAATAACATGAGGGAAAAGGAATGGAAATCTAGATACAGAATAAATATTCATTATATTTAGGACAGATTACTGCAATCCATTTCTAATGGAAGGTACCCAATGTAAGTCATTTGCAAAAATGTTACCAAGTGTTATGTTTGAAGAAATATGCTAATTTGGAGGCTATCACTGGCAGATTAAGAATTCAGAAAAAATTCAGGTCATCTGTGTTGAATAAAATGTCATGAAACTATACCCCTTTTCCATGACCATTTTTTAATTTTATTTTACTTTATTTTGGTACTGGTGATTGGACACTATACCACTGAGTTATATCCCCAACTGCTGCAATTGTTATTATTATCATCATCATCATCATCATCATCATTATTATTATTATTTTGAGACAGGGTCTTGCCAAATTGTTTAGGACCTTGCTAAATTCCTGAGATTGGCCTAGAATTTTTTATCCTACTACCTCAGATTTCTGAGTAATTGGGATTGCGATATGCCTCATAGTACTATCTCCCAAGACCTTTTTCATGATGAGTGCACTAAGCAAGTACTAGTCTTTCAGGGAGATAGCCATAATTGAAGTTAATAAAGTCATCCTGTGCATTTAGGACTCTTACCAACAGATCCAGGTTTTACATAAGGAGTAATAATGTTCAGGTCTGGATCTATTCAGAGTGATCTAGCCACATATTACTTCCCCCAAATTCTTTATCCTTAGACCTATGCCATCTAGCCAGACTATCTAAACACTGAATCAAATTTCACATAAATTCTGATCCAAAGCCACTTCCCTTTCAAGAAATATGCCATACCTTAGGAGAATTTGCCTTATCCAAGGATCTTCAGGGATGTCCAAAGAGTACAAGTATATTTTTTGTCTAATAAGCCATATTTTGCTTGTTTAGCTTTTCAAACAATTTCTTATAAAGAAGCATTTCATGTTGTTTGTCCTATATGAGACTTGGTCATTCAGAACTCCATTTTATTTCATAGAGATTAAGGTTATAGGAATACCTATAACCTTAATCAGTATTCCTATAACCCTAATCTCTTTTTTCCAAAAAAATACATATGATATGCTTCTGTTTTTTGTTCCTGAAGAACATTTATTGGTACAACAAAAAAGTACAAGAAATAAGGTATTCATGGAGGTAATTGTACTATTAGGACTTTATGGAAACTTTTTCTTCATAAATTTTGCCTACTTAATAAAAAATTTCATTAGTACTGCTTGCTTTGATGTTCAGAATCAGAAAGCATTCAGGTTAGATTTAGCAAACGTAGGATCTTAGAAAGACAACCTGATGCTTCTCTGGATACTGTACAGTAAAAATTATAATAATGATGATAAAAATGAAGCAGCTAACATTTATTGAACATAAAATTTGTGTCATATACATTCTAAATGCTTTAATCATTTGATTAAATTTTTGTAATAACAGTATAATTGGTATCATCATTATTCTCAATCTGCACATGAGGAAACTAAGGCTGATGATATAAGTAATTTGTCCAAAATCATTGTTATATTTTAATAGTATAATTATTACATCATTTCATATTGGCATATTACCCCCCTAACTATATTTTCTTCAAAATATTCTAAGGTACTACTTGTGTTGGTCAATGATATCACATTTGTGTTATTAAAAATAGCATTAAGTACTTACAGAGAGTATAGTACTTAAGAGCATGGACACAGATACCTTTTCACCTTCATTAAAATTCAGGTCTGTCTGACATTTCTATGCTATGGGACAATTACTTAGCCTTTCTGGCCTAAGTTTTTTTTTTTTATCTTCTCTATAAGAAAAATAATAGTGCCCATCTCATAGTATTATAAGTATAAAATAGCTTGGCATAATTGTTTAAACTCCATTTTTCCTATAATGTTTTAAAATGATGGAATTGTCACTACTATTCTGTCATTATTATTCTTGTTATTATTACTACACATAATAAGAGTTACGTTAAGACACAGAAAAGATTTGGTTTCTGCATCAAAACAAAACAAAACAAAACAAAATTCACAATCATATGAAAGAATCAGATAAGAAAACATGATTACTAAATAACATCTTCATTGCATATCCAAATATAATAATGAGAGAAGAACAGAGGATTTATGAAATAAGGACCAAAACTCCTTTCAAAATTTAAATAGCATTTATTAGGAGACATAATACCTGAGAATAGACTTCTAAAAATGTGTGGGTATACATACATATATATGTATATACATATTTTATATATATATATATATATATATATATATATATATATATATATGTATACACATATATTATATGTGTATACATATATATTATTTATCAGAATTCTGATAAATATAGGTCAGGAAGAAAAGCAGAGGGACTAACTTTTACAAAGGCATTAAAGAACATAAAATTAAATGGATACAATTTGCAAGCCCCTCGTCACTGATGAAGCATGTATCATGAGGAGATAACATGAAAACTAGGGTCAGGGATAAACTCGAATGTATCATTAAAGAACCACACTACAGAATGTAGACTGTGTTCTAATATTAGGTGCCCTGGGAGAGATGTAAATAAAAGACTTTCAGTAGAGACTGACATGACTCATCAAAATTACTTTTATGAAAAATCATTCTGAAAGCCATGTGAGTAATGGATTTGGGGGAAAGGATGTGGTGGGAAATTTCAAAGAGCAGACACTATTTGAGAAGAACATTACGCAAATAAATAAAAACAATGGAATATTTAAAAAATAATATTGGGCATGGAAAGAAGAGACAGATTAAAGTAAAGCTAAAAAAGTTGATCGGATAAAACTTTGACAAAATTGAGTTTTCAAATAAAAGAAAAGGAAATTACAAGTATGATGTATAGTTTCATATTTATATTACCAGATAGATTTAAATTTTATTTAAATATAAGAGTAATAGATTTGGAGCAAAATATGTGTGAGTCACATGTATTTATACTATTTGAAATATAAAACACTGTAGAACATAAATTATGAAGTCTAAGAAAAAAACTGGATGGGCGTATAACTTAGCTATTATAAATTGAGCTACTATAAACATTGGTGTGGCTGTGTTGATATAGTATGCTGATTTTAATTCTTTTGGGTATATACTGAGGAGTGGGATAACTGGTTCAAATAGTGGTTCCATTCCAACTTTTCTAAGGTATCTTTATACTGCTTTCCAGAGTGGTGCACGGATTTGCAGTCCCACCAGCAATGTATCAGTAAAGGGATATAAATTGGAATTCAGAAGGCATGTTTGCTGAAAATTTGTTTTGTTGGCTATCAGCCTAGACATGATATTTGAAAACATGGAACACATGGTATTTCTTGTTTTTTTTATTTGCTCTTTTTAGATATACGTGGCAGTAAAATGTATTATCATATATTATTCATATATGAAGTATTACATATTCTAATTAGGATCTCATTCTTACAGTTGTACATGATGCTGAGTTTCAATAGTTGTGTATTCATATATAAACATAGTAAATTTATGTCACATTCATTCTATTGTCTTTCTTATTCTTATCCCACTTCACATCCCTTCATTCCCCTTTGTCTAATCCAATGAACTTCTATTCTTCCCTCTCCCCTTTATTACGTGTTAGTATGCATATGTCAGAGAGAACATTAAACTTTTGATTTTTGGGACTGGATTATTTCACTTAGTATAATATCATTCAGTTCCATGTATTTACTGACAAATGCCATAATTTTATTCTTCTTTATGACTAACATTCCATTTTAACAAATAACCCCGTTGAAGGGTACCTAGTTTAGTTGTATATCTTAGCTTTGTAAATTGAGCCACTATAAACATTAATGTGGCTGTGTCCCTATACTATGCTGATTTTAATTCTTTTGAGTATATATTGAGAAGTGGGATAATTGGTTCAAAGTGGTTCAATTCAAAGTTTTCTAAGAAATCTTTATATTGTTTTCCATAGTGGTTATACTAATTTGCAGTCCCACCAGCAATGTATGAATAAAGGGATACAAATTGGAAAAGAAGAGTTCCAACTATCCCTGAAGACATGACTTTATATTTAGAAAATCCAAAAAACCCACCAGAAAGATTCTAGAACTCATATTCAAATTCCACAAAGTAACAGGATATAAAATTAGCACCCATAAGTCAATTGTTTTCCTATACACCAATGATGAATCAACTGAAAGAGAAATTTGGAAAACTATCCCTTTCAAAGTAGCCTCAAAAAATAAAATAAAATATACTAAAATATTTGGGAACAAATCCAACAAAAGATGTGACAGATCTTTACAATGAAAACTACAGAACAGTAAAGAAAGAGATTGAAGAAGACCTTAGAAGATGGAAAGATCTTCTGAGTTATTGGATAGGAAGAATTAATATTCCCCAAATGGCCATACTTCCAAAAGTGGTATACAGATTTGATGCAATTCCTATTAAAATTCCAATGATATTCTTTATAGAAACAGAAAAAAATAGTCATGAAATCCATTTGGGAAAAAAAGAAAAAAAGAGGCCAGAATATCCAAACCAATCCTTAGCAAGAAAAGGGATACAGGAGGTATCACAATACTAGACCTTAAATTATACTACAGAGTTATCGTAACAAACATGTCATGGTATTGGAATTTCCTTTGGGAATTTTAATGCAGTAGGAAGAGGGCTTAAGAGAATGATTTTTAAAAACGTGGCTGCGGAAGCAGGCAGAAAGAAGAGAACCAACAGAGGACACAGAAAGGAAGCAACCATCAATTAATAAAGCATAAATTGAAGACAAAGAGATTTTCAATAATGAATTAAACACAAAGAAATATTCAGTAACTAAAGTGTCAGTATTAAAACTACAGAAAACACTCTCAGTGGAGTGATGTAGATGTTACAGAGGGAGCAGTATACAGAAAATAGAGGAAACAGGAAAGATAGTAAACTTTACATAGATTTTAAATTAGACTATTAAATATTTTAAAAAGAAGGGAAATATATAATAGGGAACATAGAGACAGCAAACGAAAAAATAAACAAAAAGGATAATAACTAGAAAGAGATGTAAGAACAAAATAAACTTTTATTTATGCAAACTTCATATTTTGAAAAATTAGCTTTATTGAAATGTAAATGATAAATAAAAATCATGAATTATGTTGAGTGAAATAAGCCAGGCACAGAAAGACAAATACCATATGATCTACCTAACAGGTGTAAGCTAAAAATGACAAATTCACAAAAAACAAGGAGTAAAATGGTAGTTGTCAGTGGCTAGGGGTGGAGGATACCTGAAGATGTTGGTAAAAGGATATAACGTTTCAATTATGCATGATGAATAAGCTCTAGAGAACTAATGTAGAACATGTTCACTCTAGTTAATAATATTGTATTATAAAGTTGAAAAATGCTATGAGAGTAGATCTTAAATATCTTTGTTATTTCGAATAAGGATCTTGAGCTATATGTTGAAGGAAAAGCGAGGATGGAGTTTGAAGACTCCATTGACAGAGTAAATACTGATAGACCAAAGTCCCTGAGCAAGAATAGGTAAGATGAAAAATACAGGTAGAAATATTTGCTTTAGATGGAAGAAACAAATGTGCAACAAATTTTAGAAGAAAATAGTAAGAATGAGGGCATATCTACATTATTTATACTCCCTTGATTTTAATGACATCACAAGCACAAAATCAATTTTAATGAGAATTCAGAAAGCACAGAATATATAAATTGCAACTGTCTTTCTTCATTTTATGTGCACAGGGATATACTGGAGTCTAGAGTAGAATAATGCATATTTCTGGATGACTAAAAAGCTAGTTAATTTACTATGAAGAACTAGGTGCGAGAAAATTTCTGGTGGTCTATAAAAAGTGAATTCATTAATAATTTACATTAGCATAGATGACTCATGCTCAAAGGATCTTTTTTATGGAAGAGATACTTATCATATTGCTCACTGACTGTATAATAGAATCTAAATGAATTAGGCCTCAGCTGTTATCTTTATTTCACAAAAAAGCATGGTATTACAGCAGAAAGGGGCAAATTATATTTAAATAACTGGAAGTTCTTAATATGACCAGAATTATGTAAATTCCACCAACCATCAATTTTCTACAAATTTTAGTCTTCATGCTAATTCACAAAAATCAAGCACAATGTGTTTGCAGCTGGCTCAATTCTTCACTAATCTTTCACAAGGAGAGTGAGTTAAGAAATGTGTTTGAATTACAGAAAAATATGGCTCATTTAACTAGGTGTCTCCATGCTGGTGTGGTCCCTTCATGAAGGATTTTTAAAAAATTGACAAATTTCAGAAGTACATAAAACTCAGGTCTTTGGCATCTTATACTATATGATCAGTGGAAAGGTCCCCATCTGATAGAGGTGATTTGTCATGTCACTGGAAAGGGTATGGTTTTGATAATCCTACAACCTAAGGTTTCAGTGACAGTGAAAGTACTAGGTGACCTTGGATAAACCTCTCGCTGTCTCTGAATATCAGTGACCCAATGCATAAAACAATAATTATATGGTTAGAAGATTTTTTGGTAAGGTTTTTTTTTTTTCCACACATTAGAGATCTCCATTTGTTTGAATGATTATAGGAAAGAAAGTAAAGAAGGCCCAATTCAAGATTATGGAGAAAGAATGTATATTCCATTGTAACATCTATGTCTAATCCATTAGAGCTGGTATTAAAAAAGGACAGACTTTATTCCTCACAGTTTTGGAAGCTATGCAACTTGAAAGTACTACAACTTTAGAATCTGGTGGGGGATACTTTTTCATATATGGCACCTTCTCCTTGTGCCTGCACATGGTGAAAGGGGCAACTGACCTCTCTGGAATCCCTATAAATGCACCAATCTCATTCATAAAAATTCCATCCTTATAAACTAATCACATCCCAAAGGTCCCACCTCCTCAAATCATTACATTTAGGATTCAGATTTCAGTATATGAAATCTTGGGGAACCACAAACTTTTATATATATATATTAGTAATCTATAAGAAAGTAATCTGGTGTAACCACAAACTTTATATATATATATATATATATATATATATATATATATATATACACACACACACACACATATATATGTATATATATAAATTTATTATATATATGTACATATATAAATTTATTATATATATTTATACATATATATTATTAATCTATAAGAAAGTAGCAAATGATATAATCTAAAATATAGACACTAATATCCAAACAAAAGATGATATACAAAACATCATAGGAGCATATTTATCAAATAATAAGAAAGGTTATTAAAACTATAGTGACAATGTACTGCACAGTAATTCACTTGAATCACTAAACGCCTTAAAAATGTGTTAATTTTATTCCCAATCATTTAATTCTTCTATCCCTTTAAAACTAAGTTGTTGTGAAAAATTATGAAAATTATGATCTAATTTTCTTTCCCCACATGCAGGTTGCTTACATGATAGACACACCATCCATTGAAAGCCTTACATTAACTTTCTAACTTAAATACAAAAATTCATGCACATTCTGTTTATTATGAGGTGTTCAAAGAACAAATGTGTGACATGATGTATTTGACAGTGGTCCACCCAATAGCTTTGCCAAACCTACTGAGCCTGCATTATGTATTTTACAGAATGTTATCAAATACAGTCTTTGAAAATTCAGGATAAGAATCAAATTTATCAAAAGGGAGATATGGATATATATATATATATATATATATATATATATATATATATATATATATATATATCCTGACCAACAAGCAGGAAGTGACAATTCTGATAAGAAACATGAAATAATAATTAATATTTTAATATTTAGAGAAAATCCAAACTCTTTGAATTTGTTCAAGATATTATGTTATGATTTGGATCTGGAAAGTTACCTGAAATGCTCATGTTTTAAAAGCACAATCCCTAGTGCAGGACCTGAAAGAGGTGGGTGCAATGATTAGAACTCTGACTTCATCAGTGGATTAATCCATTTACAGGATTAATCCATTGATAATTGAAAAGACTGCGGAGTTGCAACTGTAGGTGAAAAAGAAATTATAAACCTACTATTATTTCCATTTTCAGCACAAAAGGTAAAAAAAATATTATATTAAATTTGTACTAGTAAATTTCAGATTCTCTAAAGATACCAATGTTCTTTGAAATATTAGAGAAACTCTTTGAATTTATCCATATGACAAACTGGCTGGACCAGATTTCATGTCCTAATTATCCTTATGGCTATGATAGGTGCATTGGACACTGTCCTATATAGCTGGAAGACTGATATAAATCAATGTAATATTTCTATACATCCTTATGAAATGTCTATTAAACTCATAAAAACATATTGTTACTATTTGGATGAGATGTGTCCCCCAAAATTTCATGTGGGAGGCAATGTAATAACATTCAGAGGTGAAATGATTGGGTTCTGATAGGTTTAACAGAATGAGTGAGTTAATCCCTGATGGGGATTAACTGAGTGATAACTGAAGACAGAAAGGGTATGGCTGGAGGAGGTGGGTCACTCAGGGTGTGCCTTTTGGGTATATATTTTGTATCTGGTGAGTGGAGTCTCTCTGCTTCCTAATTATCATGTGAGCTGCTTCCCTCCACCACACTCTTTTACAAGTTTTCATTCACCTCAAGCTCCCAAGGAATGGAGCCAACTATCTATGAACTGAGACCTTTGAAACTTTGAGCCCTCAATAAACTTTTCTCCTCTACAATTACTCTTGTCAGGTCTTTTAGTCATGGCAGTAAAAAATCTTACTAAAACATATGCTTGTCAAAATAATCCAACAGATAATTAAAATTTTATATAAAGGTTTGGTTGATGGTTGACATAATAAAATAAATATTAGAAATAACTTAATCATTCAAAATAATACATTGGCTAACTAAATACTAAAATATTTATTCAATGAAGTATTTACTAGAGAGCCATTCAAAATATTGGTAATAACTCACTTTTCTGGGCATGAAAAATTTTCAAAATACACAGTTAGATGAAAATTACAAATTAGCATATCAAATATTTAAAATATTGTTCTTTCAGTAAAGGAAATATATAGGCATAAAGCAATTTGTTATACTCATAAGAAATAATATTAAAAGCTAATAGTAACACTATACTTATAATAATAACTATATATAATAAAGTAGCAATAACTATATTTTTTGAGCTTTGTCTTCCAAAAAAATCATGCTGATTGTCATTTACATTATGTAGATGATACAAGTCAGCCTTAGCTTGGTAAATAAACTGACCAAGAGTTCATAATCTATTCAGTCAAGTTTTAAATCTGGATTCAATGACTTCAAACCAGAACTTTTATTACTCTGGTGAATTCATCAACATGTAAATAGTGGATCTCTTTAGAAGCTTATTGGTATTTTTATTTTCTTTTTGTGCTTATTAGTACTACTTAATTTTCTTTAGCAGATATATATTACTTCTGAAGAATAAAAATTTTAAAAATTAATGTAGAAGTCCATTGGGTAACAATAAGTCAATAACCAAAGGTCCTTTAATATTACCACATGTGAATGATATGGTGGTTAATGATGTAAGCCGGAGATATATCTACTGGTGTGTGTGTGTGTGTGTGCGCGCACACATATACACACACAACCACTCCATTTGACTGTTTTAAAGAGATCAGTCACTATAAATTGAGCTAAATAAATAGGCTGTTCCTTGAGTTTATTAACTTTATTCTTAATAAATTCTGTGTATGTCCCCATAATAAAGGTTTAATTTTCATTTAGAATCTTACTTAAAGAATAGTCCAGTAATTATCTTGGTTTAACCTTAACATAGGATTTGGTCTTCCCTTTTAGGGAGCAGAATGGGAGAAATAAACATTTCAAGGAGTTGAAGAATTAAAAAAAAAAAAAAAAAAAAAACAAAAAAAAAAACGGTGTGACTTGTTCTTGCTTCCATTAGAAATTAGTTTTGTATGTATTTTTTTAAATTTGATAGGCTGACTGACATTTTTCTCATCTTTACTACATGGATCAGTAACTTCTACTACTTAGCCAAGAGGTTAATGAGAAATGGATAATGACAATCAAAACATACAAGAGGATTCACCCTACTTCTCTCATTTTAAATAATAATTTGGTGCGTCTATCAAGTTCTCTCTTAAAAGAGAATAAACTATGCAAATAACAGTAATGGTTTAGAATTTAATGACAAACTTTCATCATGAGATTGCTTCCTTACATATTTTTTTTAACCTCTTGGCAGATATACTAAGAATTAAATGTATCTCAACCTTTAATGTACATTTAGTCAGGTATTTCCCATAGATTAAAACAATGTCATCTTCTCTTTTTTTATATGCCTAAATATTCAAATAAGTATGTTGTGATTTAAAGACCATAATACACACACAAACACACATAAATGCAAACATGCATATGTATATTTAAACATATAAAATTGACAATGTTATATAATGCTATATATTGTTATATGCAATAGAATCAAAATGAAGTCATTCTTACATGAGCTACTCAGTGGAACTCACTTTCAAAAGAGTAATGATACATGGCCAAAATTCAAAACACTGGAACACTAAGTGCTTAGGAAGCTGTGGAGCAATGTGAACTTTCGTTCATTGATGGTGGGAATACAAAATGGTTCACTGTTGGAAGACAGCTTTACAGTTATTTACACAACTGAACATACTCCTACCATACAACTTAGCAATTGCATGCCAAATTGATATTTATTCCAGTGAATTGAAAAATTAAGTCCATTCAAAAACCTGGAGAAGAATGTTTAATGCAATCTTACTCGGAATTGCTAAAATCTGGAAGAAATCAAGATATTCTCTATTAGGTAAATGGACAAATTATGGTATATCTAGGCAATGGAATGTCACTCAGCATGAGAAGAAATGACTAGAGTTACAAAAAGACATGGAGAAAAGTTAAATGCTTATAACTAAATGAAATAAAGCATTATAAAAAGGCAGCATATCGTGTGATTCTAATTATATGTCATTTTTGGAAAGGGAAACATATGGAGAAAGCACAAGGACCTGTTGTGGTCAGTAGTTGGGAGAAAGAAGAATGGATACACAGAGCACAGAGGATATTAGGACAGTGAAACCACTCAGTATATGTTTAGTCAGCCTTTTCACTGCTGTAACAAAAGGACCTGTCAAGAAAAATTTTAGAGGAGGGAAAGCTTAATTGGCCCTCACAGTTTCAGACATCTCAGTCTATAGATGGCCAACTCCATTTATCAGCACCTAGAGGGAAGCAGAACATCATGGTAGAAGAGTGTGATGGAGAGAAGTGGCTCAAGACATTGTACCAGGAAGTAGAGAGAAAGAGACTCTCCTCACCACAGATAAAATATACACCCTAAAGGCAGGCTTCCAATGACCTACTTCCTCTAGCCACATCCCACTTGTCTACATGTAGGATCACCACCAAGTTAATCCCATCAGAGCAGCAATGCACTGATTAGGTTAAGGCTCTCGCGACATATATATATCACCAATATGTAAACTATGGATTTAGGCTGATAATGATATGTCAATGTAGGTTCATCAGCTGTAACAAATGCACCACTCTGGTGAGAAAGGTCCATGTTAAAATGGCACAGTCTATGTGGGAAAAGGACATAAGTGATCTCTTTGTGCTTTCCATTCAATTTTGCTATGAATCTAAACTACCTCTAAAAAAGGAAAGTATATTTTAAAAATGTGCATGACACATACAACCTAGACTTATTGCTCTCGAAGAATGCTTTTTTGTTTGTTTGTTTTTTTAACCCAGGGGCATTTAACCACTGAGCTATATCTCCATCCCTTTTTTATATATATTTTATTTAGAGTCAGGGTCCCACTGAACTGCTTAGGGCCTCACTAAGTTGCTGAGGCTGGATTTGAACTCACAATCCTCCTGCCTCAGCCTCCCCAGCCACTGGGATTATAGGCATATATGTCACCACACCAAGGGCATTCAAAAAATACTTTGGTAAGGAAACAACCAGTGAAATATTTGATGTCACTTTTCAGAGAATACCCTCTAGCCTGCAGCTTAAAGCACAGAATGCTCCCTAATGAATTCCATATTATTTCACCATAATTGCCATCATACATCTGTGAAGAAAGCTAGACAATGCAAACTTTTTGATAAATAGACAATGAAAATGTCAAAATCCAATATATAAGCCTTATCACTAAACATATTTTATGACAGCTATTTTTTTTCTTTTTTAAAAGAATGTTATATTATTCTGATTGGCTGCCAGAAAAAAAAATAAATTAAAATGATTTTACTAGAAGTTTCAATTTTGTCTTTTTTGATATTACATTCTAAGGAATATAACTTTCTCAATGAAATTTTGCTTTCTAGGAAATGCTAGAGACACTTTTCAATTCCTTCCTTACTCTTATTTTTTAGAATGCATTCCAAAATAGGTAATAAAGATATTGCCTCATAGCTTAGTGTCCTGTATATATATGTGACCCTCCCCGAGGCAGATATGGATTTAGTAGGACATTTTTATTAGAGCTCCAAAGACCTGCTGCAGCTGGCCATTCCTTTTGCTTTTTAACCACTCAGAAAACACTCAAAAGGCATCTTTGCTAATGCTGACCATTCTGCTTTGTGTATTGAGATCCTAAAGTGTGCTAATTACCCTGGCTGGATTTCAAAATCTGATCTACTTTGCCAGGAATAAGACAGTGGTCCCTAGGATCCATGGAGAGAAAAACGTAGCTTTCAGCTTATTAAGCCACCATGCTGGCCACTTCATCATAGGAGTCTTTATGTCCCTAGAAGCCAGGAAAGATTTATGGAATTGCTTACAAATTAAAAGAGATGCTGAATAGGCAAGAGCAAGTGTTTCACTCACTGTGAACAGAGTTTGGAGAATTAGTTGTTTACTAGACTGGGTAGCTACCAATACAATCGAGCAAAACAAAAAATACAATGATTTGTCATGTCAAATACCTGCAAGGCTCAAATTGACTTGTGGCTTTAGAAATTATATTTATTTGTGACTTTGCTTAACACTTGTCAAACATTCAAAGCAACCATAATAATTGTCGGTCCCTGAACAATATTGAAAATATAGATATTTTTCAAACTGCAATCATCTCTAAATTGCTGTATTTTTAAATAGAAATTCCATATTTAAAAAAATGCTCCAAGGAACTGGCTCAGCCTTTTTGTAAAAATTTCATTAAATGGGACAAAACATTTGGATCCTTATTCTTCTCTGTCACGCAGGTGATTATCCCAGTTAATTTGCAAAGTTGAAAGTGTCCTTTTTCCTTTCCTTTCCAACAATGTGTCAATAGCCAAATCCTTGCTGCAATTGTCAAAAATTTGAATTTTTAATAAATCTTGCTGCAGGTCTTCATTCACTATAATTCATGTTAACAAGATTCAATGAATATTGCAAATGATCATTTTTCTTGTTATTTGAAAGCTACTCACTAATTTGGCAAAAGGTTTGCCCACATCTGATTTACTTAATACGCAAATAAAATTAGATAAAATGACGAGAATTATATATTAGCAAAATGTTTAATTTAGGTCCATGAGGCTGCTGATTCAGGCTTTCCAACAGAGCTGGCTGCTGAGGCTTGGCCCAGACACAGCCAATACCCGGTTCTCCTTGCTGTTCTTTTCATCATGTTCCAGGATAAACTCCCTCTTCTTTCATTCAGAGCTTTGACCTCAGCATGGTTTTCTAGATTTTTTTCTTCTATGGGCCATTTTTGCCACATTACAAATTGATTGTAAACAACCTCAAATAACAATATAGAAAATAATTGTTGAGTGCCTAATATTTTGTCAATACTGTGTTACATGCACTTTGGTGGGGGCAGTGGTAGCAAGAATGTGTACTCTGTTATCCAAAACATGAAATTTGGCAGGAGATAAAACATACCTAAAAAACAATGACAACACAACAAAGGCTCTATTCAATCAAATGCTGAATTATATCATGCAGTTTGAGAGCTTTAAACATCCTAAGAAAAAGCTTTGTCATAAACCTACAGCCTTATGTAGAAGTGGATTTAGAAAATAATAAATTCATGTCAATGCCAATGAATTTGAAATTCTATCTCTTGAAAATCTATGAACATAATAAATTTAATGAATAGATTAATTCAAATTACTCTAAAACAATAAGCATTGTATGGTAATTTGCAATGACTTGAAATGTTTTTTGCATAGTAGGTGTAAGCACAGTCAGAAAAATAATATTCATGAACCAAAGTATGCCCCAAATGTATAAATGTAGAGTGAATTACATATTATACTGTTTTCATTTTCCAGGAATGGTTTTCTTTTTTTCTTTTATTTATTTATTTATTTTTTAATTTTATATTGTGGGTTGTTCAAAACATTACAAATTTCATGACATATCATATTCCACACTTTGATTCAAGTGGGTTATGAACTCCCACCTTCACCCCATACACAGATTGCAGAATCACATCAGTTACACATCCATTGATTTACAAATTGCCATACTAGTGTCTGTTGTGCTCCGCTGCCTTTCCCATCCTCCACACTCCCCCCTCCCCATCTCTCCCCTCCCCTCCCCTCCTCTCTCTCTACCTCCTCCACTGTATAACCCTGAGGGTCTCCTTCCATTACCATGCAATTTCCCTTCTCTCTCCCTTTCCCTCCCACCTCTCATCCCTGTTAAATGTTAATCTTCTTCTCCTGCTCTTCATCCCTACTCTGTTCTTAGTTACTCTCCTTATATCAAAGAAGACATTTGGCATTTGTTTTTTAGGGATTGGCTAGCTTCACTTAGCATAATCTGCTCTAATGCCATCCATTTCCCTGTAAATTCTATGATTTTGTCATTTTTTAATGCAGAGTAATACTCCATTGTGTATAAATGCCACATTTTTTTTATCCATTCGTCTATTGAAGGGCATCTAGGTTGGTTCCACAGTCTTGCTATTGTGAACTGTGCTGCTATGAACATCGATGTAGCAGTGTCCCTGTAGCATGCTCTTTTTAGGTCTTTAGGGAACAGACCAAGAAGGGGAATAGCTGGGTCAAATGGTGGCTCCATTCCCAACTTTCCAAGAAATCTCCATACTGCTTTCCAAATTGGCTGCACCAATTTGCAGTCCCACCAGCAATGTACAAGTGTACCCTTTTCCCCACATCCTCGCCAGCACTTGTTGTTGTTTGACTTCCTAATGGCTGCCAATCTTACTGGAGTGAGATGGTATCTTAGGGTGGTTTTGATTTGCATTTCTCTGACAGCTAGAGATGGTGAGCATTTTTTCATGTACTTGTTGATTGACTGTATGTCCTCCTCTGAGAAGTGTCTGTTCAGGTCCTTGGCCCATTTGTTGATTGGGTTGTTTGTTCTCTTATTGTCTAATTTTTTGAGTTCTTTGTATACTCTGGATATTAGGGCTCTATCTGAAGTGTGAGGAGTAAAGATTTGTTCCCAGGGTGTAGGCTCCCTATTTACCTCTCTTATTGTTTCTTTTGCTGAAAAAAAACTTTTTAGTTTGAGTAAGTCCCATTTGTTGATTCTAGTTATTAACTTTTGTGCTATGGGTGTCCTATTGAGGAATTTGGAGCCCGACCCCACCGACTGTAGATCGTAGCCAATTTTTTCTTCTATCAGACAGCGCGTCTCTGATTTGATATCAAGCTCCTTGATCCATTTTGAATTAACTTTTGTGCATGGCGAGAGAAAGGGATTCAGTTTCATTTTGTTGCATATGGATTTCCAGATTTCCCAGCACCATTTGTTGAAGATGCTATCCTTCCTCCATTGCATGCTTTTAGCCCCTTTATCAAATATAAGATAGTTGTAGTTTTGTGGATTGGTTTCTGTGTCCTCTATTCTGTACCATTGGTCCACCCGCCGGTTTTGGTACCAGTACCATGCTGTTTTTGTTACTATTGCTCTGTAGTATAGTTTGAAGTCTGGTATCGCTATACCGCCTGATTCACACTTCCTGCTTAGCATTGTTTTTGCTATTCTGGGTCTTTTATTTTTCCATATGAATTTCATGATTGCTTTCTCTATTTCTACAAGAAATGCTGTTGGGATTTTGATTGGCATTGCATTAAACCTATAGAGAACTTTTGGTAATATCGCCATTTTGATGATGTTAGTTCTGCCTATCCATGAACAGGGTATATTTTTCCATCTTCTAAGATCTTCTTCTATTTCTCTCTTTAGGGTTCTGTAGTTTTCATTGTATAAGTCTTTCACCTCTTTTGTTAGGTTGATTCCCAAGTATTTTATTTTTTTTGAAGATATTTTGAATGGAGTGGTTGTCTTCATTTCCATTTCAGAGGATTTGTTGCTGATATACAGGAATGCCTTTGATTTATGCGTGTTGATTTTATATCCTGCCACTTTGCTGAATTCATTTATTAGCTCTAATAGTTTCTTTGTAGAGCCTTTTGGGTCTGCTACGTATAGAATCATATCATCTGCAAATAGTGATAATTTAAGTTCTTCTTTTCCTATTTTTATGCCTTTAATTTCTTTCGTCTGTCTAATTGCTCTGGCCAATGTTTCGAGAACTATGTTGAACAGAAGTGGAGAGAGAGGGCATCCCTGTCTTGTTCCAGATTTTAGAGGGAATGCCTTCAGTTTTTCTCCATTCAGAATGATGCTAGCCTGAGGCTTAGCATAGATTGCTTTTACAATATTGAGGTATGTTCCTGTTATCCCTAGTTTTTCTAGAGTTTTGAACATAAAGGGATGCTGTACTTTGTCAAATGCTTTTTCCGCATCTATCGAGATGATCATATGGTTCTTATTTTTAAGTCTATTGATGTGGTGAATAACATTTATTGATTTCCGTATATTGAACCAGCCTTGCATCCCAGGGATGAATCCTACTTGATCATGGTGTACAATTTTTTTGATATGTTTTTGTATCCGATTCGCCAGAATTTTATTGAGGATTTTTGCATCTAGGTTCATTAGAGATATTGGTCTGTAGTTTTCTTTCTTTGAAGTGTCTTTGTCTGGTTTAGGTATCAGGGTGATGTTGGCCTCATAGAATGAATTTGGAAGTTCTCCCTCCTTTTCTATTTCCTGAAGTAGCTTGAAAAGTATTGGTATTAGTTCTTCTTTAAAGGTTTTGTAAAATTCTGCTGTATACCCATCCGGACCTGGGCTTTTCTTAGTTGGTAGTCTTTTTATGGTTTCTTCTATTTCCTCAATTGATATTGGTCTGTTTAGGTTTTCTATATCCTCCTGACTCAATCTGGGCAGATCATATGACTTAAGAAATTTATCTATGCCTTCACTATCTTCTAATTTGTTGGAGTATAAGGATTCAAAATAGTTTTTGATTATCTTCTGTATTTCTGAAGTGTCTGTTGTGATATTGCCTTTTTCATCCCGTATGCTAGTAATTTGAGTTCTCTGTCTTCTTCTCTTCGCTAGCATGGCTAAGGGTCTGTCGATTTTGTTTATTTTTTCAAAGAACCAACTTTTAGTTTTGTCAATTTTTTCAATTGTTTCTTTTGTTTCAATTTCATTAATTTCAGCTCTGGTTTTAATTATTTCTTGCCTTCTACTTCTTTTGCTGTTGTTTTGCTCTTCTTTTTCTAGGATTTTGAGATGAAGTATGAGATCATTTATTTGTTGGTTTTTTCTTTTTTTAAGGAATGAACTCCAAGCAATGAATTTTCCTCTTAGAACTGCTTTCAATGTGTCCCATAGATTCCGATATGTTGTGTCTGTGTTTTCATTAATCTCTAAGAATTTTTTAATTTCCTCCGTGATGTCTTCTATAACCCATTGATCATTCAGTAACCTATTGTTCATTCTCCAAGTGATGTATGCTTTTCCCTTCCTTCTTTTATCGTTGATTTTCAGTTTCATTCCATTATGATCAGATAAGATGCATGGTATTATCTCTACTCCTTTATATTGTCTAAGAGTTGCCCTGTGACATAATATATGATCTATTTTTGAGAAGGATCCATGTGCTGCTGAGAAAAAAGTGTAACTGCTTGATGTTGGGTAGTATACTCTATATATGTCAATTAAGTCTAGGTTATTAATAGTGTTATTGAGTTCTATAGTTTCCTTATTCAACTTTTGTTTGGAAGATCTGTCCAGTGGCGAGAGAGGTGTGTTGAAGTCTCCCATGATTATGGTATGGTGGTCTATTAGACTCTTGAACTTGAGAAGAGTTTGTTTGACGAACATAGCTGCACCATTGTTTGGGGCATAAATATTTATGATTGTTATGTCTTGTTGGTGTATGGTTCCCTTAAGCAGTATGTAGTGTCCCTCTTTATCTCTTTTGATTAACTTTGGCTTGAAATCTATTTTATTTGATATGAGTATGGACACTCCTGCTTGTTTCCGAAGTCCATATGAGTGATATGATTTTTCCCAACCTTTCACCTTCAGCCTATGTAAGTCTTTTCCTATCAAATGCGTCTCCTGTAGGCAGCATATTGTTGGGTCTTGTTTTGTGATCCATTCTACTAGCCTGTGTCTCTTAATTGGTGAGTTTAAGCCATTAACATTTAGGGTTATTATTGAGATATGGGTTGTTCTTCCAGCCATATTTGTTTATTTCTGTTACTAAACATGGTTTGTTTTCCTCTTTGATTATTTCCCCCCCCCTTTACTGTCCTACCTCCCACTGTTGGTTTTCATTGTTATTTTCCATTTCCTCTTCGTGTAATGCTTTGGCGAGGATGTTTTGAAGAGATGGTTTTCTAGCTGCGAATTCTTTAAACTTTTGTTTATCGTGGAAGGTTTTAATTTCATCCTCCATCCTGAAGCTTAATTTCGCTGGATACACAATTCTTGGTTGGAACCCATTTTCTTTCAGTGTTTGAAATATGTTATTCCAGGATCTTCTAGCTTTCAGAGTCTGTGTTGAAAGATCAGCTGTTATCCTGATTGGCTTACCCCTAAATATAATCTGCTTCCTTTCTCTTGTAGCTTTTAAAATTCTCTCCTTATTCTGTATGTTGGGCATCTTCATTATAATGTGTCTAGGTGTGGATCTCTTATGATTTTGCACATTCGGCGTCCTGTAGGCTTCTAGGATTTGGGATTCTGTCTCATTCTTCAAGTTTGGGAAGTTTTCTTGTATTATTTCATTGAATAGACTTCTCATTCCTTTGGTTTGGAGCTCTGTACCTTCCTGTATCCCAATGACTCTTAAGTTTGGTCTCTTAATGTTATCCCATATTTCTTGGATGTTCTGCTCATGGTTTCTTAACAGTCTTGCTGAGCTGTCTATGTTCTTTTCAAGTTGAAATACTTTGTCTTCATTGTCTGATGTTCTATTATCTAAGTGCTCTACTCTGCTGGTAGTATTCTCCATTGAGTTTTTAAGTTGGTTTATTGCTTCCTGCATTTCTAGGATTTCTGTTTGTTTGTTTTTTATAACCTCTATCTCCCTGTATAGTTGATCCTTTGCTTCCTGGATTTGTTTGCGTAATTCGTTGTCGAAGTGATCTTTCATTGTCTGATTTTGCTGTTTAATGTCTTCCTTGATACTCCAGATCATCTGAAGCATGTATATCCTGAATTCTTTATCTGACATTCCATCTGCTGCAGCTGTTACCTCTTCTAAAGTTGCGTTGACCTGCATTGCTTGTGGTCCTTTCTTTCCTTGTCTTTTCATACTGCTTGCGTATCTTTCCTGCAGGTGCGGGCGGCGGCTCTGCTCTCTCCTTATTCCAATTGGGGTGTCGTGGCTACCACGCCGGCAGGTCACTGGGCCTGTTCTGGGAGCTGGCGGCGGCTCTGTTCTGCCCCTACTCCAATTGGGGTGACGAGTGTACCACGCCGGCAGGCCACCGGGCCTGATCCGCCAGTCGGTTGCAGGTTTGCCTACCCTGCAGGCGTGGGCGGCGGCTCTACTCTGCCCCTACTCCAAATGGGGTGACGTGTCTGTCGTACCGGCAGGCCACTGGGCCTGTCCCGCTGGTCGGTCGCAGATCTGCCCACCTTTCGGGCATGGGTGGAGGCTCTGCTCTGCCCCTACTCCAATTGGGGTGTCATGACTACCCCGCCTGCAGGACGCTGGGCCTGTTCCTGGCACGGGCGGCGACTCTGCTCTGCCACTACTCCAATTAGAGTGGTGTTTGTACCACGCCGGCCGGCTCCTGGGCCTGATCCGCCGGTCTGTTGTAGGTCTGCCTACCTTGGAGGCGCGGGCGGCGGATCTGCCCTGCCCCTCCTACCATGCCTGCGGACCCCTGGGCCTGATCTGCAGGTTGATCACTGGTCTGCTCACCCTGCGGGCACGGGTGGCGGTTCCGCTCCGCCCCCACTCCAATTGGGGTCACGTGACCAACACAGCGGCATGGCCTGATCCGGGCGTGGGAGAAGGATCTGCTCTGCCCCTACTCCAGTTGGGGTGACATGTGTACCACACTGGCAGGCCACTGGGCCTGACCCGCCAGGCTGTTACAGGACTGTTTACCTTGCAAGCGCGAACGGCGGCTCTGCCCTGCCCCTCCTACCACGCCCATGTACCACTGGGTCGCGGGTCTGCCCACCTTGCGGGTGCGGGTGGCGGCTCCGCTCCGCCCCCTCTCCAATTGGGGTCACGCGGTCACCACGCTGGCGAGCCGCTGGGCCTGCTCCGGGCGCTGGCGGTGGCCCGGCTCCTCCCCTCTGGCTCGATGACAAATTGAGGAGACTCGGGTGACTGTGCCTCACCCCCCCTACCAGGAGACCAACTGCTTATGTCACCGCTGGTATTGATGAAGTTCTCTCCTCCGCCGCTTTCTGCTGACATCAGATCTCTGCCATGTTGGTATCCTATGCGAATGGCTGCATTTCTTTCCCCTTGCCGGGCAACCAAGCAACGGGTGAGTCCTGACCGGCCCTCAGCAGGACCCGGACCGAGAAGCAGTTTCCGCGGGCTCCTAGCCCTGGGCCAGGGAAGTTCCGGGAGCCGGAACTCGGCCGCTCCGTGCTCGGTGTAAGCTCCTATAAGTGTAAGCTCCAAGAAGCAGTCCCCGCGGGCTCAGTTCCGGGAGCCGGAATTCGGCTGCTTAGTGCTTGGTGTATGCTCTGATAGGCGCAGGGTCCAAGAAGCAGCCTCCGCAGGCTCCGCAGCCCTGGGCCAGGGCGGTTCCGGGACGGTTCCGGGAGCCGGAACTCGGCCGCCCCGCGCTCGGTGTTCGTTCCGATAAGATCAGGTTCTAAGAAGCACCCAGGCGCTGAACCCTAGCAATCTGTCTGCAAGCTGCAGGCGAATTGCATCCTGAAATTACCTGATCTATGGCTGAATGAGCTGCGGTCAGTCGAAAACAGGGAAGGTGACGTCAGTTTACCAACATGGTGGCTGCTGGCCTCCTCTGTGGTCTGACCGGTGTGGAGAACCGAGATGGACCGCTTCCTTCCCCCGTCTCGAACCCAGAATTCAGCCCTGAGTACGGTGCTTGCGCGGCTGGCAGAAACTGCAGCGCTGTAACCCTGCGTCTCTATCCCAGTGCGCGCTGCAGACTCTAGCCGAGGGGCGATTTGCTGAATAAGCAGTGTTACCCTCCTTGCGACAAACCTCTCGCGTTTGAGTCCCCGTAGCCGATCCTCGTGCTATGGAAATCCTTCCTCCAGGTTCCGGAGCACCCCACTATTGCTGGAAATTCCTAACAAGATATCCTTTAGCCGTCCTGACTTGTCATACTCCCACACAGTGAAGCAGCACACGGGGGCAATGCACTCCCCTCGCCGCCATCTTCAAATTTTTATCCCAGGAATGGTTTTCATGGATTTAAATATAATCATCTTGATTCCTCCAGTACTGTGAACTTCTACTCTCGTCACTATTTTTTTTCATAGTCACAATTTTGTGAGGGAAGTGGATGGAAACATTTTGAAATCTCTCTCTTCTTCCATAATTATGTCGATAAACAATGTTTCAGAGCAGCATGCATTTTACTTGTGTAGGTTGAGTTCTGAGGTACCCAATAATGCAAGTTTGGATGGGGAAGAAAGACAATAGTGAGAATCTAAAAGAAAAAAAAAATAGAAGAGCTTGTAATAGGGAAGCCAATTATTCCCAGGAAATCATAAGTATTTCAAACAAAGGACGATCAACTGAGTGAAAATTACAGTTAGAATAAGTGCAAACGAGAAATGTTTTTCAGCTTTGTCAACATAGAGAATACCATGGGTCATTGTTACTATGTAGTAGGAAAGAAAGCTTAAACTGAGTAGATTTGGGAACAAATGGTAATTTAGAAGGAGACATGAATGTACAATAATTAAATAATTAAAGAAGTTTGCTGTGAAGTGAAAATATTTGTAGATGGTACCTAAAGAGGTCATTTGTAAATAAAGAAAATTGTTTTGTTGTTACTTATGTTTTCTTGGAACACATTGTGTTACCTTTTCTTTATATTGTTGATAATGATTGATGGGAAAATTTTGATAACTGATGAATGAACAAGATGAGAAATTGGTTTTTACTTGAGAACTATACTGTCAGGAGAGAGGGAGGGAGGGAAGGAGGGAGGGAAGGAAGGAGGGAAGTAGGGAGGCAGAGGGAGAGAGAGAGAGAGAGAGAGAGAGACTCTACTGCAAAGAGAGGACACCCTGGAAAGATAATAGTGTTATTCAATTGATGTCAGAAGCCTCAGAACCAGGGGACAGAATGGTCTAAATCTGAGTTTGAGGACTAAAAAGAGGAGGAAGAGAATTCCTCCGGCCTTTACCATTTGTTCTATGCAGGCCCTCAGTGAATTGTGCTTTACTACAGTAAGATGGAAAATCTGCTTTACAGAGAGACAAATTCAAAGGTTAATCTCATGCAGAAATACTTTCAATGACACACCCAGAAATAATGTTTAATCTGAGCAATCCTGTCCAGGGAGGATGACACTAAATTTACCATCACAAAAGGCAAGAGGCAACAGGTCTCAACTGTGATGGCAAATAGGACATCTTATTCTCTTTATTTCTCTCTTTCTCTCCCTTCTCTTCTCTTCTCTCCCTCTCTGTTTTTCTTTTTCTTTTTTTTAAAGTAGGCTGAGTATGTGATTTCTGATGTAGATAGGAGTGTAGATGTTGACAATTTGTGTATGATTCTTCTTTTTATCACCAAATTGCATAAAAATTATATAACAAATCATTATTCAATGAACAATACAAAAGTATTAAAGAACTTATATAAATTTGCATTTAATTTTTTGTATGTGAAAGAAGAAATTCTGACAAAGCTCACTTTGTTTTTCACATTATTAAAAATGAATATAATTTGATCAAAAGTGTTTGGAATATAACTATCCCAGCTGAATTTGTTTTAGTATTTAACATACTGAGGTATTAGTTATATAAATATATAAGTAAAATGTCCTCACTTTAACTGTATAGTTTGTTTCAACATGTATACACACCCTTGTCCTTACATTTATCGCTAACATTTTATGTTTTTGATGTTAAAATAAATTGTGAGTTTAAATTCATTTTCAATTGTTGCTAGTATGTAAAAATATATTTTATCTTTATATATTAACATGAAACCTACAACTTTGCTAAGCTTACATGTAACCTTTAGTATCTTTTTGGTAGATATTTTGTGATTTCTAAAGTATGCACTCATGTCATGTGAATAAAGACATTTTTACATCTTGTCTAAGCTTTCTGTTATTTTTTTTTCATTTTTCCTTGTCCTAAAATTCTTGCTACATATGCTGTAACTCACTTGTTTTTGGTTCATATTCTTTTTTATTTACTTTTGAATTTGATTTGCTAATATATTGTTGAGGATTTTACATATACATTCACGAGAAATATTGATCTACAGTTTTTTCTTTCTTTTTTAAAAATTTATCTTTTTAAAATTTGTTGTAATTAGTTATATATGACAGTAAATTTCATTTTGACACATCATATATAAATGGAGTATAACTTCTCTTGGTGTACATGATGTAGACTTACACAGGTCATATAATCTTATATGCACAAAGGGTAATAATGTCAATATATGTAATGGAATCAAATTAGTTTTATTTCTTTTTTACTCTTTTCAAATAGTTTTGGTGGAGGGTAGTACAATTCCCACAAGATAAAAAAGGAAGTTACTTTCTTAAAAAATCTGAAAGAGATGACATAAAATTAATGTGAATTTTTCTTTGAATGTTTGAAAAAAATCTTTCAAGAAAACCAACTGAGCCTGGATTTTTCTTTGGGGGAAGCTTTTATTTAAAAGTTGATTTTCTTTAGTAGCTACAGTACTATTCTGTTTATCTATTTCATCTGGCTCCATTTTGGTAGTCTGTGATTATCAAGGAATTGATTAATTTTTTCTAAATTATTGAAACTATGAGTGTGAATTTACTCTTGGTATTCCCTGATCTTCATTCTAATTAATGCCTGCTGGATCCGTTCTTCTACTACCTGCTACTTTCTTTTCTTCTTTCTATCATGGGAAGGCAATACTAGGACCAGACATTCCTTCTATGGTTGAAAGAAGTTATATCATTTATTAAGTTTTTAATCCCAGTATTGGAGTTTTTAATCTCTAGAGATTTTATTTCATTCATCATCAATAGTGCTACTATCTTTAAGACATTTTCTCACTCTTTTAAACACAGCAAAAGCTATGGTTTGACTACCTTGGGTCAATGGCCTCAGTATCTGAAACACTGGAGGGTCTGTTTAAACAGCTTGTTAATTTTGTTGGTCCTCAAACTTGGTCCAGTTTTCCTTTGCCAGGAAGTAGTTATCTATGCTAAGTACCACCGGAATATTGTATTTGAAAAGCTATATGTAGGAATACAATTAAAAGTAATTGATTTCTAAATATTTTAAAGACATGCTTTTTAAGAAAGTGTTATGTTTGCCTTATTTGGACCCCCACCAAAGCCATTATGGATCAAGATTAACAGAAAATGATTTTAAGAATAGAAATTAAATGGATGATCCATGGGATCAAAATCAGGCAATATACTCAAGAGTCTGGTGCCAGACAGCAATTCCACAAGGGCTTTATTCACCTCTAATTCTGACCTTGAGAGAATATTTATTTAGTAGCTCATTTTTACAGGCACAATGGCCTGCTGTGATACCACCATTTGTCATGTTTCACCTTGGGTTTGTGTTAGCTTATTTTGTTGTTGTTATTTTAATGCAAGCTTATAAGACTGTCAAAATGAAGGTGCTAATTTCTTTTAAGAGCAAACCACCTCCAAGTGTGTTACATCTCTGTTTATTTTTCTTCACTTGGCCTCTAGTAATTCCTTGATTTTTCATCTCTTTTATTCTTTTTTAAGTATTTTTTCTTTTTAATAATTCAATGTTTAGAGTTTTTCCCCCATGAGTACTAATTTACCTAACCTATGTTGCTGTTATGAACAATAAAAACCAATCTAATTTTTGCAAGCCTTAGTTTTACCTTCTGTAAATTGGAGATACTTAGGGTGACAAATGTATCAATTAGATTGAGATCATATATGAATATTAAATACTACAACGTGAAACATTTTTTTTCAAATATCATCAAAACTTTCAATATATCTAATAATTAAAAAAAGTGTACAGAGTTTTTAATGTGTCCAGGAGCAAGCTATGCAATGGCACTGCAAATGACTAAGACAGAGCCCTTGCCCTTGGCAAAGTTTGCATTATGTTATAGGAAACAAATATAGGTCAAAAATCACTACATAATGTAATAAATAAACTAATTGGGATACTTATATAAATATTCTAATGAATTATGTACAGTGAAGAAGAGTAAAAAAAAAACTCTTCTTAGAGAAGTCAGAGATAACTACATACAGGGTACAATAATGGAGTTCAGTTTGGAAGTTTGAATATTTCATTGCCATACAAAGTAGCAGAAGAGCATTGCAAGGAGAGAAGTTATTTTCTACAGAGCCATAAAGCTGGAAAGGAAGTAGTATACTTGGGAAAAGACCTGAAACTTGAGCGAGGCAGGAAATCTTAAAAAGAAACATAGCAAAAGGTAATGCACGAAGCATAATCAGAGACAGACTGGGAAGATTTTGTGTGAACATATTAAGGCATTTGAATTTAAGCCTACATACAGAGAGACATAATAATAATTTTAATAAAAGCAGGTAACATAATAAATTTGGGCATATGAAAGTTATATCTTGTGAGGGAATGAAGGCACAGTGGGAAAGCTGGATGTGACAATGTGAGAGGTAAAGTTCAGAGATTTAAAAGCCAAGCATTCCTGCTCATTTGTGGTCACCATTCAGGAAAACAATTAAAGATGCTGCACTTAGGAAACAGCTGAGGGTTTATGAGAGGGAAAGGCAAATTTTAAAGAGACTTTTAGGAGATAGAAGAGTCAAAGTTTGATTAGCCAATTTGTTAGTGAACTAGGCCCAGAAAAGGTTTGGAGAAAACAGTATTATATGAGGAAATTTTAGATAGAAGGCTTTGGTAGTTTGTATAGCATATAAGAAAAGAGATTAACTCTTGTGTAATGTAAAATCTACAGCAGTAGAAAAGTTTATCCAAAGGGATGTGCAGAATTAGGAAATAGAAGGGTGAAATATGGTCAAAAAATAAGGGTAAGAAGAAAGAAAAACAAGCAAAATGTTTGAGACAGTCTAGGCAGTATCAAGAGTCAGAATTGGCCTTCAGAACCAAGAACAGAAAGGAGATTTTGAAATGAGAGGTCAGACATATTAAAAGTTGCAGAAAACTGAGGATAGAATAAGTGGACATTTAGAACCAGCAGTTTCTGCAACAGGGCTACAGTGGAAGTGAGAATGAGTGATTTTATAGGAAAAGGAATGGAAATTGATAATAGCAAGTATAGATCTCTAGTTTAAGAGATTTTAAACTAACTGATAGAGTGACTAGATAAGAGTGTCATTTTTGGAATATGAATGTTTCAGCATGCTTTTGCATTTGAAGAGAAGTTGTTAATGAAAGATCCTGTACACAAAAGTGAAGGAGACATCATTTTTAAAAAGCAGTAAAAAAATAAATAAATAAGGATATTTTCATGTTCAGGTACATGAAATGGTTTTGCATTGACAAATCTACACATCTATATTTAGAAGTATTTGTAAAGCCTAGGGTGGTAGGTATTTTGATGAACATTAAATGTAGATTTTAAATTGACTATACAATAAAAAGATAGTGCCTTGGCTGTAGGACAATTGTATAAAGAGTGACCCCTGCCACAAATGTGGTTAAATTGATGTAAACCGTCATTTAATCAATGGCCAAGCTGAGGATATCAGTAAAGAAGAGAGTGAGACAAAAATATTGCCATCATGGGATTCACATTTAGTGGCTATTAATCACAAACAAATGACTTTAAATGTTTCTGATGTGGCATGCACTGAAATACTTTCCCATTTCTCAATTTTTGTCATGCTTACTTTTCAATTATCAATATATTATCATGCTATAATATTTTAATATGAGTAAAAGTATCATTTCTCTACCATGCCTATTTTTCAGAAGCAATCAGTGTTATTAGCTTATCTGTCCTAGTTGAGACAAAATATTCTGACAAAAGTTAATGTTTATGATTACAGGCACACGTATACATATACTACATTCACACTACCACACAGCTTATAGCATTATATAAACATACTTAAGTGTCTTACACTCTCACCAAATATCACATTACAGAGAATATTTCATGTAAGTTTGTAACTAGTTTTCTGAACTGATTTTATTTTCTGTTCCATATTGTTTCATTGAATAATTATAACAAACATATTAAATAATTTTCACATAGATCTAATCTCAAGCTATTTCCAGTCTTGAGCTTATATGGAAGATTTTGGAAAGAATTGTGCATGTCATTTTATTCTCTAACCTTTTTATTTTAATCATCACATTCAATTTGTTTTGCTTGCTTTGTTTTCCTTCACTATATATATATATATATATATATATTTTTTTTTTTTTAGCTCTATCTCTGGTAGGTGAGGCTTGTTTCTACTTCTTTCTTGTGCCTGCTATTCTTGCTTAATTTTCTTCTCTTTACTGTATCTCTAAGAGCTTTTGAATCTATGCTTTATGCTTCCACTAATAAAAGCATTTAATTTATTCAGATTTTCTTAATTCTTTGTCACAACAGCATATCAGCTCTGTGGCAACAACTTTCTGTTCTTATTTGCCATGTGTTTTCTATTTTTTACAAAAACTGATATTACTTTGTTGTATAGGTCTAGTATTGAGTGCTAATGGGAGTTTCCAGAAGCCCAATTAATTGCAAAAGATCGTGACTAAGGTCATTCCCCAGGGAATCAAAATATTTTTTCAGACAACTGAGAGTTGTGTAGGTGAGGTTCCTTCTCATTTTACTTCTTATAGTTCTTCTATTTGACAAATGACACTAAAAATCGTTCTTCCTTTTCTTTCAGTGTAAACTGGTTCCTGAAAATATGACACATGATACACACACACACACACACACACACACACTGCACTATTTCCTGTAAATCTCTAAACTGAGCAGGTCTGTCTCCTGCTTTCAGCTTTTATGCACCATTTGTTCATTGCATAAAATAAGATTGTGGATAGTAACTTTAAGTTTTGCTTCTCAAGTTGAAATGATTATTCTCCAGGCTCCTGTGATATCTCTCAAATGTTGAACATTTGGGTTTCTGGAGGTAACAACTCAAAATAGTTCTCTTTCCCCCTTAATCATTGACCATCATCTTACTTTCAATCCCAATCTCAGACACGATGTCAAATTCTTTACACACAGTGTTCAATAATTCCATACAACTATAATATTTTTTGTTTATAGACTAAGAAGCTCAATACACTAAAATCACAAAATGCTCAAAGTTGGACAATTCATACATACCTTAGTCAGATATTTCAACCAAATATATTTGATTCCAAACATTCTTTTTAATGTAAAAAATGACAAATATTTAATAGAAATAATTATCTTTGGATAGTGAGAGTTCAATCCATTTTGTGGTGGTATTTATCAAAACTGGAAACAAAAAATAAAAAGAAAAGAAATATGATATGGCTATCTTATATTTAGAGGCATTTGTAATTTTCTAAATCATTATAAAATGAGACATATTTTAATACAAACTATTTACTTTGCAAACTAAAAGATTCACAATCCATGGATTGATTTTGCCCCTATGTCCACAGCAGCCAGGTAAGATTACCAAAGTCAACTTTTTAAAGTGATTCTATAAAGACTAATCATCAACTGGCTATATTTTTAGTCACACGGAATACAAATCAGCACTCTAGCTTAAATTTCACCTAGAAAGAAGTATCTCAGTACATCATAATAATAAATCTAAGTTCTACGAAATAAGAGGAAATACTACATTAACAACTCAGTTGAATTAAGGCAAACAATGCTTTGAATTTGGACAAAATTTAAATAATGGTGTTTCCCTTGTTAGGCCGCTGAATACCATTGCTATCTGTTTAGAAAACAATGTAATACACAATTGGACTTGAAGTCTGCCTCACCTTAGTGTAAGAAGAACAGGTTTTTCCCTTATTGGTTCACATGTTCAAGTTAGTCTTTGTTGTTGTTGTTTAATAAGGATTTTTGGAGGTCTAAAAGGAAATGCTTTCCATTTTAGAAAATCCCTGGAGTTGCTTTGCTGTATGTGTGATAAGGCACTATATAAATCTAAATTGTTGTTGTTAATGGGATCTATTCTCACAAAACATCATTGTATGAACTGCTTTTATGCTGAGGCTGCCTAGAGGAGGGAGGAAAGTAGAAATTTTATTCCTGCTTTAAAAGGAAATAATCAGTCTGCAGGTGGCTGCGTAGTGGGATAAGCAAATGGGACTAAGTGTGGCACATGGTTTTCTGCACAGAATAACAGCAAACAAGAGTGAAGTAGATAAAGATCTTTTGTACAAGCAGTGTTCTAAAGAAAAGCTTTGGGTTCCCAACTCCTCATGTTTACGTAGAAAATCATGGTAAGCTTAAAATTACATTTTTCTCCATAGGAACTTCTTACTGCAATGTAGAACTGGAGCAGTATATAATGTTAACATTTCTATTTCTACAAAGCATTTAAACCAATTCTGAGTCAGTGTTAGGATGTAACAGGCGAAAATAAATGCATGATCTTAGATGCTGCACTGTTGACCCTAAGATCCAAGTCAATTATTTCTTACCAAAGAGTTAGCCCAAGGTTCAGAGTTAATACATACTTTTATTTAGCTCTATGTAGGAAATGAGTTTTTAAAAGGGGAAAGTAGTTTAAAGCAGAGTTGAATTAGCGTGAAGAAATTTATTATTTCAGGTTTTTCACATCTCTCTATTGAGCTCGATTTAATGGGGCAGTTGAAAAGTACTTGGCACACCCCATGGAATTTGGAAAATATGTTGCTTCCAGTCTGCTGTACAATGAAATCAGGATAATTTCGACTCAGTCTGATTTTCAATGATAAGTACCTTCTTAAAAAACACTGCCAGATACCACAGCTTGCTGGGTGGAAAGTGAGGGATGTTGAAATTCATTTCAAAATACCCCCTGCATGTGTTTGGAAAAAAAGTATTAGCTGCAACAAAGGTATTCACTATTGTAAGATGCTCAGCTGCTTAGCTCTGGCTTTAGAGTCTATTCCCTGTTCTTGTCGCCTACTCTAATGTTGGGAGGCAGCTGAGTGGCCTCCAGGATAACCATATTGCAGGACAAAAGAAAGAAGATGGGATGGAAGAGCTCCAATTTCAGCCCAGTGGAGCCTGTGAGCTGGTGCCAAAGATAACAGAGTAGCATCAAAGGCTGCACAGGACAGCTGCACTGGCAGGGAGCTACAAAGGCGAGAGACCCAGAGAGACAAAGAGAGAAGGGAGAGAGAGAAGGAAGAAGAAAAGACAGAAAGAAACACAGGGAATAGAGGAAGAGGAAGAGAAAAGGAGAGGCAATAACGAGAGAATGGAAGGAGGGTGTAGTGAGAACATGGTGGGACAGAGAGCAAAGGTGCCTGAGCCATTTAAAGGTTCCCAAAACAGAGACATGATCCCAAGTAAATTTGGTCATAATATAGGTTCCTTCTTAGGCAGTTTTGAGTGCAATGATCAGCTCTTTTGTCAGAATTCCCTCCAGAGCCTTCCTGATAATCACATCAATTCCCAAGATAACAATTACAAAAGTGAGTATTCCCAGCTGAAAATGAATCAATTCTAACTTTATCAGGTATGAGGAATGTATGAGTGTGTGTGTGTGTGTGTGTGTGTGTGTGTTTTCCGAGGAGCCGACTGAATATCTTATGGAACTGTTGAACAATGAAGGTTATTTTAGCTATGGAAAGCTATTAGGTAGAATAATTGATCTGTAGCACTGATTCTCAACCAGGGGCGATTTTTGCCTCCCAGGAGACATTTGGCAATGTCTGAAGACATATTAATTATCATGACTGGAGTGTGAAGCTGGCATCCTGTGGATAGAGGCCAGGGATGCTGCTAAAATGAACTGTGCACTGGATAGCATGACACAGAATTACCTGGTATAAAGGGCCATAGTGAGGAAGGGGTTAAGAAACCTTTACCATACTAAAGAGACCTGTGTTCCTGTTGGATTCAACACTTTTCTAGTTATATGACTTTTGACAAGTCATTTCATTTTTCTGTGTTTCAGTTTTTTCAGAGATAAAATTTTGATACTAACATTCCCTTAGAATGGGGTATAAAAATTAAGAGATTATATGTATTTATATCTTTAAAAGAAAATAATATACCTACCACTATGTTAGGCATTATATAGGTATACAATAAATGAGCTGGGAATGGAATAAAATTAAAATATAGCAAATCATGTATTAATATATGCCCTAATATTTTTCTATGATCTACATTGAAATTAGTTTTGACAAAATAAGGACAAAATAAATAAATAGATTTTAGAAATATATGTTCCTAGAAATTAAGTGGAGAGAATTTTTCTTATCTAAATATGCTAATGAATAAAGTATAGCATTTTTCAATTGCTTTAACATTTATACTATTCTTTTTGATGGCTTTTCTGTTTACCAAAATTCTAGGCTTGCTCCCATCTATAGACATAGCTCCTCTTTCCAATGATTTCTCACACATGTAATAATATGTCAAGACCATATTTTCCACTGAACTATAAACTTGTACAAATAAAGGAATAAAATCCAAATAACAACAAACAAAAGCTGTTTATTCAGAGCTTGTTGTAGTAAGACAAGTATGCTAACATCACTTGCTTTTGGCAAAGATTCAGAGCTAGGTAAAGGAGTGAGAAAACTTTACAGCCACAAGAAAGTTTTTTCGAATATGCCCTGACTGAAGGTGTTTGCATCTGAAGTTGGAAAGAGTCTAAATCAAAAGGAGGTATTTTGTGTGATTGATTAAGGGAAATATATTTGAATTTCTCTGGTTGGTCCTAAGTTGGAAGCAGGGGCACAAATTAAGGAAGCTGTCAGTTATTGTTGAAGTTGTAAGTGTATGAGGCCAACAGACATAGAGGTTGTGGTTTGGTTTCCTGAACTAATAGATGAAGGTTGTAAGTTTTATTTTAATATACGGTCTGGCTCTTGTCCATTTGTATATTCATTTGCTCAAGCTCCTTGGAGAGATAAACCATGTTTGCCTTGCTCTATTTGCAAAGCTGAGTTGATCAAGTAGAAGGCAAAGGAATGTCCAACTATGAGTGAAGGGCTTATATTCTGAATTGTATTCCTTTCCTGCTTACTCACTATCAAGATCACCAATAGAATTAATTGTGATTAAAATTGAGATTCAAATAAAAGAGCTCTTTGCATTTCCAAAGAAATCATATAACTCTAGAAAACAATGCACTCCTTTTATTAAATGAAAATCTATTGAGCACAAATATGGATTTGACCCTTTAACTATAGAGTTCAAATTTCATTGAGGAAACAGATTCATGTAAGCTACTTATGTTTCTGCTCTTGGTTGATACAGAGTATCAAACTTGATTCACTCTTAGGTCCCAGAGCATGGAGGATGACTTCCAAGAGGGTTTGGTGACTTCCCTATATGGGTGGAACAGAGCTTATGCAGAAGGATTCTTCAAGTCTTCAGTTGAGGGTGTGTCAATACATATGTGTATGAAAACAACAGTTGAGAAAAGAAACAAAAGATAGAAAAGGTTAGGTCAACCAATCATCGAAGGGCACAGTTCATTTTCACCATACAGCATGAGTTGTTTAAGATATCACAAGTCATACAGAATTGAAGAGTATTCAGAAAAGTCCTCTTCATAGACCAAACAAAAGAACACAAGACAAAAGAAAAATAAAGTGGATATATTGGACCTCATCAAAATTTTAAAAGCTTTCTTTTCAAACAACATTGGTAAGAAAACAAAAAGGCAAGCTGGAGACTGAAAGAAAATGTTCACAAAACACATATCCTACAAAAGACTTAATCCTAGAGACATAAGGAATTCTTATTATATAATAATAAAAAGATTAATACTACCCCTCCAAACAATTTGCAGACTTTCTTAAATAAAATACATGGATAACAAACAAGCATATTTTATAATAAAAATGATCAACATAATTTGGCAATAGGATAATGTGAATTGTAGCAAAGCAACATATTTCTACCTACTTATTAAAATATCTAAAATTAACATGGCTGCACATTCAAGTGCTAGCAAGAACATAATATTGGAACTCTCAAGCATTTCTGGTGAAGGTGCAAATTGTATGCCTAAAATGACAATTTCTGAAATGCAATTGACACTTTCTTAAAATTTTAAACATATGCCTATAAAATGATCCAAGCATCCCACAATCTTGCACAATAAAAACATATCTACACAAAGGCTTGTATGCAAATAGCAATTAGATTTTGTTTGTACACCAGCTTCCATTAACAGTTGATTAATAAACAATTTGTGGTATATGCATGCAGTATGAATTCATTGCATTGAGCTCTATGTACAAACATAGATGAAACTCAAAAAATTGCAGTGATTGAAATAGGCCAGACAAAAGAGAATGAATGCATGTCATGAACATAGCTTGTATTTTAGATGGTGATGGTCCATTGATGGTAGTTAAATTGCAGTAAGACTTCATCAGATTTCTGTCTTAGAAAGTTTACTATAGTTGTGGAGCTGTAATATTTATTTGGAGACTAGAAGAGCTGGGATGGATGCCTTTAAGAAATATGAGAATGATTGCTTGAATCAAATCTATTTCTTTCCAATTATGCCAAGAAAACATACAAGCCAGAGACTGAGTTGGAAGAAAATTACATTAGTTATTTGATATTGAGGTGAGATGAGTTTGTGATCAAGAGAAGAGAGGAAGACAATTGGGAGGCAAATATATGAATGTGCTGAGTCTCTGAAAGTTTTCCAACACTCTATATTCTACAGCTCCAGTGCTCAATCCCTCTTCTTGAAATCCCTGAACTTATTTAAAAATTAGAAAAAATTACTTGTACACGTGAAGATTATTTTATTAGCCAACTTTTCTTTACTTGCTTCTTTATAAACTCTAACAAGGTGCTATTTTTCCATAACCAGTTTTTAACTTACATTTTTAACTTCATCCACTTAAACAGTACATTCTTTGAAGTTAGGGTTGATGGATTTCCCAGCTCACAATCAATCCCCACAAATGCTTTCTTGCATAACATACACATTCAATAAATATATATTGATTCTTAGCAACCACAACAGAAATTTAATTGTTCCTGATTGTTAGTGTTCAATTACCTTTCTTTTATGAACCACATAATTTATTTGTCTTCTCCTTGGTTTTCTGTGATCATTTTTATATTAAGCCTTAGTAACCTGTTTTCCTATTATAATAAAAGTTCTTATCTACTCAACTTAATGAAATTAGCAAGTTAGTACATTAATTCTTCAATAATCAGAGAAGATATGACTGAATTTATAGAAACATCAGTGATGTTTGAAATATTTTTGCATGAGGTTGGGTAGATAAATGTTTGATTTGCTTTGGATGATGGGTAATGTCCAGATATAAGGAGAATTTTTTAAAACATAAAGAAATACGAATTTAAAAGAGCTAGTTCAAAAAAATATCAATTTAAAATTTTAATTAAATTAAAATTAAAGTTCAGAAACTGATTTTCAGAGATTGAATACAGGTAGGTATTTAATCAATGCAGTGAGTAATTTTAGTTTGAACTAGGATTGGGTTTATGGTATGTAGAATTTTAACTTAACCAATGAAGTATAAATGAGTCTGTTTCCATATATTAAATATGTGCCTAATTAAGTCAAATTTATAAACTTAATAATAAAAATTAGATTATTTCAAATAAAATTATATTTAAAACATCAATCTCTCTTGCATAATCATCATAAGGAATAGATTGGCTGTACAGATGAATACTTCTTTTTATTTCTAAAAGCAATATCTATATCTTTTTCATTAAAAAACAATAGTCATTTTTATGTTGAAAAGTAATTTATCATTCTATATGTATAAGTACATATTTTATCTATTGTTTGCCTATTTATTTATTGCCTCTGTCATCCTTTTTTATTTTATAAGACTCAGACAATTACTTACATCATGAAAGTTTCCTTGAATTTTACGTATAAATTTTATGAACATGTGTGTGATTAGCCTTGGTTCTCCCAGTTGCTGAAATCCTCATACTTTGTGTGCAGCCTCTTTAAATTGGTAAGAACCACTGCACCACTCTATCTTTGGTTGTACTCAGTAGTTCTCCCCTGTGCTTGGGATGGTATAATCTTTAATTTGTTATGTGTAGATTAAAAGCTGTATTCCAATAACAAATTAAAATCTTCTCCAGGCAACTTCAATATCCTAAAGAAATCATGGTTCAAGCAGTCTATTTTTTGACACTTGTTTACACTATCCCATCCACAGTGATGGAAAAAGTGACATAGTATAGATCTGTAAGTGACAGATTCCCATCCAGCTCTGTTTCCCAACCCCAACATCACTCAGCAACTCAGATTCAAGAATTTGCTGATGGTCCCCTCTGCATATAGACACAGGCCCAATTCAAATACATTCTATGAAAATCAAAATGACACAGATGTCTTAAGAACTCATACATGAACGGAAAGCCTCTGCAAAATAGCAAGAAACAAAGAATAACTCCCCAATTGTACTTTCTGGTGTGGCAGCATATTCAAGCTAAATAAGGTTAATTCCTATTACCTATAGTTTGCTATCATCCATGCCCAAAAACACACTGCAAAATAAATATCAGAAAGAGACATCAAATAAAATTTAAAACAAGAGATAATCAATGAATTGATAAAAATCAAGTTAGACAATTCTGTAACATGTATATGACAGAAGATTATAAAACAGTGATAATAGAGTCGATGACAATAACTGATTAAAGTAAACAATTTAATATTTTCAGAATAATTTGTTTAGCAATGTTACACAAATCTCTGAACTAGAAAAGACAAAGCATGCTCATAATCTAATTACTTCAAAAATTCTATTAACATAACAATCCAATCCTGTTCTTTGCATTGTATTGTTATTGAGAGCTTCAGTTGCCATGACAACAAACTCATTTAGAGAAAGTAGCTGTTCATTTTTATAAAAAGCTTTTTGGATTATTATAGAGAAACAAAATATTTTGATTCAATAAAATGGTTGTTATAATATGTTGTTATGAAAAAACAGTCTATAAATAATTATTAAAAAGTTTTAATTAATTAATTACTTGATATTTATAGTGGAATCCAATACATTAAAAGCCTTATGATAAGAACCTAAAACACAAAATATCAAACAAGAGAAACTGCAATATCATTTGTGAATATTTATATTTGAATTTAATATTAAAATTAATGAGAAATGTAAAGTATCTGGCATATGGTATACTCCATAAATCTGCATAGAATAGGTGGAAGGACATCTGTATCTAAAATTCAATAAATATTAAGATATATGTATTCCATTATTTCCATGCTATTGAGTTTCAGAAAGCATTTGTACTGTCAATTACATTTTGATAGACCCTAATAGAAGTTGGATATAAGTTGCCATATTTTAATAATGAAATGGTAAATATTTAGGTGAATTTATAAAAATTAAAAATGTATAGTGAATATAATCAATATATTATAGATTTAAAGAATTATGTTTTGAGGTCACTGTTGTCCAACCCTGCACTAATTCTATTTATTTAATTAAAGGCAAAATATTAAAACTCCAAAAAGAACTATGATAAGAGTTATATAACGTTAAGTTAATTTGGTTATTCACAAATTTCACTCACCAAAATAATAATATTTTAAAGAAACTTGAAAGATTGGGAGTTTTAGTAAAATAAAAGACGAAATTATCTTAAACAATTAACTTCCAGAGAGTATAGTAAGCAAAACTTATTCTTTTTCCAAAAGAGAGATAATTAACATTTCCTGAGTACAAACTACTTGCTAAAATAATATTTTAGGAGATTTGCATGTTTTAACTCTGAATTCTTACAACCATAGGCTTTTGCCCCATTTTGTAGGATGGGGACTCCTTCATGTTTAGCTCCAGGGAATCTGACTCCTGATTCTTTGCAACTATTCCTCATTGCCCCTAAGTTGTTCAAGTTATGGAGTAGGGGGACAGGTCAAGGAAAACCAATGTCTAGCTCATGTATTTTCAGAGATTTCCCATTTTCCAGTGGGCAAAAACTACTGTTTTTTTTTTTAGAATGCATTTCCTGTATACCATCTCTGTATTTCAATATTCCTATGATGTATAATTTGAGGCATTTTCAAAAGCACTATTAAGTGGTATTACGATAATTCAGTTTGAGGCACAGTGATATTTTTTCATAGCATCTCTGGGAGACATCATGTGCTCATTAGAAGGGAAATTCTGACATCAATACCTTTAGGCAGTTTGGTAGGAAGAGAAATGCATTTGAATATGAGCCCCATAATATAGACAATCATAGCTGCATTTCAAGTTCAGAAAGAGGTAACAGCTCTACTCCTAAATAAAAATAGATATCTGTCAGAAGGCTTAAAAATCCATGCTTTCAAAAGCTATAATATTCAGAAGCCCAGAAAAATAATCTGATATAATCCAAATAAACACTCCTGTCTGTCATGTAACCTTTAATTATAATATGGCAACTGTAATTTCACCTAATTAGAAAAGGTGAACCCAATTTTGAATTGCAAATTATTCATTTTATGAAAGCTTTTATGAAATTAAAGCACCTTTAGACTGACAGCCTCAGTCAGTATGGTTTGAGGTGCCCTATGATGTGACGTTTTGATTAATCAGTGAGCCATTCCAAAGGCTCTCACATGCAGCCACTGACTGGTTCTAATGCTAGGAGGTGCAGATTTCCAATTAAGACTTGCATCATGGTTTATAAGAACTGGCACTCTAACCCTGTGTGGTCTATCCAAACTTTTATTTATTTTCTGATTTATAACTGATGATTAGAATATCCACATGTCCATAAAATAATAAGAACTGAATGAGAAATCATGGGAAAATAATCTTGTGCTTACTGAAAGCATTGTAAATGAATTTAATTACAATTAATTTTGGATTGTATGCTTTGTGCAATACACAATTCTACAAAGTATGAGGCAAATCTTGATCAAAATAAAAGCCTAGTTTGCATTTTAGTTTTCGGATCTATAGAGGTTAAACTGTCATGATTGAATATATAATTTCATTCACTAAAAAGTAAACAAATTCTAAAAAGAGCAAGAAATGTTAAATCTACAAAATCTTTAAGATGACAAATTCATTTGGGCTGAATAATTATCAATTAAAATATTGATATCAGTAAATACATAAGTAAATATCAGTGTTCTCATCAGAGTAGCAATTAAAGAATATTTTGGAGATGGAATTCACTATAAAATTACATACACAGAGGAGTTGTTCTAGGATTCTACATACCTAGGAGTAATGCAGTAATTAGGTTTAAGATATACCCAAATCTAAAAAACTTTAGCGTTGTCCTAAAATTAACAGAATTTGTTTAAAAGTAGATATAACTGTCAAATTTTCACAGAATCTCAAACAAAAAAACAAGATATTAAAAAATAGCAAATGTAGATGAGTATTTTGTTTATAGTCCACAAACACAATTTAAGAGAATTGATATGTAGGAATCATACTTTGGCACACATTAACAATCTCAATAATTTTATTTCAGTGCCTATTTAGTCACCATTTTATTTTAGTCAACTCTTCTAAAGGTTTTTTTGTGTGTGTGTGCTTACTGAAAGCATTGTAAATGAATTATGAGTGTGAAATTATGAAAATCTAAATAACCTCAAGAAGCAAACCTTACTGTTATTTGTCTTTATATAATGTACAATTTTTATTGCTTCAGAACGTACTAAAAATGATCCAACAGAACACCAACAAGGCAGCAACCAGAGAGCTTCTAAACCTATGTTGTCTACCAGCAATCCCAAGCAACAGGTAGTCTTAAAATAATGGACTTTCAGTAAGTGTCAGAATATTTCAGCAAAACTCAATGTATTATTTTCAAATACAATTTCAAAAGACTGTGTAAAACTTCTCACAACTATTGTGAACATTATTTTGCAGAAAATTCACATGAACAAAGATTGCTCAAGAATTGTGGACATTTAAATATTCAAGAGGTGCTACAATAATGACTGTAATAAAGAAACTTTAAAATATAATACACAGTTTATTCGCTGTATAGGACAGAAAGCTTTTAAAAGGATGAGGCATCCCAGAAGACATGGTGAACTGCAAGATACATGTAGAATAAAATGAAGTGACATAGAGGAGCAATATGATGGCAGGGAACCATTCTTGGTAGGAATTGTGTCTCACAATTTCTGTCTAAGTAGTTAGCAATGTTCTTTAGGACAGGATTTATAATGCATGGGAACACATTTCAGTAGTCATCTATATCCATAAATTGCTACTGTTTATTCAAAATATTTACCAATGAAACTAAGGCACTAAAAAGTCAATTGTCTGAAAGCAATTCTATTAATTAAAGGATGAAAGTTTACATAAAATCCAGTAAGATAAAGACAAATGGGAATTTTTACTATGGGTCAAGACAGAAGTAAAATTTAATTCGAAAAGATGAAAATTTAGATAGCTTTCAAAATTTTTTGTGCAATGAAGAATAGTTTAATATTTTAAATTACTAATTAATTCAAGGTTCTAATGTTATGCTGATATACAATGTCAATTTCACTTAAGAATTGATAGAGTTGAAATTGAGAACCTTGGAGAATATCATTCTTATTTATAATGGTAAATAGTGGAATCATTTATTCCTGTGCTATTTTAAGAGAATTGGTATGTAGGAATCATACTTCGACACACATTAACAATCTCAATAATTTTATTTCAGTGCCTATTTAGTCACTATTTTATTTTAATCAACTCTTCTAAAATTGCTAGCATAGGGATTAAAAGGCCTGAGGGCTATTTTAGTCAAGGAAACAGAAATAATGAAATAACTTTCTTGTGAGGGTTACCAATACATTTTTTTCTGAGGATAACACCATTTCTGTACAAATATTTTTTTATTATTTTTATCTCTAATCATGTTAAACATTTTCTCCCATGTATGAAGAATGTATTCATGAAAGCCAAGAACAGGTGCATCTTTCTACCTATAGTTTGTTTGTGGTTTTTATTTATTTTTTTTAACTCTTGAATATATCCTATTTTAGTTATGTGACTGGATATCCTTTACATTCCAATTGGTAGAAAAATAAACTTAGGGTTTATTTACTCCTTCCATGGACTCATACTAAAATAAGGAAATGAAATAAGTACAATAATATGCAGAGCAGAAGGACCTTCACAAATATTTAACACATCTCTAAAGTCGGCCTGATTATTTTAAATTCAACTACAGAGACCCAGGAGAAAGTATTTATATGAGTTTTTTAGTGCAGACAGAATTGCCAAATTTGATGCTCTTGCCCAAAATGCCTAGATTCAAATTGTGGCTCTAAAACTTATTATGTATGTAAACAAACTTATTATATATGAAAAACATTTTGACTTCTCTGAACCTTTAATCTTCTGAGTCTATAACATGGAAATGTATGGTAATGTTATTTATTAGTAGAGTTTGCTTATGTATAAATTAACACACAACTTTTGTTAGTATATCTGGTACACAGTATAGTTTCAATAAATATAAGTAATTATTATCTTGTTAGTTGGAACTTCTAAATATTGGAAGTCACTTATTATAATGTCAAGGGATATATCTATTACTAGTCTGGAATTCATAGTATCTATAAAGGATATTAAATATTTCATATCAGTAATGATATGAGTAATAGACAACATTTTTTCCTGGCCATAAATACAAGAAACATTATCTTACATATAAATAGAAGTGCTAGTCAACTTTTGCTTGAAGCCTTACCATGTATGATAGATGTTTTTAGCTGGAGAAAAATGAACAGTGAATACAATAAAATGAAATGATGAGAAGTGAAAAAGTAAGGAGACAAATAAATGGGAAAGACATTTTAAAAAGGAGGAAAGCAGAAACACAGGAAATGAATAGTGTTATTGTAGTTGATGTCTCCCTAGACAGAGTCATCAAAATAAGTACAAATTGTCTACTAAGACACACAGAAATGAATTATAAACAATACAATAATATCCATCATAAAATATCATTTTTCTGCAAAAAAGTATTTGCATTTACACCTCTTAGTGTGTATGATTTTATGACTTAAAAAAAAGCAAACCACTTTTTAAAAGTTGTATTTGTTGGGTTGGCATTATTATTCATTATTATTATTACTAGTAGTAGTAGTTAGTGGTAGTAATAGTAGTATTTTCTTAGGAAACAGAAAGACAGATTCTAAATAACCTTTAAAGATCTATCTTTATTTTATCCCACTATTCACTATTTTTTCTAAATGTCAATCTTGCAATTTGGGGTTTAAATAAATCAATAGTAGCAACAAACGGGCCACTTTCATGACTAAAACAATCCAGTATCATCTTCATTTTAAAACAATTTTGAGTACCTACCATGTGAGAGCCATACCAGAAGTGGCAGTGTATAAAGAGAGAGAGGACACAGTCCCTGCCTGTAAGGAAAACTTGGTGATTGTATGTGAAATGTAATGAATAGCACATGACAAGAAGTGCTAGAAATTAATAACAAACAGAGCTTATCTGAACTCTACACCCAGAGCCAAAGCAATGCTTGCTGTTCAGTCTAGAAAGTTTCTTTTATAAAAAGAGGTTCGACAAGTCACAATGCTACCAGTGTACGAATTTGAGGTGATGAAATCAAAGGATTATGAGATGTAAAATGTAAATGTTTATGATTTCTGCTCTGCTGAAGTGATGAATCAGCACAGATGGGATATTTAACCTTGAGTTTAAGCCCAGTTTGGGGGACTTAGAGAAAGTAATCTCCAATCCAGTTTTATAGCTATAGAGAATTCCTTTCAAATGGACTGAAATCAGCAGTTAACCTGCACTATTCTGCTAGTTTACTTTCTGTGAAGACAGAAGCAGCTGCACACACTGTGGGGATCCAGGCTTCAAGGCCACTTTTGAAAAACAGCCCCTCTCTAATGAAAGTGAAATTTTATCCAGTAACAACTGACATGATTTACTTATTCTCAGAAGATTTAGGAAAAGATTTATTCTGATTTAGTGGAGAAACTAGTGGGGTTATGATCTCTAGAAAGAAAAAAATATATATGTGTCTTGAGCTATAAATTTTCCAAACAAAACAATCCAACACTTGGCTAGCAAAAAAGTATTTTACAATCCTAGAATAGAAAATACAAATTTTATAAAGCTATCTTTATATATCCCCAAATCTCCAATTACTAAAAGAGGCAATGAATGCCACAGCTTTTTCAGTAATCTTATAAATTTAAGCAAATTCATGGACATCATCAGGAAATTAGAGACAATCAAACTATATCTCAATTGTAGTTCTTTCTTCTCATGTTATTCCTGAAATCAAATCTCATGAATAATTCGGGTATCTGATTTAACGCAGTCCTGATTTCTAATGCTTAGAATATTAAAAATATGTCTATTGTCTAGCCTCATCATTACTCAGACTAATAAAACAAAAATGCTTAACCACTTTTACTCACATTTTCGTACATATATATTACATTATACATCATATCAAGTTTTGAAAAATATAAAGCCATTTCTTGCATTCAAATTGAAAGAGCAGATATATTTAAACTAAATAAAACTTTTTACATAGCTTAGCCATCTTTTTATAACTACTCAACAAAAAATAAATTAAAAATGAAAATTCAAGTGTGAGAATTCAAATATAATGGAAATGAATATTTAATCATAGAGTCTAGGTAGAAAGCAGAAACCATCCCAGTTGTGTTAACAAATAATATTTAATATAAAGAATCATCACCTAGGGATTGAAGAACTGAGAAGACAAATTAGGAAGAATACTGAAATTTCACATGGTAGCAACTATAGAAAGAAAGCAGTACCATATGTCTCAGGGAAACAGATGAGATAGTTCAAAATTATTAAATTTATTGACTTAGTGGAGGGAGAACTGAAATTTAGACTTTAGTAAAAACAATCTGTGTCTGGTGTCTCTGAGATGAGAGTAAGTGCCTACTGTGTCTGGTGAACATAGTTCACCAGCTGGCACTCAATCCCTGAGGGACCTCAAACCTGGTTTGGTAAGTATTGGGGTGTGTGATGTAAGCTGGAATCAACTGCCTATTTAGAAGTGTTTATCTCTGATCAAAATCGTTTTTTGTGCCCAACTAAATTCTAGATTCATCAGTTCCATGAAGAATTCTATCTTCTTAAGAAAGGCTATTTATGTTGTATTGTATGTTTTTTTTTTCAGCAATAACACCTATATCTACATGTTCAAATAATGTAGTTGAGGAAATAAATCCTTTTCCATTAGATCTCAAAATTTTCTTTTCAAAAATGCATTTTACAATGAGAATTCAGAAAACTGGAGTTTCTATTAAAGATAAGGACCTAAGAACTAAGAACCTGACTGTCTCTAAGGCTCTTAGAAGCCACCTTAGCCCCTGATAGCTATAAAGCAGGTATTCTTCCAAGGCAATGGCTTGAATCATAGGAAACTAATGACAACAGAGAGGAAGTCACCAAAGTTTGAATAGGATAATTTTATAATTTTAATTCTCTTTTCTCTGTGTTATTAACATACACATTTACTTAATAATACACACCAATTTAGATAATTCTAGTTCATCAAAGAATAAGAACACAATAAACAGGGTGAATATCAATGAATTAGTTCCATCAATGTTTACACCTGAAGTTATGCATATTCTCTAAATAAGGAAAATAAGTTTATCTGCTTTGTGATTTACAGATATTTCTTATCCAAGTAAACAAAACATCAGGCTTTCATGATATAATTACTGAGTTGAAATGTAAGGGGTAATGGTTCAGTATATTTTCCAAAATAAAGTGCCCCATTCCTCCAAATTATTTCAGATTTGGAAGTTATTACACTATACATTTAGCTTTTTTACTTTATTCTATTCTCTCCCAAATATCTTCTTCTATACCACATTCTAGTTAACTGTAATAAAACACAATATATTTTACCAAACTTTACCATATTTTAGAAGTATAATTGATATAATGATCAACTATACATATTTAGATTACACAATCTGATATATGTGTGTATATATATGTATTTCTGCCATTGTAAATTAATTTGTGTATATATATATATATTAATATAGCATATATATGCTATATTAATGTAATACACACTAGTTGCATTTTTGTATTAATGACACTCTAGTATGTAGACTTTTGGGGCTGGATTCTTTCAGTTATCCTAATCATTAGAGCATCATCTATGCCTGTCATATGTATCAATGCTTCATTTATTTCTATTTTCCAGTAAATTCCACTAAATGAATATGCCACAATTTTTATGTATGCTTGTCTGTTATTTTTTCTTTTAATTTTGCCTAGCACAAAGAAATCTGCCATAAACTGTACACAATTCATTATTTTAAACATGATTTATGTATGTGTGATTTATTTTCCTTTGGTTAAATAACTAGGAGGAGAACATCTGATTGTATGGCAAGTTTACCTGTAAATATTTAAGAAACTGTCACACTGTTTTCATACCACTAAATAAATATTACTTTAAATTAAAAAATATAAAATGTATATTTCCATGAGGAATATTTGAGAAGTCCAGTTCCTCCAAATGCTAATATTTAATATGGTCTGTCTTCAGTTTCCCCATTATAATAAGTATATAGAGGAGTCCAATTGTACAGTTAATTTATATTTCTTCAATAGTTAATAATTTTCATTTTTATTTGTGTATGTGTATATATAGAGAGGCACATTTATTTAAATTTTCAATATCATTTACATTCACATAAATTTTGCTTCCCCCATGAAAATAATTATCTGAATTATGTTTTTTCTTACACTATAAAAATAATTTACATGGAAAGGAAAACACTAGTGTGCATGTAAGTACTGTGTTCCTTTTACTTATCTCAACCAACTTTTCTCTCAAAATGATGTGTCACATACATCTGGGACATACACAGCCTCCATCATTCTGTAAAATCTAACACTTTGAAAGCTTGACTGGGCTTCCCTGCTCTGTAGTGCTATTCACACCCTGCCTAAATCTATTGCTGAGAATAATGTGGTCCACAAGTCAGTATTCCTTATAATTTGTCAAAAATGAGGAAAAATGGGACTACATATTTTAAGAAAGACTAAATAGCAAAATTATTCAAAAATCACTCAAGATTTCTTTTTCTTAAATTCCTGTTTTGAACATAAAAAACTATGCGAGTCCAAGAAGGAGAAGACCTTTCTGTTAACTCAGAAATTGTTCTATTCAGGAGTGGACAAAAATATATTACTTTTATTATGAATTCTAGGAAAAGACCTATAGATAGGAGATGTAACACCTCCATCCCTGTCAAGTGGAAGGTACTTCTTAAAACAGTGCTTAATATCATGTGTATCAACTAAACGAAAAAATTACAGATGACAGGACATTTGTTGCTCCTTTTTGAAAAATGCCATTTAAGACATTTGCTATATTTCTTCGTAGAGAATTTAGATGAGCATTTCTAAAAATGCCTAGGGATGCATAAAGTATTGTGAATAAAAGTTTTAGAATTGAATGAAACAATGTCATCTCTGTTTATTTTTGGTAAAGCATTTTTTAAAAGGTTAATCTCCATTTTTATTATCTTCAATATTTTTTAATAAACAAAACCTAACCAAATCAAGCAAGTCCAGAGACAATGTCCTTTAGTAAGAAATTTATTATTTTCCTTTTAATCTTGTGTCAGTTGGATTTAGTACAGAATTTCTAACTTCTGAAGAGAAAGTTACCACTCCAAGTTTTGTCATCTATATTTGCAACTCCATTGTAAAAAATTTACAATTTACTGTTTGCTATAACAGATAACTAGAGTTTGACTGCCTTTATGCATTTAGTACTTTAACTAGGTCACTATTTCCAGGAAAAAAAAAAACAATTTAAATACAGTTAAGTTGGTAAAATAATGAATTTCCCCTTAAAAATTGAATTGCTTGATTCTCTATTCCGTTTCAAACTTTTTGGTAAGACGATGTCCTGCACTGAATATCTGATTAAGGCTCTAGTTTTTCTCCACAAGAAATGTCTATATATCACGTACATTGAACATTAATGTAATTTCAAAATGTTCACAGAATGTGAAGTCTGTGAATCCAGGCTAACTAAATCCAAGACTGCAACATCCAAGTGTATATGTTGTACCTCTATAAGGACACTATGATGTGGGAGTGGAGTGCGATGAGTTAGAGTTGAATCTCGTGGCATTCAGCTCACTAATACTTATAGAGATGAAAAATGTGGCAAAACATTAACTTCTAATTTATGCAAAGATGAAGTATGTGTGTGCTATGATAACTCATAGCTGCCGTTGCAATAAATTTGTTAACCAGAAAAATTGTTTCCATTTAGTCAGTAGTTTAAAATTAAATCTTAACTCAGACACAATTTAAAGTTATTTATATTGCCAAGAGAATTGAAGTAATCATGACTTTCTTGAAGGTTAATCCTGTTCTATTTTAGCTCTGTATTCTTGCAGAATACCCAGGATATGCTACATAATAATACATTCTTCTTTGGATTAAATTAACTAAGTGTATGTGTGTGTGTGTGTATCTACAATGCACTATCAATGCATTTCAAACCAAAATTACAGATATCCTTTGTAAAATCCAGATTTCTTCTTTAAGTAGCTTCCTATTTACTCCAAAATATGTTTTTGCTTTATTGTCCTAGATCTAGAGTTTTCCACAATTGAATAAACCTAAACAAGTAAGAATTTTCAACGTATGCATTGAACATATTTGCCATCACTTCCAAAAACATTGAAATTATCCTTTTGGATTCCTCTCCTTGTTTTCAAATTATTCTAATTAGGTTTTGCAATATTACAGTAAAAAAGATTAAGTTTATTTATTTCTACACAAATTTTATCCAGTTCCATGTGACTAGGTCCATGAGATATTGGGTAATGGAAAAGGAATGTAAAAATAATTAACTATTAGGGAACCTGTGCTTTTGTACTACAGAATATAATTGTTTACAAAAGTAATTCTATTGCTACGGACACCAAAAAAATAAATGGAAGTTCATAAACAAACTTTTTCTGAATGTTTGAAAAGTATTGCTTATTGCTAGTCTTAAAAAAAAATTCAGTAAATAAGTTTGTGGCCAAACAACAAGTTAAATATCAACAATTTCAGTTATGAAATTAAAACATTTTTGAAAATAAGAAATAAAGAGCAAAGTACAATCAAAAATAAATAACTGGGTTGGAAAACATAGCAATTAATATCTAGAACAACTTAATATATTGCTTATTTTCAAAAAGACACTGTTACAAAATAATATGAGGAGGAATAGCATTTACAATTTTTTTTCGTCTTTACATTGTTAGCATATTTTGAACTGTAATATTTAAATTTCTATCTTCTGTCTTCTAAACTACTTACAAATTACCTTTGATTAGGTATCTCTAGATTTTGCTATCTAGAACTTATAAACTCTATGTCTTTACATGTCATCTTAAATAATTTCTGAGTAAATATTTCTTCCCAACTCTATTGCTGTTTTGTCTTTAAGAAGGGCTCTATTCTTTCATTCCTTCTGGCCACATTCATTTGATTGCGATAGGCATATGACACAATTTGGGCCACTAACACCTGAAGGACATTTATATGTTTATATTTACCTTTAAACAAAATATTTATATATTTATTTATTGGTACTGGTGATTGGACGCAGGTGTGCCACATCATCAGCCCTTTTTTATATTTTATCGTGATATTCCTGCCTCAGCCTCCTGAGCTGTGGGGATTACAGAAGTATGCCTCTGTATCCTGCAAAGCTAAATATTTATTAAGCATATTTATATTTAATAAGTCTGTATTTTAATAAATATACTTTCCCAAATTATCTTTCTTGAATAATAGTCTGTATATTGTTCATCATTGACTGCCAAGTTTAGATTATGAGCCCCCATGTACATTCCAACTATGTTTATATGTTTTGTTGCTATGAAAAACTTTTCTGAAGATTCTGCACTGACTCTCCAAACTGGGAATTCTCCAAACTGTGGGAAATTTGAGATTTGAAGAGCCCAGACGCCAAGGCCAGGCCAAATATGATTACCGTGTACAGTAACCAGAGTGTTCAGTCAGAGTTGGAAATTTAACTTTTCAATGACAAGATAAATAGTGAATCAGGATCCTATATCACCTCTGCTGAATAAGGCAGTGTTTAAATGATATTTTCCATCTCTAAATTTTGAGACCAGAAAATCTAGGAGCTGTCCAAGATAAAGTACAATAGATTAGGCTAAATTTGTGTTGCATCATTTCATGCAATGTATGTGTATATGGCTTACAGATAAACCTTAATAAAAATGAACTCATAACACTGGTTTGGGTGACATCATTTTTCTCCACCATGAATAAACTCTAAACTCTATAACTAACATTAATTTCTAGTCATCAATCTCCTGTTAAAGAACTCACAAAATTTATTTATTTTAATAATGAGATATAATTTGAATTCACATTTTTAAAGCTTATCTTCTAACCTCCTATATATTTAGTCAGTTATTCCAATGTCTTTATTTACTCTCTACTCAGTAACTATAGACAGAAATTCTTTTGAACTCTCTCTCAACACCCACATAAATACAACTAAGAAATTACCAGGGCAGGAAAGACAATTATACTAAGAAAAACAATAACACAATTGAAGAAATATCCAATGACATGTTTGAAAGTGGAACTGTAATGACAAAGAGCATCAGTACTTACCCAAACTTCACCTCAATAAATATAAGATTTCATTCATTGGAATACATAAGATGATACCATATCTACCTCCATAAGAGTTCCAGAACACCAGGCCCTATATTGAAGAAAACTTTCTTGCATAAATGAAAGATGGAACTTTTTGAAATGACCAGTATATTTTTTCCATCCTTTTCCCGCTCTTAAGTAACCATGAGTCCCATGGGATAAAAACAACAACAAAAAAGAGACAATGGGTATATCATAATTCCCAGAGATGAGGTGCTGTAAGTTAGCAGAAAACAGAACTGCAAAAGTTCAAGGATTGTGTTATTAATGAACTTCACTGGTGAGTGTTAAAAAACCAGGCAAGAGAGAGAAGAAAGAGAAAAATACTGATAAGCAACACAGATTAGACCTGGGAAATTACTAAAGATCTAAAGATAGATCATTATTTTTTAATTATTTTTTATTTATATATGACAGCAGAATGCATTACAATTCTTATTACACATACAGAGCACAATTTTTCATATCTCTGGTCGTATACAACGTATATTCATACCAATTTGTGTCTTCATACATGTACTAGTTGTTATGTATTCACAAACAAGCTGTCCACAGTTTAAAAGATGAAGATCTTTTTGGTCTTGCAGGAGATGATTCATTAAACAACTAACTTATGCTTCCTGAAAGACAATTGCTGGAAACATACCATAGCCTACAAAGAAGTTCATCAAAATTAATATGTCCGCAAAAGGATTCTTTAATACTAAGTCATCTTTCATTCATGCCTGTCAAGGGAATTCTAACAATTCTCTGGAGTTCTCACTCTGTGTAATATCTCCTCTGTGGTACTCAGGTCTTCAGATTCTAAGAGACTTGACTCTTTTGGAATCCAGATCTATTTCCTCAACTCAGGAGGCTTCTTAGCTCTGAATTAGTTTCTTCCCCTTTAAGCTACAGCCGGAAATATTTCTCTGGGCATCAAATTGGGTCAGTCTTGGAGCTTTTTTCTTCTTCCCCTTTCAAGGCCACTCTCCTTCACAGTCTGATAACCAAGATCCTGAATGCTTTGTTCTCTATATTTGGTCAGATTTTTTCTAAGAGGGTAAAACTAGTCCCTTTTACTCCATCTTAACTATATATAAACTATATTCTTTTGATACTCTGTGTGTGTGTGTACACACACACACACACACACACACACACACACACACACACATATATATATATATATATATATATATATATATATATATATATATATTTCAAATCAGTCTTGTATCATACCAATTTCATTTAAAATGTGTTTGTTTATTTCTGTGCATGAATAATTCAAACAGTGCTTTCTTTTTTTTTTTTCAATGTTCAGAATTGTCCAGGATGGATGGATACTTTCTAGTGATTAGAAAACAGCAGCTATATCATGTTTTATTCAGAGCTTCAACTGTTTATACCTGTGTCTATAGTTTCTGTTATCAGCATATAGATATTAGAATTTTAAATGCAGATTAGGAAGTAGGTTTTCTTGTTGTGTCTTACAGGCAAAGAGCCTTCAGCTTATTAGAAACATCACCCAATGAGTAGGTTTGAGATAAGTAAATTGGTCAATTAACCTTCTGCTTATCACCATTTGCTCTCTTGATTCTCTTTGATATCTGTGTATATATTAAAAATATGAGTGGTGTGCCTAGTAAAATAAACAACACAAGTAAAGAGTAGCAGAAAAGATGGTCTTATTTACTAATAATTAATGTACATGATACACATCAGCTTCCTAAATATTTTATTATTGTTTTCATTTTTACTATTATAAATTACATTCTCTAAATATTAGAACATATAGTCTATAGTTTCTATGATACAAATGGTGAATGAGAACTGCTTTCTAAATAATTAACAGTGTATCAAGTGTCTGAACGTTCATTTTCATCTTCATAGGAAAGATATTAATCCTTTTTCTTATAGTTTATCAGCAGAGGCTTGAGAATATAATTTGTTAGTAGCAATAAAATTTACTGGTTTAAGTGCCTTATGGATTGTTTATCTAATTTTTAATTTACTCAAATATTTATCTTTAAAAATTATTTATTTACGGTAGCATATATTCAAACTGCTTAAAGAACTGAGGATAAGAGATGAATAAAGGCATTATTTTGGCATCTAGAAGGGGAAGAGACAAGTACTAGTTATTAAATATCAACATGTTTTATGTAATTATTACTTTTATACTTCTTTGGCAGAGTATATATCCTTTTCATTTAATAATCAATTCACATTTGCACACAATGTACTAGGTATTGGGCAATCATAAAGGGCAATTGCTTTGGTCCTGTGATTTATTTGATATGGTGGGATATTCACAGTCTGACCTTAGGAAAAATTGCAAACTCAGTGACAGGTTTCTCATCTAAGGCTGTTACTTGAGACATATTCTCACACACAATGTGAAGTGGAAAATTGAGACAATTCTCTAGACAATTAAGGTTGTTATTTAGGGTTGTATTACCTAGACAATTGCCTTAATTCTCTATTTCACTTTTTTCGTGTAGACATCTTATTTTAATAAGACATCTCATTAAAGTGTGTGGGAGAATATGTGTGTGCATGTGTATTTTGTTTAAATGGTTCTACTAATGGAGATACAAACTTGTAAAGCCAGTCAAATAATTCTTAAGTTGTCTAGGGGTGGGGAGCAGTATTGTATTCCAGTTTAAATCCTTGCATTATAATTACTAACAACATATTTGATGTTGACATGTTCAGACATTCAGATCTTCAATTAAATAGAAAGTACCCTACTTTCTGTCAGAAAACCAAATTTTGAAAAAGAAAAAAAGAGCAAGTTATCAGGAAAATAAAAAAATTCTATATACTGAAACCCTTAAGAGTCTACTGTTGTACTAATTCTGATCCCCACTTCAAAGTTGTAATATTTGCACATGGGCTTGCAAAGCTCATGTATGCAAAATATTCCAAACTACACAAATAAACAAAAAGGTCTGCATGATCAAATTAAAAATCAGTAATAAGAATACTTCTTGTAAGGAATAATTCTCAACTTGAATCAAGCATGAAATAAAAATCAATGAAATAATGTGAGACAACCATGCAAGTCTTCTTTTAATGAATTGTGTCTTAATAAATATCACATTCATTAAAAACCTTCATCCAAAAATATTATCTACACCTTAACCATGCCACTTGATTCTGATTGAAAATTTCACTTAACTAAGCATGAAAAATGGTTGTGAAAGGAATGAGATTCCAAAATATTATTTATTGTGTATAACAAACATGTTTTATCTCCCTTTTATAATATTTAAAATTTAGGGGAATATTTCTACTATAGATTTTAATTTACATTAGAAAATGTTTCCAAGTTTGAAATTTCCTTTTTTTCTAAGTACATAGCATGACCACATTATAATAATCTATATATTATGGATCATATAGTTTTATAATAAATATAAATAATAACATAATATTGTGTATATATAAATTTCTCCTTTAATGAAATTGTTTTCTGTTTTAGAAACTAAAGCATAACCCTATTTTTTATTTAAATTTATGTGTGTGTGTGTGTGTGTGTTTGTATGTGTGTTTTCATTTTCTGTCACTTGGCTTATTATTTGATTCCTAAGAGGGCTAAATAATCCTTGATTAAAGGAAAATAAGAGAATATATTATCTGGCTTCCAACTAATTGTAAGAATTCCTTTAAAGTAGAGAAGACATGGAATGAAGAAGATAATACAAAAATGTGCATTTACAAATTTTTAAAATACTTCTGCAATGAATTATAGATTTCTTTTGCAAAATGGAGTGTCTTGGTAAATACAAAAGTAAAATAAATTTTATATAAATTATAGTTATAATATTACAAGTTATAACATTACTAAATATCTAAGTTATAATATATTTTATTCACTTCTTAAAAACAAGAAAACAAATGACTATAGAAAAATCATAAAGAAATGTAATATCTAAGATCTGTACATATAACATAAAGTTAGATTTGGTCTTTTTATTTAAAGATAATTTTAGAAGAAATCGAAATCCAAATGCCTATAGAGGTAGACAACAAACATGAAGAATTAAATCAGGTAGTACAAGAATACAAGCAATACAATGGGGTTAGCAACAAATTAGAGAGTTCAAGTTCCATCTGAAGAGATTTCTCTTGTAAAAATAAATAAATACAGCCCTCTATGAACTTATTGAATCCCACATTAGACTTGTCTGTGACCCAGAGAGCTGCAGTCACAAGCTCTGCATCCAAAGTCTCAGCAGCAGAGACACATTTGGGAAAATGTTGGCTTGGGGTATTAAAGTTAGAAATAAAGATTTGTGTTACAACTGTATTGAGTTTTAAAAAAATAGTACAAACTAGAATTTCCTGATGAAAATTTTTTACAAATGAAAAAGCAAAACTTGCCACTTTGTATACAGCAGTTTGCTCTTACCTGCAACTTCCCCTTCCACAATTTGCTACCCAGTCAATTAAGGGCTGAAAATATCAAGTGGAAAATTCCAGAAATAAACAATTTATAACATTTAAATTGCACTCCTTTCTTGGTAGCATGATGAAATCTTTAGCATGATTCCACTGTGTTCTGCCCTGAATGTGAAGCATCCCTTTGTCCAAATTATTCACACAGTGTACAATAACTTCCCATTAAGTCATTTTGCATGGATATCAGATTGCCTATCCTGGTACTGGCATGCTGTGTCCCAGTAGCTCATTTTTGCTTAAAAATGTCCGCAAAGCACAAAATACTGGTGCAAAGGAGGCAACAGGGTATAATATTTGTAAGGACAAACTAACTTTTGTTCTTGGTTCTATGCATCCACTGGGGGGCTTGGACTACATCTCCTAAAGACTGGGACTAGAGATACTATACTAATTATTTTAGCATTGGTTACATATGTTAGGATTCTAAATTATTACTTTATTGAAAATTACAATTCTCTATAACATACAAACTAATAATAAATAGAAATTTTCCTATATAAATGTATTTCTAGTGTATTTTCTCCTTGAACCAGCAAATGCCATAATTTAATTCTTCTTTACATCTAAGTAAAATGTCCTTGTGTATTTAGGCCATGTTTTCTTTATCCATACATCTATTGATGGGTATCTGGGCTCTCCATAGCTTGGCAATTGTGAGTTGTGCTGCTATAAACATTGATGTGTCTCTATCACATATGCAGACTTTAGCTCTCGTTAGGAAAAATACAAAGGAGTGGGATAGTTGGATCATAAGATTATTCCTTTCCTAAATTTTTGAGGAATTTCCATACTACTTTCCAAGGTGGTATACTGATTTGTAGTCCCACCAACAATGTATTAATATAGCTTTTCCCCAAATTCTTAAAATAATTTATTATTAATTTAATTTTTTATGATTCCTATTCTGATTGGAGTGAGATGAAATCTCAACATAGATTTTATTCTTATTTTCCTGATTGGTAGGAACTTTGAACATTTTTTCATATATTTGTTAGCCATTTGAATTTCTTCTTTTGAGAAGTATCTGTTTTGTTCTTTGGTTCATTTACTGATTGGGTTTTTTGTTTTTCAGTGTTAAGATTTTTTAGTTCTTTACGTATTCTGGATATTAATCCCATGTCTGAGGAGCATTTGGCAAAGATCTACTGTTCTATAGGCTATCTCCTCATGCACTTATTTCTTTTGCTATGAAGAAGAGTTTTTTTTTAATTTGATATCATCCCATTTATTGATTCTTGCTTTTACTTCTTACATTTTAGGTGTCTTGTAAAGGAAATTTTTGCCTGCGCCAATATGCTAGAGTATTGATGCTATTTTTTCTTAGCTGTTGAAAAGTTTCTGGTCTAATTCCTAGGTTTCTGATGTACTTTGAGTTTTGTGCAGGGCAAAATAGGGTTCTAGTTTCATTCTTCTACATACTGATACCAGTTTTCCTAGCACCATTTGTTTAAAAGAAAAAAGCTATCTAACTCCATTGTATGTTTTTGGCACCTTTGTCAAGTACCAAATGACTATCTATGTGAGTTTGTCTCTATGTCTTCTAATCTATTTCATTGATTTTCATGCCTGCTTTTATGTTCAATACTTTACTAGTTTTGCTTCTATAATTCAATATTATAATTTAAGACTAGCTACTATGATATTCCCAGCATCATTCTTCTTGCTTATGATTGTTTTGTCTATTCTGGGTCTTTCATTAGTCAAAATGAAATTTAAGACTATTTTTTTTTCTAGTTCTGTGAGGAATGTCATTGGTATTTTGATGGGGATTGCATTAACTCTATATAGCACTTTTGGTATATGGCCATTTTGACAATATTAATTCTGCCTATTCAAGAACATGGGAGGTATCTCCATCTTCTAGGATCTTTTTCAATTTCTTTCTTCAGTGTTCTATAATGAAAATTATAGAGATTTCCACATCTTTGATTATATTTATTCCCAAGTATTTTATGTTTTGTTTATTGTGAATGGGGCAGTTTTCCTGATTTCTTTCTCTGCCACTTCATTATTGGAGTGTAGGAAAAGGGGACAAATTCCACGAAAATAGCAGGAAGATCAGTGGACTAGAGGAAAGGAAGAAGGACAAAAAGAGGAAGGAGTAGAAGGAGAGGGAGGAAGGACTGGAAAAGCAAAGAAGAGTAGAATGAAATTGTCCGAACTATGCTCCATATATACATGAATATACCCCAGTGAACTTCAGATTTATGTCTATCTATAAAACCTCAAATTAGTGGCTGGGGATATAGTTTAGTTGGTAGAGGGCTTGCCTGACATGCATAAGGTCCTGGATTCAATCCCCATCACCACAAAAATAAATAAATAAATAAAGCACCAAATTAAAATAACTATAAACAAATAGCAGGAGTCCAGTAGAGCAAAGGAAAGCAAACAGAAGCAGGGAGGATGGGCAGGAAAGAGGAAGTACTGAGAACCCAAAATGAAACAAATAATATTCCATGCACGTAAGAGTATGTTAAAATGAATTCCAATATTATGTACAACTAAAATGCACTAATAAAAACATAAAAAGATAAATATAACAAATAAAAACTAAAAAATAAATTCAATAGATAATACTGTACAAAGTATCAAGCATTCAGAAATTAGTATAATAGAAAACTTTTACACCCTCAAGGAATTTCATTCTGTAGGGGGATAAAACTAAAAATAAAACAAAGTAATTGTTAGTACGTTAGATGATAACAAATATTATGAAAACAATTGAACAATTATCTGGAAAACATTAATGAGGAAGGAGAGTTACTATTATTAGAATAGAATCTATGAGAAGGTGGCTTTTATACAGACCAGAATGAAATGAGGAAATGAGGAAGCTAATTATGGCATAAAATTATCCTAGGTGTAGAGAAAAATAAGTGCACTGATGCCTTTCGTGAGTTTAAGTACGAAAAAAGGAGCAATGAGAGTTTGGGTGAGCTCAGTAATAGAGTGTCTGCCTAGAATGCACTAGATCCTAGATTCAATATCCAGCCCCAGAAAAATTTTTAAAAATTTTAAAAAAATGTAAAAGGCCAATAAAGCAGAAATGTAATGAATAAATAGCACGGATGGTGTTAGTTTATGTATTCAAAGAGGCAACCAAGAGCCCATTTATATATTTGAGAAAGCATTCTGATGTCTGTGGGTAGAAATTACAGCATAATAGTAGGATCAGAAAACTACAAAACTATTACTATAATTAAAAAAAGAAAAAAGAATAATTTTAATCAAAGTAGTATGGTATTATGAGAAATCAAAATATATGGAATATATTAATAGTATTGCAAAATGTGCTGAATTTCTAGATGCAGGGTATGATAAAAAGAGGACTCAGAAAAGACTTCAAGACTTAGGCCTGACTATAGTAGGATGGATATGCTGAGATAGGAATGCCTTGGAATAAGTAGATTTGGGAGGTACAAAAGCCAAAAATCAATTTAGGATATGTTAAGTTGGAAATGTCTAATAGACACCCAAGTTGAAAGGCCAGGTAGAAGTAGAATACATGAGTCTGTAGTTCATTGTTGTCATGGGAGCTATAGACAGGTAAGCCATCCCCACTTGGAGATGTGATTTAAGTGCACAGGTCTGAATGAGCTAACCTCAAGATCCTTTCAAACCAAATATTTAAAAACAGCCCAGGGTTCAGAGTGATGAGGAGGATGCAGGAAAGGAGTCCAACAACAAACAGTGAGGTGGCATTAAAAATGAGAGATGTTCAGAAGTCCAAATGAAGCAATAAAAGAAGGCAGAAAGCAGCAGTTTGTGTTATACCTAATGGGAAGTTTAGAAAGTTGATAGCTTGGAATTATTTGTTGCTCCCAGCATTGTGAGGGTCATTGAAGAACTCCAGCAATTACATTTACTAGAATGAGGTTAGAAAACAAACCTGATTGAAGAACATTCAAAAGACAGTGAACAAACAGGAGCTAAAAAATATAGTTATAAGAATTCTTTGAGGAAATTTTTCCTGTTAAAATGGGCTAATGCTGGAGAGAGGTATAGAATCTCCAAGGATTTTGAAACTTGTGAAACATGAGCTGTTACAAAGGGTTTGTAAATAGTTGGAAATAATCAAGAGGGAAATAGCTGAGGAGGAAAATGTGACAGAAAATCCCATGAGTAGGTGAGGAAGGATTGATCAGACACAAACAAGAGTGTGAGCATTTTGTATGACTCCTCCCCCCGCCCCCACGGCCAGGGAAGGCAGAGGCTGCAGGTATAAGCAACATTGTAGAATAAAATGTGGGAGAAATGGAGATTCTCCTTTGCTTCCTTCTGTTTTCTTAATAAAGTCCTAAGGTATTCATCAGACTTTGTAGAAGAAAGAGGGATTGCAGTTGTCATAAGCAGCTATAAGAGAGTACAGTAGTCGCCTCAGAGGTTTAAGGATCCATTTGTCTGGTAAACTGGTAGGATTACTATACAGTATGGAAAACTGTATAGGGTTTGCAGTCATGAGTTTGAAGTTATCTCAGGAACCCATTTTTAAGTTCTAATACGTGTGTGTGTGTATGTGTATGTGTGTGTGTGTGTGTGTGCACGAACATGTGCGTTCCTTAGGGATTGGTATATATGTGATCCTGTCATTCTTTTCCAATTTTAATATATTTTAATTCTTTACTTGTATGTTTTACTACATACTAAGTTTAGCACAAATACTATATCAAGAATAGTAATAAGACTTTTATACCAACTTCTAGTTATCTATTCCTTTTTCAGTATTTTGGGGACCACACTAGAAGGACAAACTGACTACTTTTTCATTAATCTTTTATTTTCCTTAAAATGATAATTTACTTTAATAACTCTATAAACTATTTGATCACCTTTAGGCAATTTTTATATTAGAAGCCAAATCCTCCTAACAAATGTGTGTGGGGTGGAGTGTTTGCAACTATTTCTCTTTTTTAAATAAGGAACTGATATGCTAGATGCTTTTAAATGGAGAGATTTGGGTTGCTATTATCTTAGCTATAATTCTTTTCCTTTGGAACATCCAATCTGCTTGATTTGCATAAGTGTTGTCCAGAGGCCCATCTCTTAAGGGCTTTGTCTTCAGCCTGTGCCAATTTGGGGACATGGTAGAAATTTCAACAGATGGGGCCTCACAGGAAGTCTTCTGGTAACTGGAGGTGCACTCTTGAAGGGAATAGTGAGACCCCAACCTCTTCCTTTTTCTCTTTTTTTTTTTTTTTTTTACCTCCCAGCTTCCATAAGGTAAACACTTTGCTAAACCACATATTCACAGCCACAGTGTGCTGCCTCCCTTCAGGTCCTACAGCAGTGGAGCCAACCAACCATGGTCTGAAACCCCTAATAGTGTGAGCTAATAAAAGAGTTTTTCTCTTTTCAAGTTGATCCTTCAGGTATTTTGTTAAAGTAATGGACATCTGATTATCACAGAAACTAAACAATTCCTCTGTTCTGTTCAATGACATTTATACTGAAAGATTTCCTATGGTTAATAGCATGAAACTTGATTACAATAATGAATCTTTCTTTATCCATGTCCTTAGAATTGGAGGAAACAGTAGTTTAAATTGCAAAATATGAGAGAATACTCTGAAAGATATTCTCATATTGACTTATTTCACCTCTTTTCCACTCATCTAAGCACCTTCTTTCCATGAAGTTTTTCAAGACTGAAGATTAAATTTTCAAACCAAAGAAATTCTACTTGAAAATTTTTTCTTTTTCATTATTAAATTTCTCTGTCACAAGTAGATATGTAAGATGCCTTTTATAAAACAAGCTTGAATATAGGTGAAAAACTATGTCATTATTGTTAAGAAATATCACCATATGAAAAAAATCTGAAGTGAGCAAAAAAGTTAGAAAAGTGTGAATTTTAGAAAACACTTGCACTTCCACAGCATACATATTTACATTTTTAGTGCTATCTTCTTTTCTTATACCTTTCCTTTCCAATCTTTTTCTGTTGTAATTGTGCAGAGTAAGTATGACAAATATTGGCTGAGAGTATTGCCAGGTAGATAAATATCCTAATATCTGCCTATTAGGTGGCAGAGAACCACAGAGAGAAAATAGCTTTTTAATGGCACTATGCAATATAAGCCCAAAACACTGAAAGTTAAAACTGATGACCTCTCACTTCCTTGGATAATATAATTGTTAAGGAATTTCTCCTCAAAAGGACTAAAGTCACCACCTGACAAAATGGTTTTAATGAGTCAACTAAGTCAGATATATACATTTGAATCATTCATAAAATTCAGAGTGCACTCTTATGACATATGATATGAAGATATTTAGTATAATGAATTTTAATAAGTTTCAGCAAAGATCTCTTTCATGTGCATTAGAAATATGATCTTTGAAGACATTCAAAGTATTTTATGAACAAATAAATTTCAATTATATGACTGGCACAAATAAACTTTTAAAAAATTTTGTCCATATATATACAAGCACTTTCTATATGCTTAAATTTTAACAAAGAGTTTGGCAAAAAGCTTTAATCCTGATTATGCTGAATTTGTTAAAGGTCAACTTCCTCCACCCACCTATCTCAGGAGATTATTAATGATTCTGATTTTTTAAAGCCTAGATAATGAATTGCAACAATAAATATGTTACAAATGTTGATTTTTACATAAATTTAAGTTGTTATCAATTTTAAACACTTTTTCTAAAGCAAAACTTTAGGCTTCAAAATAGAATTTATAAAGGACAAGCTTTAAAGAGACATAACTTTAAAAGGAAAAAAAGAGAATGAAACCAATTGTTGTTTTATAATCCTCTTCAGTAAATCCAACAAGAAAGAACAAAAAATTCCTAGATTTTGTTTTTTGAAATTATTGAATCACCATTAGGAAATAAATGAGAGACTATGCTTTTATGTTTTTTTAATTTAAATCGAAAATTATGTTCTGATTTAACGCAATTAGCACTTTTTTTTCTGAATGCAACCATTCTGTAAGAAACTAAAGAGGAGAAACTAAACTTTTGAAATTAATATTTTAGGTAAAAGTTATATGAGAGGAATAAAGGAATGATGGTATAACAATAGGAAATATGAAAAATAAAGGAAATAGAATAGTGGGGGAAAATCAGAGTAAAATTCAAGGTTTATGATTATTGCATATTCTCTGCCCTAAATACAGAAGGTAATCCTTTTAGCTAACCAATCTCAGTTAATCTGACAGCAGCCACCTGAGGCAAGTTGGTATTATCAATCCTGTTTTACAAATGACAGTACTCTGGCTAACTATAATTGATTGCAGCTTTTGTGTACAACAAAATCATAAAGATGTTACTGGTGATAGATATCAGTTAAAGCAAAGAATCAAGAAAAATAATGTGAACACCATATACAGGCATTAGAAATGTTATTTTAACTGAATATATCAGTTTACATTCATTATTGGAAATAAAGCTGTTAAGTATGGGATGACAGAAATTTCTTCAAGTTCTACACTACAAAGACAACTAGAATACACAGTCACAATTTTTAGTGTAAATTTGCTAAAGTAAAGTGAGAAATTGAAGAGATTTGTAAAGCATTCCAAATCCACGATCCTAGATTTTCATAATTTTGTCAAATATTTTTACTCTTCTTTTTGTACCTTGTTCAAAATCAATGTTTAGAGACATCTTTATAGAGACCTCCCAAAACACTTGTTACTTTCATAAAACAATATGTATTTTCCTCATTATTGATAAACCAATTTATATAAAGTTTATTTAAATTATCACATTATATGAGATAATTATATACACATAATCTTAAAGATTATTTTCATAGCGCTTACCTTATAGCAGCCAGGTTGGTGTTTCAGAAAGAAGTCTTGATATTTTGGAGTATTCAGTAAGCAAAAGACAACAAAAATTAGAGAAAGATGAAGAAATTTGGTTTTGGGAGTTTCTGCAATAATAATAATAGCTATTAATTATTCACTTAATGAGTGTTAAGTCCTTAATAAATTGCTAAATGGAAAGTTTCTTAGACCAATTAAATTTAGTAGTTTACTTGAGCAATTATATACGAAACTGAATAAAACAAACACAACAAACTGATTCAATAATTAGGCTCCCTCCAGAACCAGAACAGGTTCTAGGAACAACCACCACCAACATGATCTGCCAGAATTTACAGAGAATGGAAGTAAAATAAAGAGACAGCTTAATTGGATGTGGCTTACTTGGTTAATTGGTTACAGAGCTCCCTGCAATTAACTAAGGCTCAGCTACTGTGATTAAACTCTATATTGTTTTGGTCTGTTGGGCCCAGTACAGAGGCTTAGTCCAAGTCAATAGCCTCCTTCAAATTTTCATTTAACAACCTATTGTCTCTTTCATTGTCACAACGGTTTGGGATAAGCTTTATTACTCACACTTGACAGATGTAGATAACAAAGTCTAAATATCCTCTCTAGGTTATTATCAACTGGCATGGAATATTTAGATATGTGCTCAGAGACTCAAATATAGAATATTGGGAACTAGGACTGAATCACATGCCAATCTCATTCTAAAACTCTTAACTACTACAAATAAGCAAGGCGACTGGGATGACTTACAATATATAGTACAAGCTCATTGTGATGACCATGATATACATCTTTCAGAACCTCTAACTGCAGTATGCATACATGTTTGCAGGTCTGATATGAAATGCTCTGAAACCCATCTCCTCATCTGAACAAAGGCTGGACTTTTCAATGGATGCTTCTAGCCAATGACTAAGAGGATACTAAAGCTGGTCCACTGTAGGAGATGAATGACTCATCTAACACACCTAAGGGAAGACCTGTACTCCACAAGTTTCCTTAAGGTTTTTGTGTACATTTCTTCACACTGCACTGCAGTCCACAATCTTCCTTTGCATGTTACTTCACCCTCCCTTCCTGACTTTCTCCTTCGGTTTGCAGGAGTCAAACATGCATTATGCATCCCTGGTTTTCTCCATCTCCCCACTCCAACCTATTTTCCTCTAGTATTTCCTGCAATAAGTCTTCAGCATGATTTATTCCTCCTTGATTTGTGTTGTTTTATAGAGAATCTAGACTAATACATTAGATGACTCTTATATCTGACAAAAAAAAAACATAAGTTCTGGATTATTTTTATCCAATTAGTCATTTATATTTTATTTTATTTTTTGTTTGTTTGTTTTTCAGATGTGCAAAAATTATTTTATTCTCTAGGGACGTGACTTTGTGCATATTACATGGCTTCTTCCCCATCCTCCTCCTCCTCTTTTTCCTCTTCCTCCATCTTCTCCATTTCTTCACCATTATTCTTTACATAATTCTGCCCACCCCATCCATTATAGGCATTTTAAAATTATTGTTTTAAGTGAGACATGTTTTGGAAACCCATGGACTAACTATATTTTCTTTCTTTTTTTTTTTTTTTGAGGGAAAATCTTTTTTTTTAATTTTTTATTGTTGGTTGTTCAAAACATTACAAATTTCTTGATATATCATATTTCACACTTTGATTCAAGTGGGTTATGAACTCCCATTTTTACCCCATATACAGATTACAGAATCACATCAGTTACACATCCATTGATTTACATATTGCCATACTAGTGTCTGTTGTGTTCTGCTTCCTTTCCTATCCTCTACTATCCCCCTCCCCTCCCATCCTCTCCCCTCCCTCTTCTCTCTGTACTCCCTCTACTGTCATTCATTTCTCCCGCTTGTATTATTTTTCCCTTTCCCCTCACTTCCTCTTGTATGTACTTTTGTATAACACTGAGGGTCTCCTTCCATTTCCATGCAATTTCCCTTCTCTCTCCCTTTCCCTCCCACCTCTCATCCCTGTTTAATGTTAATCTTCTTCTCATGCTCTTCGTCCCTACTCTGTTCTTAGTTACTATCCTTATATCAAATAAGACATTTGGCATTTGTTTTTTAGGGATTGGCTAGCTTCACTTAGCATAATCTGCTCTAATGCCATCCATTTCCCTGCAAATTCTATGATTTTGTCATTTTTTAATGCAGAGTAATACTCCATTGTGTATAAATGCCACATTTTTTTTTATCCATTCGTCTATTGAAGGGCATCTAGGTTGGTTCCACAGTCTTGCTATTGTGAATTTTGCTGCTATGAACATCAATGTAGCAGTGTCCCTGTAGCATGCTCTTTTTAGGTCTTTAGGGAATAGACCGAGAAGGGGAATAACTGGGTCAAATGGTGGCTCCATTCCCAGCTTTCCAAGAAATCTCCATACTGCTTTCCAAATTGGCTGCACCAATGTGCAGTCCCACCAGCAAAGTACAAGTGTACCCTTTTCCCCACATCCTCGCCAGCACTTGTTGTTGTTTGACTTCCTAATGGCTGCCAATCTTACTGGAGTGAGATGGTATCTTAGGGTGGTTTTGATTTGCATTTCTCTGACAGCTAGAGATGGTGAGCATTTTTTCATGTACTTGTTGATTGACTGTATGTCCTCCTCTGAGAAGTGTCTGTTCAGGTCCTTGGCCCATTTGTTGATTGGGTTGTTTGTTCTTTATTGTCTAATTTTTTGAGTTCTTTGTATACTCTGGATATTAGGGCTCTATCTGAAGTGTGAGGAGTAAAGATTTGTTCCCAGGGTGTAGGCTCCCTATTTACCTCTCTTGTTGTTTCTTTTGCTGAGAAAAAACTTTTTAGTTTGAGTAAGTCCCATTTGTTGATTCTAGTTATTAACTTTTGTGCTATGGGTGTCCTATTGAGGAATTTGGAGCCCGACCCCACCGAATGTAGATCGTAGCCAACTTTTTCTTCTATCAGATGGAGTGTCTCTGATTTGATATCAAGCTCCTTGATCCATTTTGAAGTAACTTTTGTGCATGGCGAGAGAAAGGGATTCAGTTTCATTTTGTTGCATATGGATTTCCAGTTTTCCCAGCACCATTTGTTGAAGATGCTATCCTTCCTCCATTGCATGCTTTTAGCCCCTTTATCAAATATAAGATAGTTGTAGTTTTGTGGATTGGTTTCTGTGTCCTCTATTCTGTACCATTGGTCCACCCGCCTGTTTTGGTACCAGTACCATGCTGTTCTTGTTACTATTGCTCTGTAGTGTAGTTTGAAGTCTGGTATCGCTATACCGCCTGATTCACACTTCCTGCTTAGCATTGTTTTTGCTATTCTGGGTCTTTTATTTTTCCATATGAATTTCATGATTGCTTTCTCTATTTCTACAAGAAATGCCGTTGAGATTTTGATTGGCATTGCATTAAACCTATAGAGAACTTTTGGTAATATTGCCATTTTGATGATGTTAGTTCTGCCTATCCATGAACAGGGTATATTTTTCCATCTTCTAAGATCTTCTTCTATTTCTCTCTTTAGGGTTCTGTAGTTTTCATTGTATAAGTCTTTCCCCTCTTTTGTTAGGTTGATTCCCAAGTATTTTATTTTTTTGAAGATATTATGAATGGAGTGGTTGTCCTCATTTCCATTTCAGAGGATTTGTCGCTGATATACAGGAATGCCTTTGATTTATGCGTGTTGATTTTATATCCTGCCACTTTGCTGAATTCATTTATTAGCTCTAATAGTTTCTTTGTAGACCCTTTTGGGTCTGCTAGGTATAGAATCATGTCACCTGCAAATAGTGATAATTTAAGTTCTTCTTTTCCTATTTTGATGCCTTTAATTTCTTTCGTCTGTCTAATTGCTCTGACCAGTGCTTCGAGAACTATGTTGAACAGAAGTGGAGAGAGAGGGCATCCCTGTCTTGTTCCAGATTTTAGAGGGAATGCCTTCAATTTTTCTCCATTCAGAATGATGCTATCCTGAGGCTTAGCATAGATTGCTTTTACAATATTGAGGTATGTTCCTGTTATCCCTAGTTTTTCTAGAGTTTTGAACATAAAGGGATGCTGTACTTTGTCAAATGCTTTTTCCGCATCTATCGAGATGATCATATGGTTCTTATTTTTAAGTCTATTGATGTGGTGAATAACATTTATTGATTTCCGTATATTGAACCAGCCTTGCATCCCAGGGATGAATCCTACTTGATCATGGTGCACAATTTTTTTGATATGTTTTTGTATCCGAGTGGCCAGAATTTTATTGAGGATTTTTGCATCTAGGTTCATTAGAGATATTGGTCTGTAGTTTTCTTTCTTTGAAGTGTCTTTGTCTGGTTTAGGTATCAGGGTGATGTTGGCCTCATAGAATGAATTTGGAAGTTCTCCCTCTTTTTCTATTTCCTGAAGTAGCTTGAAAAGTATTGGTATTAGTTCCTCTTTAAAGGTTTTGTAAAACTCTGCTGTATACCCAACCGGTCCTGGGCTTTTCTTAGTTGGTAGTCTTTTGATGGTTTCTTCTATTTCCTCAATTGATATTGGTCTGTTTAGGTTGTCTATATCCTCCTGACTCAATCTGGGCAGATCATATGACTTAAGAAATTTATCGATGCCTTCACTATCTTCTAATGTATTGAAGTATAAGGATTCAAAATAATTTTTGATTATCTTCTGTATTTCTGAAGTGTCTGTTGTGATATTTCCTTTTTCATCCAGTATGCTAGTAATTTGAGAACTCTCTCTTCTTCTCTTCACTAGCATGGCTAAGGGTCTGTCGATTTTGTTTATTTTTTCAAAGAACCAACTTTTAGTTTTGTCAATTTTTTCAATTGTTTCTTTTGTTTCGATTTCATTAATTTCAGCTCTGATTTTAATTATTTCTTGCCTTCTACTTCTTTTGCTGTTGTTTTGCTCTTCATTTTCTAGGATTTTGAGATGAAGTATGAGATCATTTATTTGTTGGTTTTTTCTTTTTTTAAGGAATGAACTCCAAGCAATGAATTTTCCTCTTAGAACTGCTTTCAATGTGTCCCATAGATTCCGATATGTTGTGTCTGTGTTTTCATTTATCGCTAAGAATTTTTTAATTTCCTCCGTGATGTCTTCTATAACCCATTGATCATTCAGTAACCTATTGTTCATTCTCCAAGTGATGTATGCTTTTTCCTTCCTTCATTATCGTTGATTTTCAGTTTCATTCCATTATGATCAGATAAGATGCATGGTATTATCTCTACTCCTTTATATTGTCTAAGAGTTGCCCTGTGACATAATATATGATCTATTTTTGAGAAGGATCCATGTGCTGCTGAGAAAAAAGTGTAACTGCATGATGTTGGGTGGTATATTCTATATATGTCAATTAAGTCTAGGTTATTAATTGTGTTATTGAGTTCTATAGTTTCCTTATTTTACTTTTGTTTGGAAGATCTGTCCAGTTGTGAGAGAGGTGTGTTGAAGTCTCCCATGATTATTGTATGGCAGTCTATTAGACTCTTGAACTTGATAAGAGTTTATTTGATGAACATAGCTGCACCATTGTTTGGGGCATATATATTTATGATTGTTATGTCTTGTTGGTGTATGGTTCCCTTAAGCAGTATGTAGTGTCCCTCTTTATCCCTTTTGATTAACTTTGGCTTGAAATCTATTTTATTTGATATGAGTATGGACACTCCTGCTTGTTTCCGAAGTTCATATGAGTGATATGATTTTTCCCAACCTTTCACCTTCAGCCTATGTATGTCTTTTCCTATCAAATGCATCTCCTATAGGCAGCATATTGTTGGGTCTTGTTTTGTGATCCATTCTACTAGCCTGTGTCTCTTAATTGGTGAGTTTAAGCCATTAACATTTAGGGTTATTATTGAGATATGGGTTGTTCTTCCAGCCATATTTGTTTATTTCTGTTACTAAACATGGTCTATTTTCCTCTTTGATTATTCCCCCCCCCCCTTTACTGTCCTACCTCCCACTGTTGGTTTTCATTGTTATTTTCCATTTCCTTTTCCTGTAATGTTTTGCCGAGGATATTTTGAAGAGATGGTTTTCTAGCTGCAAATTCTTTAAACTTTTGTTTATCGTGGAAGGTTTTAATTTCATCTTCCATCCTGAAGCTTAATTTTGCTGGATACACAATTCTTGGTTGGAACCCATTTTCTTTCAGTGTTTGAAATATGCTATTCCAGGATCTTCTAGCTTTCAGAGTCTGTGTTGAAAGATCAGCTGTTATCCTGATTGGCTTACCCCTAAATGTAATCTGCTTCCTTTCTCTTGTAGCTTTTAAAATTCTCTCCTTATTCTGTATGTTGGGCATCTTTATTATAATGTGTCTAGGTGTGGATCTCTTATGATTTTGCACATTCGGCGTCCTGTAGGCTTCTAGGATTTGGGATTCTGTCTCATTCTTCAAGTCTGGGAAGTTTTCTCGTATTATTTCATTGAATAGATTGCTCATTCCTTTGGTTTGGAGTTCTGTACCTTCCTGTATCCCAATGACTCTTAAGTTTGGTCTCTTAATGTTATTCCATATTTCTAGGATGTTCTGCTCATGGTTTCTTAACAGTCTTGCTGAGCTGTCTATGTTCTTTTCAAGTTGAAATACTTTGTCTTCATTGTCTGATGTTCTATCTTCTAAGTGTTCTACTCTGCTGGTAGTATTCTCCATTGAGTTTTTAAGTTGGTTTATTGCTTCCTGCATTTCTAGGATTTCTGTTTGTTTGTTTTTTATAACCTCTATCTCTCTGTATAGTTGATCCTTTGCCTCCTGGATTTGTTTGTGTAATTCATTGTCGAAGTGATCTTTCATTGTCTGATTTTGCTGTCTAATGTCTTCCTTGATACTCCAGATCATCTGAAGCATGTATATCCTGAATTCTTTATCTGACATTCCATCTGCTGCAGCTGTTACCTCTTCTAAAGTTGAGTTGACCTGCATTGCTTGTGGTCCTTTCTTTCCTTGTCTTTTCATACTGCTTGCGTTTCTTTCTGCTTGGTGAAACTGTTGTGTTTTTGAAATGTTTTTTTTCCCCTATATATTTATACTGCTCTTGTATAGTTGAAAAGTCTCCCTTGCAGGGTCGGGCGGCAGTCTGCCTACCTTGCAGGCGCGGGCGGCGGCTCTGTTCTGCCCCTACTCCAATTGGGTTGATGAGTGTACCACGCAGGCAGGCCACCGGGCCTGATCTGCCGGTCTGTCACAGGTCTGCCTACCTTGCAGGCGCGGGCGGCGGCTCTGCCCTGCCCCTCCTACCACGACTGCGGACCGCTGGGCCTGATCTGCAGGTTGGTCGCAGGTCTGCTCACCCTGCGGGCACGGGTGGCGGTTTCGCTCCGCCCCCACTCCAATTGGGGTCATGTGACCACCACACCGTCGGGGCCTGCTCCGGGTGCGGGCGAAGGCTCTGCTCTGCCCCTACTCCAGTTGGGGTGTTGTGTGTACCACGCTGGCAGGCCGCTGGGCCTGACCCGCCAGTCTGTCGCAGGTGTGCTTACCTTGCAGGCGCGGGCGGTGGCTCTGCCCTGCCCCTCCTACCACGCCCGTGTACCACTGGGTTGCGGGTCTGCCCACCTTGCGGGGTCACGCGATCACCACGCCGGCGAGCCGCTGGGCCTGCTCCGGGTGCGGGCGGCGGCCCGGCTCCTCCCCTCTGGCTCGACGACAAATCGAGAGAGACTCGGGTGTCTGTGCCTCACCCTCCCTACCAGGAGACCAACTGTTTCTGTCGCCGCTGGTATTGATGAAGTTCTCTCCTCCGCCGCTTTCTGATGACATCAGATCTCTGCAATGTTGGTATCCTATGAGAATGGCAGCATTTCGTTCCCCTTGCCGGGTAACCAAAGCAACGGGTGAGTCCTGACCGTCCATCAGCAGGACCCGGACCGAGAAGCAGTTTCTGCGGGCTCCTTAGCCCTGGGCCACAGCAGTTCCGGGAGCCGGAACTCGGCCGCTCCGTGCTCGGTGTATGCTCTGATAAGAGCAGGCTCCAAGAAGCACTCAGGCACTGAGCCTGAGTAATCTGTCTGCAAGCCGCAGGCGAATGGCAGCCTGAAATTACCTGTTCTATGGCTGAATGAGCTGCGACTAGGTAAAATTTACATAAGTCTTGAGTTGCTAATGGTTGTGACCTGACTTCTGGTTATGCACATTTCCATAGCTAGAATCCCACTCATTCACCTTCCTATTGAGAAAGGTGAACTAAGAGCAATGGCCTTGGAAGTACTCTAACCAAGTAAACCAGTTACTTTTTTGTTTTAACTCAAATGCTTAGTTACCTTAATTATAATTAATAACATTAGTGGTAGCACTTTCAATAATGAGTCCCACGATAGGAGGGATCCTGACTCTGGCTGAATTTCAGTCTTTGCTGTCATATAGTTGTACATGCCTTTCTGGAAGTCAGTTTTCTCAATTGTAAAAATGTGAATAATAATATGAGTGACTTAAGAGGGTAATCCACACATATTATTTTTGGTAATGTCTAAGCGTAAAAATTTAGTAATTATTAGTTATTATATCAATCAGGAATTTGTATCAGAAAGTAAAAAAAAAACACAATATTAACTTTGTACGATGGTATGCACCTATAATCCTAGAAACTGGGGAGGCTGATCCAAGAAGTTTAGGAGTTCAAGGTCAACCTCAGCAACTTAGCAATACCCTATCTCAAATGGTGAAAATGACTGAAGTTGTAGCTCAGTCGTAAAGCACCCAATCCGCAGTATCACCTCCCCACCAAAAACTAAATAAATAAATAAAAAGAAAACCCAGCTATTTTAAACAGAAACATATTTAATATAGATTAGACAGTTATAAGACATTTTGAAGGACTGTGACCATAAGCAGGGGTTATTGAAATGCACCCCACCTTAGAATCACAACTCAAACTGACAGTTGAAGTTTACCATTCTCAGGGCATAGGCAGGAAAGATGTGGGATCAGGAAGCTAGCTACCACTGATTGCATCAGTTGAGTCATCAGAACAAAGGGCTGTGTCTGTTAACTAAGGAGCCTGAAGCAACTGCCACTGCCATGAGTATGCTTCTACTCTCTGAAGTGAATCACTGGACTCCAAAGCACTGCTAGAGAGTAGTGCTATGCCCCCACCCCAAATCTGCTTTCAAGCAGCCAGAACCAAGAAGCAGGAACAGCTAGTCCAACTCCCACTTTCCAAGGCTCATGAGAGGGTCTGATAATGGTGAAACTTAATATGAATTCACAATTCTAGGTATAAAAATGTATGGGAAATTTAATTATTCACTTTTTATCAACTGATAATCCAGGAATGATTATTGAAGTCATGTGTACCAAATCATAGCTACTATAGTTATTATTATAGACAATGATGTTCATAGAGTGAAAGTATTATTAGGGAAAGTATTATGAAGTGATTTATAAACGAATAAACAAAAATGTTTAAAAAATTGCTTCAAAGACAGTATGCTTAATGATGAATATCTTTTCAAAGGTGGTTTGCTAAGATATTGGCCTGTTTATTCTAACAGGTCTTGTAAACACAAGTAGGAATTTACTGTTTCACCTATCAGTCTTAGATACAGAGACTAGCATTGATAAAGAGGGGCAGAAGGCTTCTGAACACCTTAAAAACCTTTTAATTTTATTCTTATTTAAGTCACTCTTGGTTTTCCTTATGTATCTGTTTATCCCATCTACCTACCTACCTACCTATCATCTACCTTTCTTTTTCTTTCAGTACTGGGTATTGAATCCAGGGGTGCTCTTTTAATAAGCTAAATTCTAAGGAGTTATTTAGTTATTTACTTATTCATTGTTATTTTGAGTCAGGATCCCACTGAATTGCTGAGGTTGGTGTGGAACTTGCCATCTCCTGCCTCAGGTTCTCAAATAGTTGGGATTAGAGGTGTGTACCATTGTGCCCAGCCCCATATATTTCTTTACTGAGCATTCATTATTTCTTCTCATGAGATAAAGTAAGGGGAATGATATAAGTTTGCAAAAAAGACTAAGTATATGGCAAAATATGATGTATATTTATATTAATCTAATGGAGACATAAACCTGACAGGTACTTACATTAGAAAGGGTTTCTCTACACTAAGTCAATGTGCAAAAATATCATTAATTTGACAGGCTTAGCTACTGTACTGAAGGAAAAGTAATTCTTATTTTAAGATAGAATATTGTTGTATGTAGGAAAATATATTTCTTTTTTTGATAGACACCATTATTGCCACTAAATGTAGACACAGTCAGATCTGTGCATACAACAGAAAAATTACTTCACTGCATTCCAGGGTTGGATTTTTTAATTGTCCCAAGTTTGGCTAGGCCTTGGATAGCAGTACCTCTCAAACAACAGATACTGCAATGGAGCTGGTAAAAGTAGAAGCTAAAGAATAGACTGAATGAGGAGATAAATGCTATTTCCTTTTTATTGTTGAACATAACATAACTGCATGAGAGGTATAGGTACACAGGATATAAGTTTCTCATCTTTTTTAGGACCAAAAAGCAAATTAGTATTTAAAAGAATGTGCACCAATTAAAGTTTGTTAAAGGAAAAGAGATAAATAATAATGCATTTGATGAAGAAACATAGAATTATAAGATAAATCATTGTAGTAAGTTTTAGATGCAAATATTAAAAAAATCACTTGGGATTATGCAATTACCTTATTAATGAGAACACAAAGAAAACTTTATGGATGAAAACTTAAAGAAAGTCATATGCAGGTCAAACAGAGAGAGTAATAAATAAACATAGTAGGTTGCTCTAGTACTTTATTTCTATGACTTCTCAAAACCCCAGTAAAATAAGCATTAAAAAAAAAGAATTAAACCTATACTATCAGAGGGAATAGAAAAAGGTACAATGGCAACAAAATCGTAGAGGTTGGAAAGCAGGTTAGATGACTGATAAATCATTTAATGTAACCCAGAACACTCAACCTTAAGCTAGCAGACAGGAAAGCTGAGAGGCAAACTTGATTTATATTGAAAACTTCCCAGAAGACTCAACAACTATTTCTACAATATACTTTTGGAAACAAGATGAAGATGGTGCCAACAGCAGGAGGAATGGTGAGAAGCCTAAAAATCACTAAAGGAACTAAAAACTCAGAAATCAGCATGACAGATATCTGAGGAAAACATCCATTTCAAAAGTCCTAACAAATCTGAAAAGTACTGTGATGCACTAAACAGTCAAATATAGACCCAAAATTCCAAGGAATCATCATAAACATGTAAAACTGTGAAGAAATATATGAAAGAAACATATATGCACCTATATATATATTTTAGATTTTTAAATATGTATATGAATTTGAGGAGATTGGAGATTGAATGTATATTCAATATACACATATTTTCAACTATACATGCATATGTGTGTATGTATATATACATATAAAATATGTGTGATAAACCAAAATTAAAAGTCTGCAAAACATTAGTGTGATGGAGGTTAAGCAGTGGGATCTAAGTGGACTGAAGCTGTTAAGGGAAGAGATTGATACTAATTAAAAGAAAAAAAATATAAATATATGACATTAATTTGGTTTTGTTGTCTAAGGCTTTCTGATTGAAAATGACAAACTGACTTTAAAAAAATCTAAAAGTAATAATTGATTATTCAGAATTCATAGAATTAAATGGTGCCAGATTTTCTAGTAAACTTCCAAATATGTATTTTTTTTAAAAAAAGCTTGTGGAATTTATGTTTCTGAAGTTATTGAAACTTAAACATGTCCTGAGACTTTTAGAGACAAGCTGTTTTATATACATACATATATATGTATGTATTTGGATATGTGGAGGAGGAGGAGGAGGATGTGTATGTGTGTACATGCATGTGTGTGTATAAAATGACCTTAGAGGGACTGGATGAGATTGAGAAAAAGTATAAATGGGGAAAACAATTGAAGGCATGTGTGCAAAAACAAAATTATAAAAAAAAATATAAATGAATATTTTAATGTTGCATATATATATATATATATATATATATATATATATATATACAGAGAGACATATACTGATAAACAAACATAATTGTGCACCAGTGAATTATTTATGAGCAAGCATAATGTTAAATTGTAAGTAAATCCAAACATTTCAGTTGCTTTGCCACTGATGATATTCAGTGAAATGGGGACAATGACAAAGGAAATATAATTGGAATCGGTTTGGAAATGTCAGGTACAAATTTCTTAGGCAAATTACGATAGAACATATTTCAAGGCTGGATATATGTGTGTGTTTGTGTGTGTGTATGTATGTGTGAACACACATCTGTGAAATGTGTGTGTGCGATTGTGTACATGGAGTTTGTCCTCTATAAATATTAAAACTCAACATTCAAACCTCTACTTTGAAGTTGAATATTGTTCACTGTAGTAAATGTATTCAATGAGGAGATCCTTGGCTTGTGATTAAAAACATTTTTAGGAAAAGTGAGAAAAAAATATTTTGAAAAAAAACGTTTCCACTGTGCTTTTCAAATAATCTATAACAGAATCATTGGACATGGCTTCTAAAGACTTATTCCAGATTCTAAAAGACAGAGTTGAGTTCTCCTAGAGTTTGCCTTTGTACTTGAGAAAATAATGAATCCATCAATTAAAAACACCTCAATGCAATCTGTGCAATATACTACTCTATTTTACAGTCAGCAACATTTATCAATAATTGAACTCTCTCCATTTTATTTTTCACTTCGTCTAAAACTATTTTTTTCATGAGAAAGAAAGGGAATAAAAAGAAATTGAAATTACAGTGGAAAATTTGTAACCTTTCCACAGTAGGAGGAAATTTAACTGTGCAAACAGGTTATTTAAAAAGACTAAGAGCTAGCTTTTCATCTGTGCCCCTTGGACAGGGTGATAATTATTTACAAAGCAGGATTACCCTGGCATGGACCTCTCTGGATGACCAGTAAGGAAACCTGAGGTGGCTATGACAAGCCCTTTATTAATACCAAAGTGGTTATTTCAAACAAGTGGCCAATTCAGGAACAAAAAGCATGAATAGCATTTACTTATAGCACAATGCTCAGACCTTGGCCATCATTATAAGGACAAGATCACAGGATGCATTTTATTTGCATGTATTTTTATTAACATTTACATTGGCAAAGTTAACAGAGCTTACATATGGAGCCTAGAAGAAGTCATCACCTTGCATAAAAGGTTTTTGACCTAATCTGGCCAGTCTGAGGAATCAGTAAAAAGAGAATTATGAACACACATATGTTGGTCATATTCCAATGGAGTAATTACCTTCTGCCTACATAAAATAGTTTTTGCCTTTCTCACTTGAGAAGTTATTTCTCCACCTTTCTTTCTAAATACTGTTTGCTGTGGAGCGGCTATCATATCCAACTCCACAGGTGCCTGCATTTCAATGGTGGTGACTGATCTCTGCAGATATAACTGGTAGGGCATTTGGAGATCCTTCTGTATGAAAGGCATAATATAAATTTAAAGCATTGTTCATTTCCCTTGGGGCACTCAGTTAACATGCCACACCAACACTAATCAGTAAGGCAGCTTGAAAAACCTATTCTGTTATCAGGACTTGGTTCTGCTTTAAGAAGGAGTTTTGAAATATATCTTGATTGTGCAAATGCCATATAATTCCAATACTTGGGACCTCAAATGTGCCTTTGCCTCAGAATGTCAAGATGCCATGGGAAAATTGTGCTTTCTTCTGGAGAGTTTATGTGTAGGAGGTAATTGAGGTGAAAACCCCCAGTGAATAGGGAATTATTTTAAACTGCTTCTGCTAAGGTAAAAATCTCTGGTGCCAAGGCTCCTAACAGTAAACACATGAAAATATCTCTACTAGTTATTTGCAAATTAAGTAGCAATGAAGTCACAGGAAGTATAACATCCAAATTTCTATGCTGATGCTGAGATTTTGTGATAATAATTTTTCTGAAGAAAAATAGAGCAAGAATGAAGAGGTGAAATCCTTCAATGCTACTTCAGTAAGAGTGGTCAAAAAGTCACACTTTCTAAAGGTAGAAGATAGGTAGGAGGCCCCTGTTACATAGTAAAATGAGAGTATAACCCTGTATCAAGGAAACACAGGAAACAAGACATTCTGTGAAAAGTACATTCTGGAAACACAAAATGCCAAACACAAAGACTTTCAACAGCAAATTCAAGATTAGCACGTTAGCAGATCAGATTCACAGATCAGATAAAGAGCCAGGTGAGATGGAAAGCACATTGTGAAGTGAAGCTTGTTAGAAGAGCATATTGGGTAAGAATATTGGAGGTTTCTGAACCTGGGAAGCTGGTGGAGTCTGTGATCAGAAAAATGATGTAATGCCTCTTAGTTCTTGAAAGTATATCTCTGACTGAACTGTTCTGGGAAGAAGAGAGAGTGGTAGTACAAGAACAGAAACAGGGACAGCCAAAGTGAAATACTGTTGCCTTGGTCCAGGATAGTATACGTAAAGACCAACTTGATGCAAATAAAAAATCACCTGTTAAATATGCAATGACAATGGCTTGGCTTTGCCTTCATTTAAAACTATTAGTGGATAAACAGTTCTATCAGTAGGGCATCCTATTCATCTCTATAAGTTTAGTTTCCTATGTGGTATTGTGTGCAAATTTCCATCCTGAATTCAATATAAATTGATCTTTCATACTTCTAACATGGGGCAAGCTGTGCTAGGATAAGAAGAGAACAATTCACATGGTCTTTTTTCCTTTTGTTGTTCCCTGTGTAGGGGTTTAAGACAGTCGCCAGCGCAGACTTGTATAGAAAAAGTCATGACAGTGGTTAATGTTATCAGGAAGGGCAAATCAAAGTCAAATGAAGAAGCAAACAGGGAGAAGATTAAACTGAGAAACATTTATTCATGTATCTATTTATTTAATTACTGTTTCTTCTGTGATATATGTAGACAATTCACAGATTAATAAGATTACAGAGCCTGGGAATGGTTTGTGATCCTATGTGTGAAGGCTACTCTGAGTTGAAAAGTCGTAGAATTGTATATTCAAGTTGTGCTTGAAATACTTACCCAGGACATCGGTTTGTAGCATAGTTTCTAGAAAAAGATTCTGAAGCATGCTGCAAATGACAGAAAATGTTCAAACCCAGAGGAGCAGTACTAAACACGAAATCCAGAGGACAACATGGGACTCAAAGGCAGAAGTCATAAAGATTAGGTACTGCTTTAAAGCAAAATATTAAGCAGTTAGAGCAAGCATCTTAGTTAATACAAAAGTCATGTGCCTGAATCTGTTACCAGGGAACAGTGAGTTTTCAGAAGGTGTGGAACATGTCAAGCATTCGTGGGGAGAGGGGAGAGGGAACTGTGTTAAAACCATATTATGAAGGTCTTAAATGTCAGCATTGTGTACATATGGCAAAGACTTCGGAAAAGAGCAAAACTGAAAGTGATAAGGGATATTGGGATATGTGCTCCTCCTCTAACTACCCATTTCATTTTAGAATTCTCCTACATAAGCTTCATTATTTTACATTACAAGTAAATATTGGTTGAGCATCCACTTTTGCCAGGCACTGTGTTGCACACCTGAATATAGCTTTAAACATTTTGTTTGGATCTGGCTGATAATGAATGTTAGTTAAAGAAATGGACAATAACTAATAAATGAATGCATACTTGATAAAATCTGTGATTTAAATAAAGTGCACTGTGAGAAAATAATACAGTCAGATGAGGTTTTGGATTCCTAATTTAGATTAATTTGGATATAAAAATATAACTCTTGTACACTCCTTCTTTCTTCTTCCCTTTCTAAAAATTCTTTCTATATTTAGAATAGAAGCCCAGACTGGGATGTAAATTTTGGAATTGATTATATATAAATAATAATTAAAATCGTATAATTGACTATTAACCACAGAATTGCTTGAAATTGCCAAGGCAGAAACTGTAGAGAAGAAAGATTAGATCTGAGCTTTGGAACAATTCCAAATACCAAGTCCAAGGAGAATAAGCTGAGCATACTCCCAACCCTGCCTCATCTCCCCTAGACAGGGTATGATCAGAAGACAAAGATAAAAGGAAAGACACATAGAGAAGGTAAATAAGGAATAGAGTTGGGAAAGTTGCCCAAGATCACAACAAAGATGTGACCATTGGCTATGGTAGCAGGAAGGTCGAAAGAAGATACTTTTTAAATTCAATTTTAACTATACAAAGTTACTTCAATCTTCATCAGTACACTCTTTATTTTCCATTGTTTGCAATGGATGGAAGGTTTCTCATTTTCCATAGATCAATTTTACTTTAATCTCTTATACTGTTTTTTTTTTTAATTTTTCCATTTGACTGTCCTCCTCAGTGGAAATAAATAAATAAATAAATAAATATTATCTTTTGTCAATTATCCACTATCTTCCGTCATTAAAATTAAGTACGCAAAAAAAAAACAAAATTATGATCCCAGTTTTATCCTGGTGGCATGTAATTACTTGTAGTTCATCTCCACCTTGAGGAATCAGTAGGATTTCTTTCTTTTTTTTTTAAATTTTTTATTGTTGGTTGTTCAAAACATTACATAGTTCTTGATATATCATATTTCACACTTAGATTCAAGTGGGTTATGAACTCCCATTTTTACCCCATGTACAGATTGCAGAATCACATCAGTTACACATCCATTGATTTACATATTGCCATACTAGTGTCTGTTGTGTTCTGCTTCCTTTCCTATCCTCTACTATCCCCCCTCCCCTCCCCTCTTCTCTCTCTATGGCCTCTACTGTCATTCATTTCTCCCCAGTAGGATTTCTTCTTAGTGAAGTAGGGGCTTAGGCCACCAGCAGAGAATGAGGGTTTGGTGAAACTCTGATAATTTAAAGAATGAGAATAGAAAACAGAGTAGGAAACAAAAGGTCTTAGGGACACATAAGTGATGACACTTTAAACAAGTCACAAATATTCCCTTTTACTGAAATTCAGGGTGTTTAAAGAACGAAAGAAAACTTTCTTCCTTGTCACTATAAATGTGTGTGAATGTGTGTGTTATTATAAGGTATTTTTTCCTCAATAGTCTTTTTTTTAATTTTTTTATTTCAGAATCTAAAGAAACAGAACAACAAAAATTACTCATCAAATTAAACTGGCATTTAAAATCAAGTTACTTAAAAAGATGTGGTGAATCCGAGGTGTCATTCCAAAGGAAAAATCATTGTATCTCTAATTATATGCCTTAATTAATTAAATTGTAACTGAAATCTGTTCTACATAGAAACTGAATAAATGAATGAACACACAAATCAATCAATGGAAAGCTTTGGTCTTTTCTGATGTCACCAAAGAAGAATAGACATTGTTTCTATAAAGTGAAATAATCATTCATGAACAAAGTTTCCTATTTTAATTTTAATGTTATTATCATATGTTTTATTTTTTATATTTTTTTCTTTCTTTTAGCATTAGAAATGTAGATAATATGGACCTTCAGTAATGCAATGTAGAATTTGATTTCAGTTTGCATATGAAAATAGTGATAGTGTTAGAATATACAGCCAGTAAGTAAGTGCCAGATCTTCACTTGTTATTGGAAAAAGCAAATTGCATTTTTCTATATAAACTTGTCTACTCCCTTTACCTTTTTCCAACTACTTAGGATGCCAAGGTAGTTGGCTGCTTCAATGACCTCCCTTTTTCTCTGTCTCCTCAAATGTTCAGCCAATGGAAGTTTCCAACAGCAGGTTTAAAAGTGAAAAGAGACAGAGGTCAGAAGAATGAGTTGGGTTCATTTGTTCATATATATGTATTTTTTTTCCTCTCTCTTCAGAGCCTTTCTTTTTACATTCAACATATTTTTTCCAACATTATTAAACACTCCCTACACTTATTTTTTAAAAGCTTGGTATAATAGCTTCCATTTTTATTAGGCCTAGAGTACTACATTATATGTTATTAAATACTGCTCATACTTTGTAAACTATTCCTTTATCAAAATTTCTTCAAATGGCCAGAAGGAGAATAATATATGCTTCTGTTTCAGACCTTGAACGGATACAAACTGCTCTCATGAGAAAAAAAAAAATTGAATGGGGAGAAGATTGGCTACCATATGGTAATATTAGAATTTTTAAGAACTTTGAGTCAGATTTGGGATGGCCCATACATGATATGAAGCTTAAGATTCAATGAGACAAAAATCCTTGCTTTTCTAGGTGACTTCAGGATAATAGGAGGCCACAGAGTGTGAAGGGATGGAGCTCAGAGGTCTGCCAAATTATTTTTGACTAATTAAAAATTTAATTAAATCCTAGGACTGTGACAAGATAAATATACTATGACCCTGGAGCATCTTGTAGTACCAGAAAGTAAAGGAGTGTTCAGCAAACAAAAGGACAAGGACATGTCAAAGGGATACAGGAAGCCAGCCCATGCCCCTTTGAAAGCATTCCCAAAAGACACAGATGGAAAATTTTAAAAACAGAATAAATGATTGGATTATAACCCAAAGCAAAAATAAATAAACATGAATCTGTACTGTTAATGAATAAAGGATTGAATAAATAAATAAATGAGTGATAAAAGAAAAATATTTTCTGTAGAAGAATACCCCAGAAACCACAGAATAGACAGACACATTCCCTTTTTAGGAAGAAAAGCTTAGTTCCCTGACCTTCTCTTGAAAGAGAGCAAGACTCCAGAATTCCCAACCTCCTTAGTTAGCCATGCAATTTGATTTTTCCCTGAGAACATTCAATGGATTTTCCAAGACTAAACACTTGTTCCTGCTAAATTCATAGCCTCATATAATTTTAGTTTATATTGATGACTCTTAGTGTGCTGGTGGCAGCAAGAAACACACACACACACACTCACACTCTCTCTCTCTCTCTCTCTGTCTCTCTTCCTTATGTTTTTTTTTTTTTTTCCCCTAGGGTGTGTGGGGTGAACAAGCAGTAGTTTTGCATATTCTATTGATTTCTGTAGACAAAAAAAAATATGCCTAACAGTTCATCTTCAAAGATGCATTGACTACAATTTTATCTTCTGACTTTAGGAGGTAATAGAATTGTCTCTTTTTGTACATGGAAATAAGAAAAGTTTCCTTCTATTACTCTCTGGTTGGTCCAGACACAAGTCTTAATCTAACTGAAGAGACTTGTTGTTCCCAAGAAAACTATAAAGGAACTATTTCCCTTTTTGCTCTCAAAGAACTATAGGAAATGACTGTCACACATATTATGCAACTAGGAAGAAGAGGAAAGCAACATGATCTTATAAAGTAACTGTTTTCTTAATGCAATTTACTAGATACCAATTTGTCCTGGGGGAAGTAGTATATATTTCTAGCATTACACTATATATTTTTGAGAAAATAAGGTCCAAAATATTTTATACAAAACAGGGTTCCTTTTGAGGTATATGTGGAAATAGCTAAATTAATTGAGAAGTATTAATATAATTGTAATCTTATATTTCAGTGAACCAAACAGAGCCAAGGTGGCATGTGAAGTCGTTCTGTATCCCTGCTGTTAGAGCAGTCGTGCACAGAGGAGCAGGGAAAGCATCACTCTTACTAATAGGATCTTAGAGGGACTTACTTCTAAAGGAAATTGATTTTAGAGGGAAACATGTCAAGTTCTTTTATTTTGAGAAACTTGCTACTCCAGCAAGCCAAAACAGACCAATCAAGACAAAATATGGTCTAAAAATTCTGATACAACTTCTAAGCAACTCAAGTTTGCAGACTGAAGTTTCAATTAATGAAAAATATTTCAAGTAAAAAGGATTAAATAAATCTCTGATGAAACAAATCTGTTTGAGGCCTGAGGTTAAATGCAAGATGACAAAATGTCAAAAATTTTAAAAATCCACAAAAAGTCTCATCGAATTGTTAAATTAATTTTAATTCTTAACTAAAAATATCTCTTCATGCGGCTGGGGTCTTGGCTCAGTGGTAGAGTGTTTTCCTAGCAAACACTGGGTTCAAACCTCAGCACCACATAAAAATGAAATAAAGATATTGTGTCCACCTACAACTAAAAAATTTAAAAATATACTTTTTTAAAAAAATATCTCTTCATTAGTTGTTTCATCTGATTAAAAGTGAATGGAAACAAACATGCTTAAGCATTTAGGATTGCTCTGAAGTACCACACATTGGGGTGACACAAATTCTTTGGGTAAGTTGCAACAGTTATTTGGAATGTCAACAATTCAAAGGAAGCAAGGCAGATAAACAAAATATTCTTAGCAAGAGCTTAGACTTAAAACTCAAAATTAGTCAACAAAGAAACAGAAATTGAGTTTCTCATTGTTCTGAAAATGTTGCAATTTTTACCTTACTTTTCAATATTTGATTCTATCCCTGTACACATACCCTTTCTAATGATCAAGTGTTGATTATCGTTAAAAAAATTATTTTTTAGAAAGGATCTCCTTAAGTTGTCCAGGCTTGTAATCTTCCTGCCTCTGCCTTTTGGTATTACAGATGTGCACCAACTCTGCCCATGTTTATTGACTCTCCAATGGATTTCTAAAATCATCATGCTCCCTGGTTTCTCACAGTTATTCATTTGACATGTTTCTGTTTTCATCTTGAAATTGTATTGATAGCTATATTTTTGTCTGCCCAGATTTGGAATTTTGTTCCATTTGGCATGGGGGGATGAATCCCCATCTCCCATAGCTAATGAAACTGTAATTTAAATTTATTTTTTTTTTAATTTTAAATAATTGGTTGGATGCTGCAGTACCATCAGTATTATCTGAGATGTTTAAATAGAATTTAACAGTTTAATACATTTTAATAATAATCTAGTAGTGAATTGGGCTGTCAGTAATCTAGTAGTATATTGGGCCTATAGTTATGTAGTCTTATGAACATAGCTCCTTCTTCAATGAAGGCAGATACATTTTTTCTAGAGGAAAGAGAACACTTGGGAGATAAAGCTCATCTATGGAGGTGAATAATGATAAAGTCTGGAAGCTAGACAGGGTATGAACTTCCAGCTTGATTACTTACTAGTGAGATTTTGAGTGATTTCCTCATGAAATCCATCAGTGTCCCTTTTGAGCATTACTGGATTCTCCTTAAACTATATCTCAAGTTACTGTACAAAGATCCTATGTTACTACAAAGAACTAAAAAATACGATAGAACTTCCCTCTAATATTGGGAAGATAACACCAGATGCTATTTGACAAAGTCTCCTGAAAATCCCCTTGGAATATGACTGGCCTTTTGTCAAAAGGTTTGGCTCCTAAGGCTCTTTCACATTCAAGGCAGCACTCACACCTCCCGTGGTCTCCCTCAATGCAGCTCCTTTTCAAAAGTCTGTAATTGTCTTCTCTCAAAGCCACTGAATTTCTGTCTTGGTCCGCTTGTCTGTTTCTCTGATTTCATGTAAGCCATTTAGCCTTCCTTTGGTTTTTCTAATTCTCTTCCTCACACTTCATTTTAGCACTCAACTGAGCAGAAAAAGCTGAGTCAAAGAGTATTGTAAGACACTTAGAGGAAGCAAAGGAATCATCCTCCTTAGGAAAGAGGGGAGCATTGTAAATGTTTATGTATGTAATGTCATGTCCTGTTGTATTTACTGACTCAATATCATGACCTCATCTATAATCCCAATTATATATACCGTCTTAGAATGCGATCAGGGTTTTAACTGTGATGATGCATATAAAGTACTTTACAATGCTCATATTAAAAGAGATCAATAAATGTTAGTTTTATGATATTATGTTCAGTAAGTTGTATGGAGTTAGTGGACACTTCCTGGGCAATCCAGTGAGTCTTTACTAGGCATAATGAGATCGCCCCTTGGCAATTACTTTTAACTTTATAGAAGTCATCTTCATCCTTTGTCTTTGACCATAATTTCCCAAGTAAAAATAATCAAACTCTTTGCCAATTCAACACACTTGTGCCACTCTCATAATCTGTTATTGCACTTGAAAAATAATTACACAAAGTAAAAATATTAAACATAAAATTTCCT